>NC_138994.1:49636486-50196312 GCF_964341445.2 Mesoplodon mirus | reverse complement strand
TGCCTTTTCCACTTTCTTGGGATCCTGGCCTGTGTCCTGAGTGGAAGGACCCAGGTCTTCAGAATTAGGGCTAAGCAAAAAGAAATTAGAGGAAGAGCTACAGGGTCTTAGGGTTCACTCGTGTCAATTTTCCTTTAATGTTATTACTGCAATGAAAAAGTAGCATCAGGCAGGGGTGAGATGGTGTGGGTCATCCCTCCCCCTGGGCTGGCCTCTGCTGCCTGCCAGGCTTTGGGGGAGATGGCAGGGAGCCTGGTCTTGGCAAATGGCAGCTGAATCTGTATATGGAGCTGAAAGTCAGGACTGCTGGCTTCTCATGCCATAGAGTGAGAAGCCAGGCAGGTCACTTGAACCTTCTGGGCCTCAGTTTCCCTCTGGGGAATGGGGAGTCTTCCATGAGCAGGGGATGGCAGGGAGGTAGAAATCTGAGCATGTTGAGAGAATGGGCAGAAAGCAACAGAGGCATCACAACTGGAAGTGTGGAGCTCTGGGTTCTAATCCTGGCTCTGACACTAACATTGTGACTCTCTCTCTCTGGGCCTCAGTTTACCTATTTGTACAATGAAGAGGTTGGGCTGTTCCAGCTGAGACATTGAACGAATCATTGGCTCTAAAGCCTGCACTTGAAGACTCTGCCCGGGTGAGCATTGGGGCCAGAGCCCAGCCTCTGAGAAGGCTACACAGCTGAGGCTTGAGGTCCAAGAGCGGAGGTCAGGCATGCGATTTACATCATCCTTGGCACCTCCCTGTCCTACTTACAAATCCAATTGGTTGCCAGGTCCCTTCCTTCAATCTGCCTCCCACTGGTCCTCCCCTTTCCATCCCCCTTCATCTCTCCCCTGGACCTGTCACTAGTCTCCCTGCCTCCTTCTCCCACCAATTCATCTGCCATACAACTGCTGGATTGAGTTTTTCTTTTTTTTTTTTTTTAAGTTTTATTTATTTTTGGCTGTGTTGGGTCTTCGTTGCTGTGTGCTGGCTTCCTTTAGTTGCAGAGAGCGGGGGCTACTCATTGCGGTGGCTTCTCGTTGCAGAGCACGGGCTCTAGGTGCGTGGGCTTCAGTAGTTGTGACTCGCAGGCTCTAGAGTGCAGGCTCAGTAGTTGTGGCGCACGGGCTTAGTTGCTCCGTGGCACATGGGATCTTCTTGGACCAGGGCTCGAACCCATGTCCCCTGCATTGGCAGGTGCATTTTTAACCACTGCGCCACCAGGGAAGCCCTTGGCAGGCGGATTCTTAACGACTGCGCCACCAGGGAAGTCCCCCGGATTGAGTTTCTTAATGTAGCATGATTCTGCTCAAAAATCTTCAGTGGCTCCCTACGACCCAGGAGGACTTCTTAGCTGTCCTGATATTGGTCAAAGTCTTCCAAAATCTGTCTGCAACCGTTATTTCCCGGCAGCTTTAAGCACAGCATTATCCAGTCAAATAGAGCTTTTCATGAGCTTTCGGTTTCCTACCTTCTGGATGTTGCCATGCTGTTCCTTTCATTTGGAAAGCTTTCTCCACCCTCGTTGCCCCGTAATATCTCAGCATGTCTAAATCTTACTCAGCTCTCAGGGAGAGGAAGTGCTCCCTCCTCTGGGGAGCGTGGGATGCCTGGTCTCCTCCTCCATCACCCACGCTTCAAGCTGGACATGATCCTGCCCATGAACTCCTGTCAGCCCTCTTCATTTTTTGCGTATCTTTAGATTACCTGTTGGTGTGTGTGTGTCTCCCCAACTAGACTGAGGGCTTCTTAGGGCTGGGAGGTGCTTGATGAACATTTTGTATCTCACTTCCCTAAGGTTCAGTTTCCTCACCAAGAAAGAGGGGTGATCGAACACCTGCCTGGCAGGATTGTTAAGAGGCTTAGAGAGGCTCACGGTGGACACCCCATCAGGGACAGTGCTTATGACGATGACAGTTGCCCCCCGCCATCCCTCCAGGCCTCACCTGAGCAGCGTTTCTGTAGCCTCAGGATTTCCAGGTGCAGGTCTCGCAGCAGGGCCATCTGTTCTTTTTTCAGGAAGCTGATGTGGCGTTGCACGCTCTGGATCTGATGCTCCAGGGACACGGTATCCATGGCAACCCAGGCCTGGGCCCCACCTGGGGAGGATGACAAGGTGAACCCACATCTTCCGGGCCCATCCACCCTGCCAACCTTCAGGTCCTTTCAATTGTCTCCTTCAGTCTGGGGTCCTGTTGTACCAGGGAGATGATTCTGTCACTGAAGTCATTTGTATTTACTCACTGAAGCTTCATAAACAAGCGGTGTGTTGGCAGGAAGTATAATTATTCCCATTTAACAGATGAAGAACCAGAGGCTCAGAGGGAAATGGCTTTACTCCCTTGCCCCCATGTAACTTTAGCCTCTTCTGTATCTCTGAGAGGAAAACAAATGGGGCAGCAAAGTCAGTAAAGAGAGACAGACATTTGGGTTCTAGTATGCTTCCTCACAAGCTGTGTGACTTTGGGCAAGCCCTCTCCCTCTCTAGGCTCTCGGTTTTCTCCTGGGTAAAATTAGGGAATTGTGGAGAGGATGAATGCTGAAGCCTCTCCAGCTCTGCCATCCCTCAAGCATCCCCGCTCAAGGGTGACCATCAATTGGCAGGGCAGTGTGATGGTTAGAGCACAACCCTCCGCCAATTCAATTCCATTTCTCTGATTTAACCTCAGCCCAGGGCTCTGGGCTCTTCCATGTCACAGAAGAGGAAGATCTGATGAATATTTTATTAATACTGATCCTGTGGGCTGAAGGCAGGTGGTGAGTCCCTTTTTCCAAGAGGAATGGGGGAGGGTCATATGGAGACCTAAGCAGTAGATCCACGGTAGAAGCTTATGACACTGTGATGGGAGAGGGAGGCTTGCATCCCTGAATCCTAATGACGGCCTGACTTTTCAGCGCTCTCTGAGGATCAGCGTCTTGGAAAAGCATAGGCAGAGGGCAAAAACAGGAGGCAGAGGGCAGCGGAAGCCGAGACCTCTGGATTCCAGGATTCAGAGCTCATGCCTTCTCTGCCAGGGACTCCCAAAGCTTGTGACGGCCCTTCCTCCACCTGCTCTAGGAATTCCCTGGCCAGAGGAGAGGAAAACCAGTTGGATTGTTCTGTTCAGCAATGGTCCCCTTGAAACAGGCTTTCTGGTAACCCTCTGCAAAGCAAGATTTTCATTTGTAGGGTCACATCCAGCAGGTGCACCTGAGAACCTCACATTCATAGGTTCCTCTCTTGGGGCCCCCCTTCCCTTGTACCTGTATGGCCTCCCTAATCCAACCAAATGGGCTTTCACTTCAGCAGGGGGTGGCCCTTTGGCCTGTGGGAATCACTGGTTACATTTACTGACCATCTGCTATGTTTAGGGAACTTTATGCATATTATCTTACTTCTGCCAACCACTCTTCAGTAGGTATCACCACCTCCATTTCACAAGAAACAGACTCAGAGTTGAAGTGACTTGTGCCAGTTCACATGTTCAGTAAGTGGCAGCAGATCCAATTCTCCAACCAAGTCTTTTGAATCCAAAGAAGTTTCCCAGTATTTACACTGAAAACAGTCCTGGGTTTGAATCCGAGGTTTTTCGGTTCCCTGCTGTGTGACTTTGGGCAAGAAGGTTAACCTCTCTAAACCTTGCTTCCCCTCTCTGTAAGATGAGGCTACTAAGAGTAACAGTCCTAGGATAGTTGAGAGGGTTAAATGAAATTAGAAATTGTACAGCATTTAGCACAGAACCTGGCTCGATCAATGCCTCATCCCTTCTCCTCCCTGTTTAATGTGTGAGTAGGTTAATCCCTGCCCTGATTTGCCCATTTGTTCATCATTCATTCATTCAATGATCTACTATCACCAACCACTGTGCTGGGTACAGGGACATAATGATGAACAAAACAGTATTCCTGCTTTCTGCTCTCATGGAGCTCACAGGGCCAGAGAAGAGAATCAAACAAATAAACAGGTACATCAAACAAACAAATAACACAAATAAGTTTACAGTTACAATCTGTAAGTGCTGTGAAAGAAACCTGCAGGGTAACGTTGAAAGAATATAAAGTGGGACCTAGTTTAGATCTGGGGTCAGGGAAGGTATCTTTGTGGAAATGATTTTAGGCTGAGGGACTTCCCTGGTGGCGCAGTGGATAAGAATCTGCGCTCCCAGTGCAGGGGGCCCGGGTTCGATCCCTGGTTGGGGAACTAGATCCCACATTCATGCCGCAACTAAGAGTTCACGTGCCACAGCTGAGGAGCCTGTGTGCCGCAACTAAGGAGCCCATGAGCCGCAACTAAGGAGCCCACGTGCTGCAACGAACACCTGGTGCAACCAGATAAATATTAAAAAAAAAAAAGAAATGATTTTAGGCTGAGACCTTGTGGCAGGCAGAATTCCAAGGTGGTCCCCAAGATTCCCAGCCCCTGATATATACCCTCTAACATCCCCTCCCCTTGGGTGTGGGTGGGATTGTGAATATGATAGATTTCATTCCTCTGATTAGGTTATATGACAAAGGTGAAGGATTTTACAGTTGTAATTAAGGTCTCCAATCAGTTGACTTTGAGTTAAAAACAAAAGGAAGATTATTCTGGGTGGGCCAGGTTCTAAGGGCCCTTGCTATAGGAAGAGATCTGAAGCGTGAGAGAAATTTGGCTTCTGGCCTAGAAGGGGTAAACTGCTATGCTGTGAGACAGCCTGTGCAGGAAGCCATAGGCAAGAACCTGAGCGAGGCCTCTAGTAGCTGAGAATGGTCCCTGATTGACAGTCAGCAAGAAAATGGGGACTCCAGTCCTACAGCTGCAGGGAAGTAAATACTGCCAACAACCTAAGGTATCTTGGAAACGGATCTTTCCCTAGTTGAGCTTTCAGAGGAGGATGCAGCCCTACCTTGATTTCAGCCTTAGGAGACCCTGAGTGGAGGACCCAAGTAAAAGGTGCCAGACTTCTGATCCTTGGAAACTGTGAGATAATAAATTTATGCAGCAATAGAAAACTAATACAGACTTGAAAGAGGGGTAGGAGTTAGTCAGAAGACTAAAGGGAAGAGCATTCCACACAGGGAACAGCATCTGTGAAGGCCCAGAGATAGAATAATGATAGCTTACATTTACTGACTGCCTACTATGTGCCAGGCTTTGCGCTAAGTGCTTTATGTGGTCTTTTTGAGGAACGGAGACATTGCCACTGCTGGTGAAGTTAAAGTGTAAGGTATTAGCGGAGAGTTGCAGGAAGTGAGGTTAGGAAGTGAAAGATCACACAGGGACTTAAAACTGTGTTAAGAATTTTGGACTAATGCTAAATGAATTGGGAAGTTATTAAAGGATTTTAAGCAGGAGATGGACGTGATACAATTTGCATTTTCAAAAGATCACTGGCTGTTGTGGGGAGGGCAGATTAGAGGGGGCAGAGTGGATGTGGGGAGGTCAGCTGGGAAAATGTAGCAGTTATTAAGGTGAGAGATGACAAAGGCCTGGACTGGATGATGGAGGTGGAGTTGGAGACAGCTCCAGGTGTATTTTGTGGGTAGAACTGGCAGGATGAGGGGATGGGTTGGATTAGATCATGATGATGGGGAAGGGGATTTCCAGGATATCTCCCAGTTTTCCAGTTTGGGAAACTCAAGTATGAAGACACTTTTGCTGGATCTTTCCCCATTTCTTCATCTTTCATGCTGGACCTCTTTCACATTCGACCTCTTCTATAATCACTCCTTCCATGATCTCATCCAATCCAATGGCTGTAAATGCTATTTATATGCTGACCCCTAAACTAAATCTCCTAATACCTCCACGTGGATGTCTAATAGGTCCCTCAAACTTACAAGGTTCAATACTGAACTCTTATGATCCCTCCTGCAAGCCTGCTCTGGCCCAGTGTTCGCTATCTTGATAAAGGGTACTTGGTTGCTCAGGCCAAAAACTTAGGAGTCATCTTTGATTCTTTTCTTTTTTCTTCCTTTTTTTTTTAATTTGTGTTTGGCTGCGTTGGGTCTTTGTTGCTGCTTGTGGGCTTTCTCTAGTTGCGGAGAGGAGTAGTTGTAGCACATGGGCTTAGTTGCTCCGCGGCATATGGGATCTTCCCGGACCAGGGATCAAACCCATATCCCCTGCATTGGCAGGCAGATTCTTAACCACTGCGCCACCAGGGAAGACCTGGCCTCACTGCTTTTTATTCAACTTGCCAAGCATACTGGAGCCTCAGGGACTTTCCCTCTGCCAGGAATGTCCTTCTTCAGGATACCCTCAGGGTCCATTCCCTCCCTGCATTCAGGACTCTGACCCAGGGCCCTTCTCTGATTGCCTGATTTAAAATAGAACTCTTGGGAATTCCTTGGCAGTCCAGTGGTTAGGACATTGTGCTTCTACTGCTGGGGGCCCAGGTCTGTTCCCTGATGGGGGAACTACAATCCCTCAAGCCGCATGGCACAGCCAAAACAAACAAACAAAGAAACCAAAAAATGGAACACTCTGTCACTCTCCATTCCCCTAATCTGCATTGTTTTTTTTCCCATGAACTTACCACCACAAGAATATATTACGGGTTTCCCTGGTGGCGCAGTGGTTGAGAATCTGCCTGCTAATGCAGGGGACACGGGTTCGAGCCCTAGGCTGGGAAGATCCCACATGCCACGGCGCAACTAGGCCATTGAGCCACAACTACTGAGCCTGCGCATCTGGAGCCTGTGCTCCGCGACGAGAGGCTGCGATAGTGAGAGGCCCGCGCACCGCGATGAAGAGCGGCCCCCGCTTGCCACAACTAGAGAAAGCCCTCGCACAGAAACAAAGACCCAACACAGCCAAAAATAAATAAATAAATAAATAAATAAAAGCCAAGCATTTGAAGCCCTTAAAAAAAAAAAAAAAAAAAAAGAATGTATTACATTTTTCCTTATCTGTTTCCCCTGCCAGATTGTTGGCAACCCAAGGTGAAGGACTCTGTTTTGTTTCCTCCTGTTCCCTAGTAGCTAGCACAGAATCTGGCAAATAGGAGCTACTCAGTAAATATGTGTAGGATGCCTGAGTGAGTGAATCTGTCAAGCTGGGGCAGACTGATGGAGAACCAGATTTACAGAGAAGTTAAGTCTCAGCCCGAGACATGTTAGATTTGACATGCTCAGGAGACCTCAAACAAGGAGAAATAGATTTCAAGCAGTCAGTCAGTATACTGGTGCATAACTCAGGAGAAATAGGTGAGCTATGTCTGTGCTCTTGTATATCTATGTTGGGATGTGTGTGCCTCTGCACCTGTGCATGTACTTGAGCCTGTGTGCATGCCTCAAGGAGTGCATGTGTGTGTGTATGTGTGTCGGGGGAGGGTTCTTGCTTCTCTTGTATCTATGTGTCTGCTGTGCGTGCACCTGAGGGATGAAGGCGTGTGGGCCTACGCTTAGGATGAAGAGAGAAAATGTCTGTTCCTAGCTGCTGAAAAGCAAATGTTTCTGAAGAGTAAAAGCCCTTTCCACACAGCCCTGGAGACTGGACCCTGGCCACAGTGAGACGCTGAACCAAACAGCTGTTTCTGTGCCTTCCCAGAAGGACTTGAGTATTTGCTTCCAACTAGGCAGGCTGTTCTTCTCAGGGCAGAAATTTGGGTCACAAACGATCTTGGCAAATATTCTTTCTTAGACGGTATTGTTTAGTTTGTTTGGGGGAGGGCGGGAAATGGAGTGGGGAAGGGGGAACCAGGGACAACACAGATCTCTCTGTGTAGCTGGGGAATCACAGGCGCTTCAGAAGGCCTGAGCCAGGAAAATGTCAGGTTTTTGCATAGAAATGCAGCGCTGGAAGCTCCAGACTTCAGAAAATGCTCCTGCCTGAGGACTTGGTCCAGGCCAGTGGCAGCAGATGAAGGGTTAGAGCTATCAGTGACATCTTCTCCCCGCACCCAGCCTGAGATGCCCAAACTCACAGATTACAGTGCTTGGTGAGAAGGGTCCCTCACCTCTGTCCACTGTCCCGACCACTTCAGGGCCTGCATTGTTTATGCTGCCCACCTTCTCCTTGTGCTCCTAGTTCTCTCTTTGAATTTTCTCGTTTGATAAAAAAAGTTCGCTTAAAAAAAGTGTCATTAAGAATAAAAAAGGGGCTTCCCTGGTGGCGCAGTGGTTGGGAGTCCGCCTGCCGATGCAGGGGACGCGGGTTCGTGTCCCGGTCCGGGAAGATCCCACATGCCGCGGAGCGGCTGGGCCCGTGAGCCATGGCCACTGAGCCTGCGCGTCCGGAGCCTGTGCTCCGTGGCGGGAGAGGCCACAACAGTGAGAGGCCCGCGTACCACAAAAAATAAATAAATAAATAAATAATAAAAAAGGACCTGTAACACAGGCCTCACAATTTATAGAGTTAATTCCAAGTACTTTTGATATGCCTCTCAGCTGTTTGAAAGTTATCAATATTTTTCCTTCTTGGGGAAGCTGGTGGGAGAAACTTTCTGTGCTCAGGTCCCCAACCACTGACAAAGTGTCAGGCCCAGGAACTCTGTGACCCTGGTACAGTTCTGACTTTCTAAGGCCTGGGCTCCTGATCTCTGAAAATGACCTCACCTCCTGCTTGTCTCTGGAGCTTATGGGTACCCACTTCCTTCCCCAGCTATCTATCTACCACAGACTGGGCAAGGAGGAAACTGTAGTTCTCTCTCCTCTCCAGTTCTTACAGCTCCTTGGGTTGAAAGAACCACAGAAAGTACAGAATCATAGTACTCAGGGCTCAGAGGGGCCCTCAGAATCATCGTACTCAGGGCTCAGAGGGGCCCTCAGAATCACTGCAATCAGTGTTTTTCAAAATTTGCTGCATAGAGCCCCGGAGTTCTGCAAAGGGGTCTCAGATGTGGCCAAAAGGTTTGAAGGCAAAAGATAGGACTGGAAGCTTTGCTATGTTTATTCCTCATTAATATGGTGGGCTTGTGCATACAAATTAATCGGAGAAAGGGCTTCCACTAACCAAAAGTTTGAAAACCACTTATGTAGTCCAAATTTTCCTTGAGTGGCTAACCATCCTCCCTTCGTCTGCTCCATGTCCCTTGGTCTCTGCTGCCCCCGTCTCTCCCTCAGGCAGACACCGTGGCTGGGAGATGAAGCACAACTGAAGCCTCTTGCTTTCTGCTTACGTGGAGTTTGCACTGTCTGCCACCCCGCAGCCCCTAACTGCTTCTCTTGTCCCAGTTTCAATTTCATTCTTGGTGTTTCTCTTCTCTTTGGGATTGAAAATATTTATGGAGTCAACAACAATTCTGAACACTAAAATACCCACATTTTGTTAAAATTCTTTAAGTATGAATTCTTGTTTCAAGGAGAAAGTTAAACTTATGTTTATCATTCTTATAGCCAGGGCAGGTATATTAGATAAGACAGGCATGGTAATAAATGGATAAATAAATGAATTAATATATTCTTTACTTTTCCTAGTCATTATTCCTCTTCACTACCTGACTCTGAGGCCTAGGGTAGGAAAGCAGGAACTCAAGAAGTCTTTCTCAGACATGGATACACAGGTAATAATATTTATAATAATCATGAGCGGAATTCCCTGGCGGTCCAGTGGTTAGAACTCTGCACTTGCACGGCAGGGGGCCCAGGTTCGATCCCTGGTCGGGGAACTGAGATCCCGAAAGCCGTGCAGCCAAGTTAAAAAAAACAAAGAAAAAAAAAAATCACTGCACAGGTAATAATACCTATAAAATAACAATAAATGGCTGGCACTGCTCTTAGCATTTTATGTATATTAACTCATTTATTTATTTACTTATTTTTTTTTTTTTTGGCTGCGCAGTTTGCGGGATCTTAGTTCCCTGACCAGGGACTGAATCTGGGCCCTCTGCAGTGAGAGCACCCAGTCCTAACCACTGAACCACCAGGGAACTTCCTAACTCATTTATCTTTACAACCACCCTGCATTGAAGGTCCTATTAGTATATCCACTCCATAGATGAGGAAGCAGAGGCTCAGAGAGGTTAAGAAGTTTGCGCAACACATACAACTACAGTGCCTGGCAACTAGGATCTCTCCACTGGGTGCTCACCGGGGCATTCAAGGCCCTTCACAATCTAAACACAGTGCACATCTGCAGTCTGAACTCCTCTTTCAGATTCTTGCTGCTAGCCGTGGACATCCCCTCACAATCCCCACCCTATCTCTGCCTCCCGAAACCTGACCCATCCTTCAAGGCCCTGCTCAGATGCTACCTTTCCCATGAAGCCTTCCCTGGCCCACCATGCTGGGAAGACTCTCTCCTGCCTTTGTGTTCCCCAGGCATTCTGCCTTGTATCATATTATGCTGTGTGTGTGTGCATGCCCCCCGTGTGTGTGTGTGCAAACCTGGCTCTAAGCCATAAGCTTCCTGAGGGCAGGGCCTCACCAGGCCAAGTCAGTACACGTATTAAAAAATAATTACTCCCCCCCCCACAACCTCCCCAAGTCCTTGGCTTTCCTGGGGACTTGCGTTGGGAACAAAAAGTCAGTCCTTGACAAATGTCTGGGACTCTCTGCCAGGTGGGGTCACTTGGCCAGTTGTGGTGCCACAGTTCTCCGGTGGTCTTGTGGTCTTCTCCACTCTGGGGCCCCTCATCCCCCAATACCTCTAGGCTATGGCTCCCCTCTCTACTGAAGATCCCAGGAGCCCCGACCTCAGTGGAGCTGAAGATCCAGGGACACGGGGAGTGGGATGTATGGGGAAACTGGAGCCCCCGCCCCCTTCAGTCTTAATGTTCTGCCCTGATTATGCCTCGAATATGACTCCCAGAGAAGGCAGGGGGGGATGTGGAGACGAAGGAGGACGGCGAAGAGAGGCACCTAGGGAGGGCAGGGGAAGGCAGGCAGAAGGAAAGATACGCGTGGTGGGAGGTGGCGGTGGCTCGACCTCGGGCCGCTCTGGACTCTTCGCCAGGGCCAGGAAGGGCCCGAGTCTGGGCGGCGGAGGACAACTTCTGCCAGCAGCCCGCGGGTCCTGTCCGTCTCCCGCGCTGTGGTGCGCAGCCCCGCGCCAGCCCTCCCGGGGGAGCTGGAGCCCGGGTCGTGCGGTTCCCCACCCGGGGCCACCCGGGCGCCCAACCCCACGCCCACCGGCCTCCTCACCTTCGGGACCTGAGGGAGCGACGGGCCAGCGGAGCCCTGAGTCCGGGCCGGGCTGGGTTGGGGGAGGCGCTGTTCTTCCCCGCGCTAGCTGCGCCCGGGGTTCCGCAGCACCCGCCCGGGCTGTGGCGCCATCAGCTACTGCGAGGCTGCAGGGCGGTCGGGCCCGGGCTCCGGGGGGCTCCCGGGCGCCGAGGGGGGGTCCGGGGCGGGCTCCAGGCGTAAACACCCAGCAACGTGACCGGAACTGGCGAACGAGCAGTAGGGGGGAAGGGGGGGCGGGAGAGATAAGGGGGGAGGGGAGGGACCTGGGACTGGCGAGGAGGGGCCGTGGGCGGGGCGGGGGGAGGGGAGGCTGGCTGAGCGCGGTCGGGGGAGGGGGAATCCCGGGAGTCCCGGGAGCCCCGGGAGCCAGGCCTAAGGACCCCGGCGGGCTGCCGAACTCGCGGAGCCGGCTTTGCCTGGAAGCTGGAAGGGAAACCCGGGGAACCCGCCGGCCACTTGGAGAGCAAGGGCGCGGCGGGCGTATCAGCACCGCGGACAGCGCCCAGGCCCGCAGGCCGCGATCCGCTCCTCCCCTCTGCCCACCCCCTGGGGTAGAGACCAGAGACAGTGACCCCCCCTGGCCCAGGGAAGGGTTGGGGTTGGGGGGTGAGCTGCCCAGGGGTCAGAAAATCTACCCTGTGCCTCAGATCTGTCACAAGCTGTGTGACCTTGGGTGAGTCACATCACCTCTCTGGGCGGCAGTTAATAAGACATCCCCTTTCCCTCTATTTGAGGGGCCCCAAAGCCAAGAGAAGATCCTTTTAAAACCCTAATTAAAGTCCAGAACATTGGGGTTGATCCGTTTTCACTGTACATGGGAGGCTTCTGGACCGGACTGCTTGGCTTCTAATTCTGGGTCTACCAGTACCTTCCTCCTTCTCGGAGCCCAGTCTCCTCATCTGTAAAATGGGGTAATATTGGTCTACACGGCTCATAAGATCTTTGGGTTGTTGCGAGGTTTAAATGAAATAATACATGTAAAGTACATACAACAGTGCTGAGTGCCCAGTAGGCATTCTTGCTCATGATGGCAAGGGACCAGGTGGCACTGAGTGAGTGGCAGATGGTTCAGAGTCCCCTCTGGGTGAGTCATTTCCATCCCTGCCTTCAGGGACTGGAGGAAGGGGCTGAGGGGCTTCAGACTAAAGGGCTGGTCTGGCTTTTCCCACTCTGCTGCCGGCCGAATGCTTCCTTCCCTACTCCTCTGGGCCAAATATCCAGAGAAATCTTTTACCTTTGTCTCCAGAACTGGGAGACCTTTGCATGAGGGCCTTGGAGAAGGTCCCAACGACTCATCAAAGGTTATCCTGCCTTTTCTCTATGGATCCCTTTGCTCCCGGTCCTTCCTAGTCAACTTTCAAACCTTAACTGGACTTGAGCGTCAATGGATAAAAGCTTTAGCTGCTCTTGGCCGATTCTCAAAAAATTGAAATTACTCTCTTAGTTGGCTTGACAGGCAGTGGGGTTCAAAGGCAACTCAAATCCCACCCTGTGGTAACTCTAGCTTCTAGCTGTGCTGAAGTTAGCTCCTCTTCACCCCATCTCCCCTGAGGAAACCCCTGGGAGAGGAGCAGAAAGGCCAGCCCAGTCCTGCTGCTTCGTCCCTTGCTATCCCTCCTGGGGCAGCATTCCTGGGCCATGTATTGTGTGTGTGTCTCCAGCAGGGCCATGGGTCTGATAAACCATTGATTTACCAGTTCTGATGAACTAACCCCTCAATTTCATGAGATATTGGTAAGAAGGGTGAAAGGTATGTTTTGTATCCCCAGAAGACATGTGATATGAAGCACCTGAAAACCTGGGCTCTGGTCTGAGCTCTATTACTTACTAGTTAGGTAATTCTGGGGAAGCCTTAACCTCTCTGAGCTCCAGTTCCTCCTTCAAATAGTAAAAAAGGAAAAGCAACATCTACTCTGCCAACAGGATCATTGTGGGGTTGTCATGAGGTGAGAGTGAAGGGGCTTTGTAAAGTGCATGCAGATGCAATTGTTATAACCAGGACCCAAATGTTTTTCTCCTTGATCGGTATCAAGATGGATCCTGGAGGGACGTCCCTGGTGTCACAGTGGTTAAGAATCTGCGTGCCAATGCAGGGGACACAAGTTCGAGCCCTGGTCCGGGAAGATCCCACATGCCACAGAGCAAGTAAGCCCATACGCCACGACTACTGAGCCTGCGCTCTAGAGCCCACGAGCCACAGCTACTGAGCCCGTGTGCCACAACTACCGAAGCCCGCGTGCCTAGAGCCCATGCTCCACAACAAGAGAAGTCACCACAATGAGAAGCCCACACACCACAACAAAGAGTAGCTCCCGCTCACCACAACTAGGGAAAGCCCGTGCACAGCAACAACGAAGACCCAATGCAGGCAAAAGTAAATAAATTAAAAAAAAAAAAAAAAAGAATCTGCCTTCCAGTGCAGGGGACGCGGGTTTGATCCCTGGTCAGGGAACTAAGATCCCACATGTCGCGGGGCAACTAAGTCCACGCACCACAACGAAAAATCCCGTATGCCGCAACTAAGACCCGACACAGCCAAAAAAAAAAAAAAAAAAAAGATGGATCCTAGGACTCTGGCTTTTCACCAGCTGAAGCAAACAGCTCCAGATGCCTGTCTGATGGGTGGCCATGCCTGGTCATGGGGGGCTCCAGCCTTGCCACAGGAAGTGCTTCTGACAGAGTCCTGCACTGGGCCAAGCTCCCAGCTGGGCCCCTAGGGCTGTCCGTGGGACACTTGCAGGAAGAAGATCCACATGTGAGACAACAAAAGATGTGCACAAAAGCATCCAAGGAATAACTGAAAATGATGAACCAGCAGAGCTAGGGCTTAAGCTTTTGGGCAAGGAGACTTTGAGGTGCCTCCTTGGAGGAGGTTAACAATCAGTCAACACACAGAGGACAGTAATACTGAGCAAAGCTGACTGCATGGTCCTATACCTGACATTACGGGGAGACCCAGAGACATATTATGACATATGGAGATTATGATATTGTGGATGATGATGTTGATAATAACACTTATTAAGCATGTCCTATATGCCAAGCCATCCACTAAATACTTAAAAAATCATATTTCTATTTTCAAAATTAAATGTGTAGCCAAGTCAAAGAAAACTAAATTGTATAAAAAGTGTACATCAGGCCTCAGAAGTAACATTATTTTGAGCTGAGCACTTTACCCACATAATCTCATTGAAACTTCAGAGAAATCCTACTGGAAAGGTTTATTTCCATTTGTAGGTGGAGAAAATGAGGCTCAAGGGAGGTTAAATTTGATACCACCCAGCTTGTAAGCAGCAGAGCCAGGATTCAAACTCCAGCCCGATCAAGGCCAGAGGTGGGGGACTTCCCTAATGGTGCAGTGGTTAAGACTCCATGCTGCCAATGCAGTGGGCCGGGGTTCGATCCCTGGTTAGGGAACTAGATCCCACATGCATGCCGCAACTAAGAGTTTGCATGCCACAACTAAGGAGCCCGCGTGCTGCAACTAAGACCCGGTGCAACCGAATAAATAAATAAATAAAATAAAATAAAATTAGTGGGCTTAAAAAGAAAAAAAGCCAGAGGTGGGCTTCATCAGGCCCCTCAGAGAGGAGGTGACTCCAGCGGTGGCAGAAGGCACCGACAGTGGTACCAGCTCTGCATTGGTCAGTGTCCTGGCAGGGAACAGACAGCACATTTAAAATGAGTCATTTGAAGGGAGTTAAGGGACTATCTACAAGGTTGTGGGACAGAGTTTAAGAATAAAGGATAGGCAGAGATGTTACCATCCCTAGGCCTGGAGGGACAGGAGAAGGCAGTTACGAGAATTCAGAAAGGATGGGTATGGGGAGAGGGCTACCTGGCAGGAGCTGTGGCTTTCCTTAAAATGAAACATCTGACCCACAGGGACCTGCGAGGGAGCTGAGGAATAAATATCCCAGCCTCACTCTCCTCTTTCCTCCCCATCTCCTGCTGGCGCCTCCTCCAGCCAGTCCCAATCAGAAGCCAGAATTTAAGGGAGTCCATTGACACTGCTTGCATAGGTTGACTTCCTGGGACACAAGCAGAGTAGAGAAAGGTGTGGAAAGGTTCTGGAGGAAGGAGATATCTGGCACAACCTTCCTCAACTTGGGCCCCATTTGCTGTTCTCTGCCAGACTGCTGCCCACTGAGTGCTCCAGCAATGGTGGACACCAAGATGCTCTAAACAGGGGGGCAGGTGACAGCATTACAGGGATACCCGCTTTTCTTCAAAGACTCTGGCCATCTGTCCTGACCCCAAAAGACCACCCAATCTGGGTCCCTTGGGATGCTGTGGCTAGAGGGATTGGGAGCTCTGGGACTGGAGACCCAACCAGAAGTTACGGTGGATAAGCCTTTTAGTCAGCTTACGTTAAGAATGAAAGATGAAACTAGGGTAAGGCTGCACTCTGCTCGGGGGTGAAATGGCTGATTTGGATAAAATGGTCCCTAAAATCTCAGCTCTGACTTTTGGAGTTTGAGATCATTCCTCAACCACAAGCATGGCAACAGGAATGAGTTCTGTGTGTGTGTGTGTGTGTGTGTGTGTGTGTGTGTGTGTGTGTGTACTAGACCACAATTCAGCCTCAGACACATCCCCTCTGCCTCAGCCCTGCCCACATCCTCCTCTTTCTAGGGCAGAGAGCTCAGACGCTCACCCAACAGACTTCACTGAAGGGATCCTGAGAGGTTCCACCGCCTGTGCCTGAAGTTCTTCCATTTCAGACCACTTTCCATCATCTCGGGCAGCTAGCTCCCCAGTTCTTTCATGATCTGGTGTAATTGTGGCCACTTTTTTCCTTAATTTTTCCCTAACTTTGTATTAGCTTTGCCACACGTAATGCTCCACATTTTGCCTTAAACGTACCACTTCCTTCAGCCAATTCTTTTAAATATTGTGTTTTATTACAGAAGCATTAGAATTATACTTCAGAAAGGCTGGGAAATGCAGTAACAAAAATCTACCTGTAATCCTACTGCCCTAGTGCAACTAGTATTATTTTTGTGTATTATCTTCTAGTTTGTTCGTATGAATGATGATTTACATAGTCATCTTCATGGCATATCTGATTTTTTTTTTTTGTTTTTGCCATGCCATGCAATCTGTGGGATCTCAGTTCTCTGACCAGGGATTGAACCCGGGCCACAGCAGTGAAAGCCCAGAGTCCTAACCACTGGGCCACCAGGGAACTCCCTGGCATATCTGTTTTTTTTACACATATTATATCACAACTTTCCCCCCCCATGTTTCTGTGGAGTCTTCACAATGCTTGCAGCCTCTTGAAGATAATTGGCTACTTGTGGCTGGCTGTTGTCTTTTATTTGTTTGAAATACACTATCATTTTTGAATTATTAAAAAAATTTTTAAAGAAGATAAAGAGCTCGTAATCTCACCACCCAGATAGTACAGAATTATATACAGACTATGCAGACAATTCTTAAAAATACTTTTAAGAAAAAGACATACTGATACTTATAAAAGTAAAAACTTCCTCATCCTCCATCTTCAACTTCTCTGCCCAAAGTTTTCCACCATTAACAAATTCTGTGTATACGTACACAGACATGCTTTTTTTTTTTTTTCATTTTTAAGGAACTGACATCATATAGCACCTCACCCTGTTCTGTATTGTTTTTTTTTTTCCACTTGTATGTTGGAAATCTCCTAAAAATCATTAAATGTTTTCATTCACCAATCGATGCCTATGTATCAAAATTAAAATTTTTTCCCACATTATTCATTGTAGAAAACTTAGGAATTTTTGACAAGTAAAGATATAAAAACAAAATTGTCCACTTATACCTTTTGGTCATAACAAATCCTAACATTCGGCATTAAAAATTTTTATTATATAAAATCTTAATTATGTATAATTTAAATATCTTATTTTGTAGTCTGCTTTTTGGCTTAGCAATGTAGCATGAACATTTTTCTCCTGCTGCAGAGTGCTATTCCACTATATTGATAAACTACAATGTACTCTATCCATTTTCATATTGTTGGATAATTAGATTGTTTCTATTTTTTAATGTTAAAAAAAGCCATGTGGCAAATATCTTGGTAGCTTATTCATTTGAAAAGTGACTTTTATTGTCTTTTTTCTTATTGCACATAATGTTTATTTAGAAAAATTAGAATATATGGAAAAGAAATAAAATAAATAAAATAAAATGAAAATCACTATAACTTCACCCACCCAGAGATAAATCACTTTTTACATATGTTCCTGTAGTTCTTCCAGATTTTTCTACAAATATCTTAATATATTTAGATCTACTTGGTAACATTTTTTTCATTTCAAAATATATCTTTTTTTTTCATGTCAATAAAAGTCTCTCTTAGTAGTTGTATAATATCCCATCATATGGACTTGCTTCTTCACTTAACTAATCTCCTGTTGGACTTTTGTGTTGTCTTCAGTTTTACTCTATTGCAAACAGTGTTGCAAGGGACATTCTTTTACAAAGACTCCCCCCAACACACCATTTCTAATTATCTCCTTAGGATGAATTCCAAAAAGAGAAATTACTAAGCCAAGAGAAATGCACATCTGATGGCTTTTGATCATACTGTCAAATTGCCATGCACAATAATTGAACCAATTTGTACACTGACCTCAGTCACGATTGGGAGAGCCTACTTCCCTTCTCCATACAAACCCTGCATGGGATAATTAACAGCACAAAAACAACCAACTGTTCCAAATTTGACAAGTAAAAAAATACCATCACATTTACATTTTCAAATATTTAATTTCCAGTAATATTGAAATTTAAAAATGTGTCTAGGGACATCCCTGGTGGCACAGTGGTTAGGAATCTGCCTTCCAATGCAAGGGACATGGGTTCGATCCCTGGTCTGGGAAGATCCCACATGCCACGGAGCAACTAAGCCCGTGCGCCACAACTACTGAGCCTGCTGGCCTAGAGCCCGTGCTCGGCAACAAGAGAAGCCACGGATTGAGAAGCCCACGCCCCGCAATGAAGAGTAGCCTCCGCTCACCGCAAGTAGAGAAAGCCTGTGTGCAGCAACAAAGACCCAACGCAGCCAAAAATAAATAAATAAATATATTTTTAAAAAGTGTGTCTATTATCTATTTATATTTCTTCTGTGAATTGTTTGTTCACGTTCTTTGCCCATTTCGCTATTGGAGAATTTATCATTTCTTCTTCTTCTTATTATTTTTTTTTGCGTTACGCGGGCCTCTCACTGTTGTGGCCTCTCCCCTTGCGGAGCGCAGACTCCGGACGCACAGGCTCAGCGGCCATGGCTCACGGGCCTAGCCGCTCCGCGGCATGTGGGATCCTCCCGGACCGGGGCACGAACCCGTGTCCCCTGCATCTGCAGGCGGACTCTCAACCACTGCACCACCAGGGAAGCCCCTATCATTTCTTATTTTTTATACTAAAAACTTTCAACATTTAAATTTTTTATTGTAGTAAAATGTACATAACATAGAATTTGCTATTGTAACTATTCTTAAGTGTACAATTTAATGGCATTAAATACATTCACATTGTTGTGCAACCATTACCACTATCCATTTCTCGAATTCTTTTCATCTTGCAAAGCTGAAATGCTGTGTCCATTAAACAGTAACTGCTTACTCTTCCCTCCCTACCCCCAGACCTTGGCAACCATGATTCTACTTTCTGTCTCTATAAATATAACTACTCTAGGAACCTCATATAAGTGAAATCATACAGTACTGTTCTTTTGTGACTTGCTTATTTCACTTAGCATAATATCTTCAAGGTTCATCCATGTTGTAGCATGTGTCAGAATTTCCTTCCTTTTTAAGGCTGAATAATATTCCATCATATGTGTAGACAACATTTTGCTTATCCATTAATCCATCCATGGATACTTGGGTTGCTTCCACTCCTTCGCTATTGTGAATAACAGTGCTATGAATATGGATGTTCAAATACAGGCATATATTTTTTAAACCAGTTTGACATTTGCCTTTTAATTTTGCTTATTGTGTTTTTGTTATGTGCTAAGGTTAAATATTTTTATTTTAGTCAAATCCATTAATCTCTCCCTGTATGGCTTCTGCCATTGATGCCAAGCTTAAAACAATCCATCCCCATTTTAATATCACAATACTTACCTATGTATTTTTTCTACTCCTTTATATATATATTTATACACTTACATTTATAGTTCATCTGAAATATATCTTGTGGTGTGAAATAGAGGCCTTGCTTTTTTTTCCTCCTGTAAATGGCTAATTGTCGCATCACCATATCCATCAATAATTTGAAATACATATATTACACATACACACAGGTGGGGATGTTTTCAGACCTTCTATTCTGTTTCCTTGGTTTCCTTGTTAATTATGTTGGGGAAGCTTAAGGAAAGGATACTCAAAGGCAATTGCTAGCCTCATGCTAGACACTATATTTAAAGGTCAAAGGCGAGCTGCCAACCTATCTTGTCTGTATCTCCTTCTCTGTTTTCTTTTACATGATGCCTCTGTATTGGTTAAGTTCTTCATTCCCTGTTGCTTCCTGTCAGTTCTTCAGTTGAGACCTAGTGGAAAGCTCAGATGAGGATTCTCAGGATTTATGTAATCTTGATTTTTGTTGCACCCTGGGGAAGGTGCCTATGGATATAGTGACAGATGTCAGTAGCATTTGGACTCTGCTGGAAACTTTTCCAGTGCTCCTGAGCATGGGCCCACCATCCCTAAGGGGAAGATAAGCTCCCAGGGGCTCTACACCGGGAGCCAGATTTTCTTCTCTCTGCAGAAGTTTCCCTCCTGCAAAGCATGTGGATTGTCCTGATATGAGAGGCAGGTGAATTGCACTGTGCAATGTACAGACAATCTCTGTGTTTATAAACATTTCTAGAACTCAGCTCCTTCAAACAAGGCTCCCAGGACGCTGTGGGCCATGTTGGTCTCTGCTCAACTCAAACTAACGTTCTGGGGTGAAAGTAGTTTGAAGGCCTGGGTGGAGCTGATCCTAGGGTCAGGCAGCGTGCTGGACCAAAGCCATACTGTTTTAATTACTGTTACCTTAAAATAGCTTAATCTGTAAGACGCATCTTTAAAGCATTTATAGTAGTTTAATTATTTTTATGCATAACTGTCTGGGTAGATGGAACAGGTGTCATAAGGAAGTAAGGCACAGGAATTAAGTGAATCCTCTCGAGTCACTCAGCAAGTCAGGTTTCCGTCACAGTCGAATTCGGAGAACCTGACTCCTCTCTCCGTGCTCCACAGAAAGCCCGCTCTGCTGCGCCGCTGGGCAGGCGGGGCGTGGGTGAAGGCAGCGAGGCGGATAGGCTGCGGTCTCGCCGCCGCGGCAAGGAGCGCGGTGACCCAGCCCCGGACGGCTCAAGGGGCGGGGCCGGCGGCCTCCCGGGGGGGATGCGCGCTGCCGGCCGCACCGCCTGGGCTCCGGCCGAGTCGCCTCGCGCCCGCCCCGCCCGCCGGACCCGCGCCGCGGAGCGCGCCCTCGGCACTGGCCTGCGGCAGCCGGAGCGGCCTCCACCGTGCGGCCCGCGGCGGATAGGGAGTTGGCGCCGGCCGGGAGGCATGACGGGTCGCCGGGCGCCGGGGGAGAAGCGCTGGCAGCTGGTGCGCTGGTGAGTGAGCACCGGGGGGCGCGGGGCCTGGTGCGGGCGCGAACCCGCGCGCCCCGCGTGCTGAGGCTGGGCCGGGCGCGGGAAGGAGCGGGGGCGCTGGCCAGAAGTTTCTTCTCGAGCGGAGGCACCGGGGCCGGGTTTAACGAGAGGCGCTGCGCTACCTGGTCATCCCCATCCGTTGTCTCCGAGCTTGGTCTTTGCGGTTCTCCAGAGCGATCGTCGCCGGGACCCTGGACCCTGTTCCTGACGTTAGGCTTTGGAGGGACCCCGGTCCTCCTTACAGACTCGTTGCGGGGTTTCCTCACTTTCCTCCCCGCGCCTTAGCTTTCTTTGTGCAGTGGGGCTCCCCCTTCTACCCTCATTCCTTCTGCTGCTCGGGGTCGGCCACGGACTGGGCCCCGCCCAAGAGGGCACAACCTACAATTCTCATCTCTCCTGTTCAAGGAGTTGCTTCAGTTCACCTACACGCGGACCGGTGGTTGTGGGCACTTGGGGGATAGGGTGTTTGAGAAGGGGGGCCTAGGAAGGGAGGAAAGAGCTCCCTGTGTAGGTGGGTGGTTGCCCCTACCCCACCGAGGCCTGCCCAGGCTGGGAAATCAGAGCCTGCTGGTGTCAGGTGGCGAGACTGCAGGCCAAGAGGGTTTCAGACGCATCGCGAAGGGGTTGGGCGCATGTCCCCGTTGTCCGAATGTTCAGGGCCGTTTCATCCAGGGGCCTGACCTCTGCTTGGCGGAACTTAGAATGCAGGGCAGCCTGCTCAGCCCACTCCTGCCCTGGAAAGACTCCAAGAATGTCTGGCTGGGACCCCTCCCCATCGCAAATCATCCCACCCAAACCAGGGCCAGGAGCATCTTTGAAGTAGCATTCCGGAACACCTCTCACCAGGTACATTCTGTAGCCTGAATACAAAGAACAACAATAATATCTTTAATAATAGCAACCTGGCTTCCAGAGCACTTCCTACTGGCTCTACCATGACCAGGCATTGATTCAGTTACTCTTCACAGTGATACTCAGGGGAAGGCATTAGCACCCCCCTCTTTCAGATGAGGAAACTGAGGCTCAGAGAAGGAAAGTGGTTAATCAATGTCACCCAGCAAGCAAGTGACAGAGTCAGGGTTTGAACACAGGGCTTCCCCAGGGGCTTAACTCCTCCTCTGTTTTGCTTCATATTTCCTGAACACAGGGCCTGACTGCCCATCCAAGGTCACATTGTCAAAAAAACCTCAGCATGTCAGAGCAGGAGAGGGGTCAATGGGTCAGCCTGCTCAGCCCATCCCGCCTTTCAAGGGTTCCAAGAATCAAAGTCCAAAAAATCAAAATTATTATTTAGCAGTGGAGCTACTCTTCACATGAAACCTCAGTACATAAATCAGATAAAAGTAGAGTTAATCTGTTTGAAGATCTGGTGGGGAGTGGGCAGTTACTTAGTGCCCTCTCCCTGGAAAGGAGACACCACCCTAGGACCCTAGAACTTCCCAGATCACTTTGTGCAGTTTGATTCCTTCCCTAACTTCATGGATGAGGAAACAGGAAGAGTTTTAAAGGGGCAGAGCTTGGATTCCTGCTCTGACTCTCTCTGCCCTGCTGCCTGTCTGGGCTGGATCTTGGGCTGAACCTGATGAAGCATAAATCATTATTAGTACCCTAATTAGGTTTAAAAATTTTTTATTTATTTGTTTTTTATTATTTATTTTATTTATTTATTTTGGCTGCACCGGGTCTTAGTTGTGGCATGCGGGATCTTCATGGCATGCGGATCTTTCTTTTTTTTTTCTAGTCATGGCAGGTGGACTTCTTAGCTGTGGCCATGCATGCAGGATCTAGTTTCCCGACCAGGGATCGAACCTGGGCCGCCTGCATTGGGAGTGCAGAGTCTTACCCATTGGACCACCAGGGAAGTCCCTAGTATCTTAATATATGTTTTAGGTCACCTTTCACTCCTGGTTTAAAAAGCCCATTGCTCTGAGAAGGTCCTGAAGACATGACTTGAGTGATCAGACAGCCTGGCAGGGAGCACTCTTTTCTTTTTTTAAAATTTATTTATTTATTTATTTTTGGCTGCGTTGGGTCCTCCGTTGCTGCGCGTAGGCCTTCTTTAATTGCTGTGGGCAGGGGCTACTCTTCCTTGTGGTGCGCCGGCTTTTCATTGCAGTGGCTTCTCTTGTTGTGGAGCACGGGTTCTAGGCGAGCGGGATTCAGTAGTCATGGCACGTGGGCTTCAGTAGTCGTGGCACGCAGGCTCACTGGTTGTGGCACATGGGCTCCAGAGCGCAGGCTCAGTAGTTGTGGCACACAGGCTTAGTTGTTCCGTGGCATGTGGGATCTTCCCAGACCAGGGTTCGAACCCGTGTCCCCAGCATTGGCAGGCGGATTCTTAACCACTGCGCCGCCAGGGAAGCCCTGGCAGGGAGCACTCTTGAAGGTAAGACACCTTCTGAACTCCATGGCACACTCCCAACATGATCAGCCTTGGCCCCTGCTTCCAGGATTTCAGATTGGGTCAGTTTTCTCAGTTCAAATTGGCTTAAGAGAAAAAGGGAATTTACTGGCTTATGTAACTGAAAACACCAAGAACTTTCCATGTTTCAGGCAAAACTGGATTCAAGTGCTCAAATAATGTCACCAAATAATGCCCTACTCTCTCTGTCCTTTCTCTTTCCTCTGTTCCCTTTTTATTCCCTTGTGGAAGTGAGGTGGCTCTAAGGAGCTGCAGGGAACCCTCCAGACGAACAACCCTCAGGGAAAGACAGCTTCCCTTTCTCAGCGGTTCTAGCAGAAGTTTCAGAGTGTCATCCCATTGGCCTGTTTTGGGTCACATGGCCATCCTTCAGCCAATCACCATGGCAAGGAGGATGGACTGCTCATATTGGCCAGGCTGGGTCATGCGCTCATCCTGGGAACTGGGGGCTGGGGTTAACTCCACCCAAACAACGAAATTTTGAGTGGGAGAGAGGGTGGAGAATACTCATTGGGCAACAAATATGTCTGATGTCTACCTACTCTTTTAGAGCAGCTCTTGCTTTGGAGGCTCTTCCTCCAAACTCTCCATAAAGTACCAAAAACGAAATTAGAATTTGGTTGGGTTCTTTACCTCAAGTTATTAGATATGTATGACTTTTTTAGCTTCTGATTATTTCTGAGGGCCTGTTGCCCAGTTTATGACGGTGGGGCTTCAGATCTGGGAGAAGGAGCTGACAGAGGCTAGAGGCTAAGGCTGTGTGAGTACTTGAAAAACATGGCAAAGTGCTCTGGCAACATTCTTTTTACTGACTGTAAAGTATTCCATTCTAAGTTGAACCATAATTTCTTTGTCTAGCCTCTACTGATGACCTTTTAGGGAATATTTTTATATTATAAACATCACTGCAGTGAACTTATACCCATGCAAACATGTGCAAAGATAATGGTTGGATATATTCCCCAAAGTGAAATTGCAGAGTGAAAGCACATGCACATTGTGAAAGATACTGCCAACTTGATCACCAAAGAAATTGTACTATTTTATATTATCTCCAGTGATGTGTAAGTTGCCACAATTTTGCTCACACTGACAATTAACAAACTTTTAAATCTTGGCCCATGTCACTGGTGAAAAATGGTCTCTCATTGTTGTTTTAATTTTAATTTCTTATATAAGTTGATTTTTTTATGTTTATTGGTCATTTGTGTTTCTATTTTTGTAAACTCCTCATTTGTTTTCTTTGTCCTTTTTTCCCTGTTGATTTGCTCATTATATATATATATTTTCATATTAATCTGCAAAAGCTCTTTATCATGGAGATGTCTTTTTTTTATTTCTTAGTAAATTTTTAATTTTAGAACAGTTTTATTTTTTTTAAGATTTTTTTAATGTGGACCATTTTAAAAGTCTTTATTGAATTTGTTGCAGTATTGCTTCTGTTTTTTTTTTTTTTTTATGTTTTGGTTTTTTGGCCATGAGGCATATGGGATCTTAGCTCCCTGACCAAGGATCGAACCCGCACCCCCTGCATTGGAAGGCGAAGTCTTAACCACTGGACTGCCAGGGAAGTCCCTAGAACAGTTTTAGATTTACAGAAAAATTGAGAAGATACTACAAAGAGTTCCCACATACCCCACGCCCAGTTTCCCATATTATTAGCTTCTTACATTAGTATGGTACATTTGTTACAATAATGAACCAATGTTGATATATTATTTTGACTAAGTTCCATAGGTTATTTAGTTTTCTTATGTCCTTTTTCTGTTATAGGGTCCCATCCAGATACCACATTGCATTTAGTAATTAATGTAATTCCTCTTCTCGGCTGTGACAGTTTCTTGGACTTTCCTTGTTTTTGATGACTTTGAAAGTTTTAAGGAGTACTGGTCATATTTTGTAGAATGGGCCTCAGTTGGGATTTGTCTGATGTTTTTCTCATTATTAGATTGGGGTTATGAGTTCTGGGGGAAAAAGACCATGAGGATGGAGTGCCATTTTCATGCATCACATCAAGGATACATACTATCAACATAGCTTCTCAATGTTGATGTTGACTTTGATCACCGGGCTGAGGTAGTATTTGTCAGTCTTCTCCACTGTAAAGTTGCTCCCCTCTCCCTTTCTATAGTGTATACTCTTTGGAAGGAAGTTACTCTGTGAAGCCCATGTCTAAGTAGAGTGGAGTTATGGTTCACCTCTTTGAGGACAGAATGTTTACATATATTGTTTGGAATTCTGCACCCGAGATTTGTCTCTTTCCTCCCCATTTATTTAGTTATTCCATCATTTATTTATATCAGTATGCACTATTAGATATTTGATTATTTTAACAACAGCTTTATTGGAATTCATGTGCCACACAACTTACCCAAAGTGTAAAATTCAATGAGAATATATTCACAGGGTTGTGCAACTATCACCTTAGTCAATTTTAGAACATTTTCATCATCCCCCAAAGAAATCCCATAACCTTCAGCAGTCCCTCTCCTCCATTTCCTCCCACCCCACCCTCCCCCAGCCTTAAGCAACTGCTAGTCTCCTTTCTCTCTCTACGGATTTCTCTATTCTGGACATCATTTCATATAAATGGAATCCTACAGTATGTGGTCCTTTGTGACTGGCTTCTTTCACTTAGCAAAATGTTTTCAAGGTTCAGGTTTCAATGCCTGCCTGACCTTCCCCAGTGTTCAACTGAAAAAATAAGTGTAACCTGTAAAGTGCCTGACCCTTCTCTCTTTTGGTGATGGGTTGCATCCTCCTGGAGGTGTCACCCCCCTCCACAACTGGGGGACTCTTACTATGAGCAGCTTCTACCCCTCCCCCCTTCTCTCATTCCTTTCAAAATGTCCCTGACTATGCCCAGGTCTTGATGCCTACTTTTCCAGGGATAATCTGAGAAGCTGGTCCTTGCTAAAGTGTTTTTTTTTTAATTTTTAAAATTTTTGGCTGCATTGGGTCTTTGCTGTGCACGGGCTTTCTCTAGTTGCGGCGAGCAGGGGCTACTCTTCATTGCAGTGCGCGGACTTCTCATTGCGGTGGCTTCTCCTGTTGCAGAGCACAGGGTCTAGGCACAAGGGCTTCCGTAGTTGTGGCTCATGGGCTCTAGAGCACAGGCTCAGTAGTTGTGGCGCACGGGCTCTAGAGCACAGGCTCAGCAGTTGTGGCGCAGTTGCTCTGTGGCATGTGGGATCTTCCCGGACCAGGGCTCGAACCCGTGTCCCCTGCATTGCCAGGTGGATTCTTAACCACTGTGCCACCAGGGAAGCCCCTTGCTAAAGTTTTAATGGCTGCCCGTGCCTTACAAGGTTGACCCTTTGCAGTATTTAATCTCCTTCTGTGTACTGTTCAATAGAATTTCAGGTACAAAACAGATTAATAGGGAAGATATTTGGGGATGGATGGTGTTCTGTTTTTCCTATATTTAATGAAGTGCAGTGCAGCAAATACACTTACTAAGTTAACAAATTGGATTCATTAATGGAGATCATCTGTGTCAGAGCATTCTGTGGAAGAAACCGCCCAAGAACATAGTGAGTTGATCACTGTGGCTGTTGTGATTTTTATGGAAACTGTCTCAGTCGAACAGGGTGCTGGGTGAGGGTGTGGCAGGGATTTCAGACATGATCAGACACAGTCTTGCACTCTAGCAGGGAGACAGACAGGCACATAAATAACTCACGCGTGCAGAGAGCAACGTTGTGATCAAGGTTAAGCAAAGCATCCCTGGAACCTTGGAGCAACTTTGGATTCTGGCTGGGGGCGTGGGGACAGATTTTTAGAGGCAGTGTGGTTTGAGCAGTTGGGGTGGGGTAGGGCAAGACGCAGATGGAGGGAGGGCGGCTGAGATCTGAGCACAGCCTGAGCAAAGGCTCCGAGGTAAGAAAAGGCAGGGCATCTTTGGAGAAGGACAAACAGATGGGGAATGCAGGGGTCTGTATGCGTGAATGTGGGCGGGGGTTGGGGGAGGCATGTAACGGTGGGAAAGGCTGGCAGGGAGCAAAGTGGGGAAGAATTAGACCTCTCAGGTGAGCTGTTTGGAGGACAGTTGATATGTGGTGGGAAACCACGAACCTTTTTGGGCAGGGGGGGAGCTGACAAGATCTGTGTTGGGAAGTGGGGGCTGGTATGGAGGAGGAAAGGATGTGTGTACGCACAGAGGGGACTGGATGACAGGGGCTGAAGGTGCAAAGAAAGCCTGCCTCTGTTGTTTCCTGCATGTGTGACCTTGGACAAGTTCACTTCCGTCCCCTGAGCCTCTTCTTCCTCATCTCTAAAATGGGATCCACCAGTTCTGAGGGGTTTGATGTGCAGCTTGGAGGAGAGAGTGCAGGGAGTGGGTTTGTCTGTCGTCGGTGAAGCAGGTAAAGCCAGTGACTGGTGAGGACTGATGAGGATGGTGAGGAGGAAAGGAGATAATGATGACCACGTGACAGAAGCTTCCCTGGCATTATCTCATTTAATCATCTTAACAACCCTTCAGAGTGGGTGTTATTAGTACTCCCATTTTACAGATGAGGATTCAGGGACTCACAGTGGAAAAATCACTCACCTGAAGCTGGGAAGTAGAATCCAGGTCAGGGTGCCTGCAAAGAGTGGAGGACAGTCCCTTCCACCTGCCTTGGGGAGATGGGAGTCGGGGAGAGGAGGGGTGGCTATGGCAAGGAGGGGGAGTGCATATCGAGGAGCCCAAGGATGGGGAAAGGCATAGAAACTCATCCTCAGAATAGGATGGGTTTAATCAGGGCAGGCTTCCTGGAGGAGACAAGTTTTGAGCCACGTTTTATAGGACAGGAGTCATCTTGGGGCAGGAAGCAGGTCATGGAGGAAGGTCATGTCCCAAACTGAAGTCATAAAGTCATGATCTTCCCTCCCAAACTTGCCCTTGTCCAGCTTGAATGGCACTGCAGCCAGATGCCCGCACAAACCAGGAACTCAGGCACAACGTTGTTGTCTGTCTCCCCTTCACCCATGTCCAACCCATCCCCTGGACCAGTGGACATTACCTCCTTTGCTCACTTGAGTCCTCCCATTTCTCTCCATCTCCAGCACTATCCCCTGTACAAACCAACACTGTCCCACCTGGACCCCTGCAGGAACATCTAACCTGGCTACCTTGCTCTTTTCCACCAGGATGATCTTACTGAAATGCCCATCAGATCATATCGAAGAGAGTGAAGGGAGACAGGCGGGGACCAGATGCTTTCGTTTGGGAGACCATAGGAGCAGTGAAAGCCCTCTGCCCTCCAGAAACCTGCATTCTGGGAAATCTCCTCCCCCAGCAAAGAGCCTGTGCCCCATCGGGCAATGTCAGAGCACCTGCAAAATTTTTTCTTTTCATAGCACTTTATGCAGTTTGTAATTTCATAACACGGACACACACACACACAATTAAACGTTTGGAATAATAGGTAATACCTCTCTTGTATAAAAAGACACACTGTTAAAAAGTCACTCCCCCCATCCCCACCATTCCCCCAGCTCTCCCTTACCCGCACCCAGGTAACTACTTTTATTAGCTTTTGTGTCTCCAGAATTTCTACATATGAAGATAAGCAAATAGGAATTCTTACTTTATTCTCTCCCGCTTTTTAAACATAAAGTACACATACTGCCCTTTCTGCACTTGATTTTTATTCTCTTAACAACATATCCTGGGGCTTCCCTGGTGCCACAGTGGTTAAGAATCTGCCTGCCAATGCAGTGGACATGGGTTCGAGCCCTGGTCCGGGAAGATCCCACATGCTGCAGAGCAACTAAGCCCGTACGCCACGACTACTGAGCCTGCGCTCTAGAGCCGTGAGCCACAACTACTGAGCTCACGTGCCACAACTACTGAAGCCCACGCGCCTAGAGCCCATGCTCCACAACAAAAGAAGCCACCTCAGTGAGAAGCCCGCGCACTGCAATGAAGAGTAGCCCTTGCTTGCTGCAACTGGAGAAAGCCTGTGTGCAGCAACGAAGACCCAACACAGCCAAAAATAAAAATAAATAAATTTTTTTAAAAAAATGTTTTAATTGAGTGCATTCTCTGTGTGCTATCATGCAAAGAGCTCCAGGATACATTGTTTTTTTGTTTTTTTATATAAATTAATTTAATTTATTTATTTTTGGTTGCGTTGGGTCTTCGTTGCTGCGCGCGGGCTTTCTCCAGTTGCAGCAAGTGGGGGCTGCTCTTCATTGCAGTGCGTGGGCTTCTCATTGCAGTGGCTTCTCTTGTTGCGGAGCACGGGCTCTAGGCATCCAGGTTTCAGTAGTTGTGGCACACAGGCTCAGTAGTTGTGGCGCACGGGCTTAGTTGCTCCCCGGCACGTGAGATCTTCCCAGACCAGGGCTTGAACCCGTGTGCCCTGCATTGGTAGGCGGATTCTTAACCACTGCGCCACCAGGGAAGTCCCTAAAACACTTTTTTTTTTTTTTTTTTTTTTAATCGGTACGCGGGCCTCTCACTGTTGTGGCCTCTCCTGTTGCGGAGCAAAGGCTCCGGACGCGTAGGCTCATCGGCCATGGCTCACAGGCCCAGCCGCTACGCGGCACGTGGGATCTTCCTGGACCGGGGCACGAACCTGTGTCCCCTGCATCGTCAGGCGGACTCTCAACTACTGTGCCACCAGGGAAGCCCCCTAAAACACTTTTTATGTCTGCACACTGTTTTACTGTATGGATGCGCCATAATTTATTTAACCAACCCCCTGCTGATGGGTACTTGGGCCATTCCCTGTCTTTTGTCATTATAAACAGTGCCACGGATTACCTTGTCCAACATGCTAGAATCTGTAGATAAATTCTCTGAAGGGGGATCGCTGGATTACAGAGGAATTACATGTATAATTTAGACAGATGTTGTCAGGCTGTCCAGCAGAGGGCTTGTACCAATTGACAATCCCACTCGCCCCAGGGGGCCTGTTTAAAATGATATATTGTTCATGTGATTATTTGATGGCTTCTCTCCCCACAAAACTGTAAACTCCAGGATGGCAGGGATTATGTGTCTTTTGCTCATTGTCATGGGCACTCAATAAATACTGAATTAATGGACAGATTTATAATTCTACCAGGAATGGGTGGCCAGGGTGGGTGAGATCCTTTCGTGTTCACCTTGCCCAGTCCAGCTTCCCCAATCCTTGCTCTGGGCTGATTGCCAATCCAGAGGGTGGCTGGGACCCTGTGTGAGGTTCTGGAAGATCTAATCCTGACATCTGACTCATGACCCCCACTCCAGAGCAGACTTTCTCCTGCTGTGAACTCAAGAAATCCAATGTCTCAGTCTTATAAAGGACTTGGAGAATGGACCCTTGTCTGATGCTTGAATCCCCTGCCCAGCCTCTGCTTACATACCTCTGGTGACAGGGAACTCACTCCTTCCAAGTGACTCCTTGCAACTTCAGACAACTAACTTTTTAAAAATAAATTTATTTTGTTTATTTATTTTTGGCTGCATTGGGTCTTCACTGCTGTGAGTGGGCTTTCTCTAGTTGCAGCGAGCAGGGGCTACTCTTTGTTGCGGTGCGCGGGCTTCTCATTGCGGTGGCTTCTCTTGTTGCGGAGCACGGACTCTAGGTGCGTGGGCGTCAGTAGTTGTGGTGCACAGGCTTAGTTGCTCCCTGGCTGTGGGATCTTCCTGGATCAGGGATCGAAACCGTGTCCCCTGCCTTGGCAGGCAGATTCTTAAGCACTGCGCCACCAGGGAAGTCCCAGACAACTAACTTGTAAACAGTTTTTCCATCTATTGAGTTGAAACCTGCTCCCTGTAGCTGCCTCTTCTTCAGGGAATTTTAACTGCGGCTCCCTGGAAACAGGGCTTTCTGGCAGATGAGCAGGGGTATATCTGGGGACAGGTACCTCTCATCTATCATTTTCTAGCAAGTAGGGCCAACTCCCAAAGGATCCCTGCAGAGCCCTGCGTGCCCACCTCCTCACTCTCTCCTGTCTTGCCTGCAGGTATGTGCAGGAAGGGCGGTTCCGAATTGAGGAGAGGACACTGACAGCCTTCCAGTGGCTCTACAGCCCCCAGCAGCATCGCATCCTCAGCCGTGCTGACCTTGAGTCTCCCTCCAGGTAAGGGGACCCACTGCCCTTACTCTCCTCCTTCGTCCAGGCCCCTCCAGTTGGTACTTATTATGCAGCCAGCCCCACAGTGGTCCATAAACTCCCAGTGGGGAACCACGGCCCTCAGTGGCATTGAGGCCTTCCAGGGTCTTTGAAAGAGTCTGTCAGCCGGGGTGCTTGTCCAGCCTAGAATGCACTGAGTGATTTGAGGCAAGTCATTTTCTTTGCTTTCTCCTCCGTAAAATGAGTATGATCATATTTTCCCTGCCTTCTATCAGGAAGATCATGAATCTCAAGTGAAATGATGCCTGGAGATCATCAGCTGGTTCCTCTTATTTTATATTTTTGGCCGTACTGTGTGGCATGTGGGAATCTTAATTCCCGGACCAGGGATAGAACCTGTGCCCCCTGAAGTGGAAGCGCAGAGTCTTAACCACTGGACTGCCAGGGAAGTCCCGCTGGTTCCTCTTTAAGAGGGAGAGCGGCTGGCATATTTGCTGGGCAGTCCCTGCTTTGACCTGGGTAGAGCCAGCCCTTCCTTTCTTGTCGCTCTCCTCCACCATGCCAGAGAACCCAGCTGGGATCCTGAGTCCAGGTGAGGGGCACCCAGCTTCCTGCTCCCAGGCTCCTTCCCGCCCACTCTTCCTCCACACTGTGGACAGACATGAGCCGCGTTAGCAATCTCGATGGAGATACCCCGGGGAGCCCTGCTGCTGCTACACCCCTCCCCAAGGCTTCTGCTAGACCTGACCCAGGACCTTTCTTCCCACTTTCCCCATCAAAACTTCTTTGCACCAGCTTCTAAATTAGCAGGCCCCTTGAAGTCAAGAATGAACAGGGCTTTCCTCCCAGGGGTGGAAAAGAAGAATGGAAGTGATGTCATTTGGGGGTACACCATGTGCTGGCCAGCAAGAGAACAGGGACAAGGCTCTTACCGCATCTCCCCAAACCAGCCCCAGGAATAAGGTTCAGAGATGATGGGAGACTTCACCTACCCAGACATCTGCCAGGAGTCCTGTTTAGCTAAGAGCAGTGCATGTACTTTCTCTTGTCTCGATGACGATTTCAGAAGGTACAGGAAGCAGTGAGGGGGACAGGTATTCTGGATCCAGTTCTGCCCAGAGAGGAAGAATTCATTGGATGATGATGTGACGTGACAGGAACCCTGGGAAAGGTGACTCAGGCCACCTGGGAACTCTTGATATTCAGGAAATGGGAGGTCAGACAAAAATTTGCCCTAAACTCTAGAGGGCAGATTTCAGATCATGCAGAGAAAAGACCGAAAAGGCGCTAGAGCTTGAGGCAAGAGTATCAGGAAGGGTGCGGCAATGCGATCCTGAACGTACAGTTGTGAATGCTTGCAGGGACAGAGAAGGAGGCTGTCCTGGGGACATGCTGGTGAAGCACAGACATGAAGGGCACGTGGTCGGAATCCGTTTCAGGCAACGTGCAAAGCCCTATTGTGAGCCAAGCACCATCTGACGTAAAGCAGCTTCTTCCTCACCTCCTTTCCTCTCGTCAAAAGCTCTCCACTACCTGACGTTATCTTATTTGCCTATTTGTTCATTGTCTGTGGCTCCCCTGGAATGTGAGGTCCGTGAGGGCAGGGCCTTTTCCCTCTTGCCCTCTTCTGTATCCTGAGGTCCTAGCCCAGAGAAGGAGCTCATTAATCAGGCACCAGGTGAAGGACAAATGAACATAATGCAGGCTCAGCGGCAGGAAGGCTGGAAGGGAAGCTAGCTCCAAGACTGATGTGGGCCAGCTATACCCGCCCAAGATAACAGCCAGGGAAGAAGAGGAGGGTGGGACCTCCTGCCCGTGCAGGTGGTTCGAGGCTAACCTTTTCTGAGCCAAAGAACAAGAATTCTCTTCGGAGTCACAGGAGCCCAGTTGAGTCCATGGCGGAGGGAAGCAATCATAAGATAGGAAGGACGGAGTTATTCAAAATAACTTCAGCTTTCATACCTGGGAAGGCTACCTCCCAGGAGACTTGAAGAGGAAGCTGCCATAGCTCTGTGACTCAGCACTCAAAAAATTAACTATTATTCTTTTTTTTTAAATAAAAAAATTGTATTTACTTAGAAGCATTCAGAATGTCAACAAAACAGCTGCAACTTTTTTTCTTTTTTTTTGCAATTACAGAGTGGCATTCAGTTAACAGCACAACAATTATTTCGTATAAGCTGCATCAGAGACAACTGAAGATGAAAAAGCTACCATCCCCATATATAACTAATTTGTGCTGTGCACCAACAAGTACTTGCTTTAAATTTCCATGCCAATTTACAACCCCCATACTGTACCAGGCAAGGTTAGTGGCTATTGAAAATACCACCAGGACAGGGCTATCGAAAGACACATTCGGTAGTGTGTTAACTATACAAGAAAAGACACTGTACAGTTTAAAAACAAATCTTTAAAAGGAGTGAGTTGTGTACAGGGGGGTTAAATGCTTTATAGACAAGAAAAAAAAACTGCGCTAGAACCAACTTATTCATCATCATCTTCTTCTTCTTCCTCTTCATCCTCTTCATCTTCCTCATCTTCCTTTTTCTTGCTTTTTTCAGCCCTGACGACTCCCTTTTTTGCTGCATCAGGCTTCCCTTTAGCTCGGTATGCAGCAATATCCTTTTCGTACTTTTCCTTCAGCTTAGCAGCCTTCTTCTCATAAGGCTGCTTGTCATCTGCAGCAGTGTTTTTCCACATCTCTCCCAGTTTCTTTGCAACATCACCAATGGATAGGCCAGGATGTTCTCCTTTGATTTTTGGACGATACTCAAAACAAAACAAGAAAAAGGCCGAAGGAGGCCTCTCGGGTGCATTAGGATCCTTGAACTTCTTTTTTGTTTCCCCTTTAGGAGGGATATAAGTTTTCATTTCTCTTTCATAACGGGCCTTGTCCGCCTTTGCCATGTCTTCAAACTTTCCTTTCTCTTTAGCAGACATGGTCTTCCACCTCTCTGAGCACTTCTTAGAAAACTCTGAGAAGTTGACGGAAGCATCTGGGTGCTTCTTCTTGTGCTCCTCCCGGCAAGTTTGCACAAAGAATGCATATGATGACATTTTGCCTCTCGGCTTCTTAGGATCTCCTTTGCCCATGCTTAATTATTTTTCCTCCGCGAGGCACAGAGTCGTCCAGTGCCCGTCCGGCTCTCACTTGCCCCGGCGCTGTCTCTATCAGCTGTTATTCTTATATCACAAAAGTTGTACTAACTTCTGTGTGTTTATTATGCATCATGTTGTAAATGCTTTGCAGGCATAAATTGATTTAATCTTCATAACAATGCTATGATCTAGGTACTGTACTCCCCATTTATCAGATGACAAAGCTGAGGCGCAGGGTAAGTGGCAGTGCTTGCAACCACTATGCGCATGGCCTCTCAGAGAATGAGGCATGGGCTCCAAAGTGGGAGATGGCGAAGGTAATTTTTATCATTGCAGAGAGGAAATAAGTTCACGAACCATAAATAAGAGAGCTTAGCATCATTCCTGGTCAGGTTTCAGAGTCTGTTATTAGAGAGATGGTTTGGGGGTACTTAGAAAAGAAAGAGATAGAGGACCAGCAGCAGTGAGTGAATTCCCTGGGAACCCACCCTGCTGGGGGAAGCTTATTTGCTTTTCTGATTAGTTTTCTAGACTAGAAGGTAGGTTGGGGGTGGTAAAGCAGGAGACAGTGGTTCTGAGTTTCTGCAAGAAATTGTTCTTTTCTTCCCATCAAAGCCTGCAGGTGACACAGAGGAATGTGGGCTGGGGGAGGGCACAGCTAGGGAGGCTGATGAGTGGGCTGCCCTTGCTGAGTCTGCTCAGTGTGTTCATGAGGGACTTGGTGAGGAAGGATGTGGACAGCATGCCGGGGACATTGCCGATGGCAGGAACCTGGGCACCATCCCAACGGACAAGATGGCACAGTTGGACCCGAAGTGCCCTGGAGGCTTGGAGTCCAGGTCCAAGTCTAGAAGGCACAGTTTAACAGAAATAAAGGAGAAGTCTATTTTGGGCTCCAATCTTGTCTGCATCTGGGCAGCAGGCTGAGGGGATCAGCTGTCTGAGAGGTTCCAGTTGACTAGAAGCTTGGCCCCATGTTTTAAGAAAATGCTCATGTCTTGGGGCTGCAAGAGATCAGGGCAGAGTCCAGAGCTGAGGAGGAAAGTGCTGCTATTTTGTCTCAGACTAAGAGGAATGCTCTATCATTTCCTCATTTATTTTGTGGACAGAGATTGAGCACATTCTTCTGCTCATACCATGCTGATGTTACCCTTGAATGGCTGAGCAGGTTACATTTTGGGGTAATGGGCTAGGCTGCTGAAGGGACTCAGAGGGTGGGTTGGCCACTCGCCTCCCTTTTTGCTTTCCACCCTGCTCCAGGTCAGGCCCTGGGGTTATGATGCCTTGTCTTAAGGAAGACAAGGGTCCTGCCTCCATGGGACACACATTCTAGTGGGAGAGAAAGACTATAGACGCATAGACAAGAGAATATCTTGAGATGATCAGAGTGCAGAACAAACTGAAACAGAGCATCAGATAAAGAGTGACCAGTGGGTGTGTGGGGAGTTTGGAAGAGGTGGATGGCCTCTCTGAGAAGGTGACGTTTGAGCTGAGTCCTGAAGGGCTCAGGGGGCAGACATATGGAGAAGCTGCTGGTGAGGGGTGTTGAATAAAGGCTGGGGAGGGGCACAGGAGATGGGAAGTGAAACAGCAGTTACAAGGCCCTACCTAGGTTCCAGAAGTAGGAAGCTGTTGTAGCCAGAGCAGAGTGAGGCCATGGCCAGCAGATGGAAAGGATGCAGATTTCCATGCAATTAAATGAAGGGCTTTTTAACATTTAGAGCTACCCGAATACAGCGTGGGCTGCCCCCTGAGGGAGTGGGCTTCCCATCACTGAGATGTGCAAACCATATTCAGAGGCCGCCCTCCGTGGAGGTTAGGGAGGAAGACTCAAGCGTCTCAAAGGCTCCCTAGGGCACCCTTCCTGCCTTCAACCCCTTCAAGTTCAGGAGCACCCTTGGTTTGGCCAGAGCTGGGAGGATGGCTGTGCAGCGAATGAATGAAAGCTCCCGGCTGCCAGGTCGAAGCCGGGGTGGGGGGGGGACGACGACGACGACAGTTTCAAGGACTCTGGCAGTCCCTGAAACCTCCCACTTCCAAGTCCAGAGAGCACTGAACCCCCTCTCCATCCCCACCGCACGCCGAGCTGGCGAGAGCCCCGGTGTCTTCCTCAATCCACCAGGGACCCGCAGATCTTTCCTCACCTCCGTTCCCCACCGGCCCGGGCTCCATCCTCCCGGAACTTCTGTGGGCCGGTGGGCTGTCCCCTCCTCCGCTCCCCTGGGTCCCTTGGGCGCGCCTGCCCCTCCCCGCGCCTTTGTTCCCGAGGAGCCGCCTCGGGCAGTCCCCTGGCGGCGGCGACTGGAGCATCCCGCGGGCGCCGCACCCCGGACTCGCCGTACCGGCACCCCCCCCGCCCCCGCGCCCTCTCCTGCCGCTCGTGCCCGCCCCTCCGTCTCCCCCCCACTTTCCGGCAGCTACGCGGCTGCGGCGCGGGGCGAGTCGGGTGGGCACTGCCGGAACCGGGGCGCGGACCCAGGCGTCGGCGTCGCGGAGGGCGGCAGGAGGGCCCCGCCTCGGCCAGACGCGGGCTTTCCCGCGGCGAGCGCGGCTCCGGCGGCTGGGGCGCGACTGCCAGGTGTGCGCGTGGCGGCGACGGCGGCGGCGGCGGGCAGGGGGAGCAGCTTTGTGCCCGGCGAGCCGCGGCCGGGGTGCGCGCGTGCGCGCCGCGGTGACGGTGCGCGCGGCGGGGCGGGCGGCCAGGGCAGCCCGTCGCCGAGGAGGAGGGGGCTCGCCGCCGGATGGAGAAGGGGGACGCCGCCGCCGCGGGCACACGGGCCGAGAGAGCCGCCGCGACAGACTGTTGCCATTCCGCCCACGTCGAGGAGTGAGCCCCGGGCGCCGGCTTCACAGGTCAGCGGATTCGGGGCTGGGTGGTAATCCCGTAGTCAGCAGGGATCAGGACGCGAGTCCTGGGTGGGACTGAACCCAGGGTGGATTTGGGGTGTATGTTGTGAGTGCAAATGCAGGTGTTTGCAAAGAGAAATCAGCTCGGGTGGACGCGTGTGAGCCCTGCGCTGCGATTCCACGGAGCAGTTCAGCGGAATGGGTTGTTTGGGAGGTGGGGTGACTGTCCTCAGACACCCCTACGGGTGGGTCATGGCGCACACACATCCTGAGTGGAGTGTGTAGCTGACCGAGGTGGATCTCAGAGGTGGGGTGTTTACAGGTGGTGGTGAAAGGAAAAAGCCAGGACCCCCAGGAGGACCCTGTAGCTAGGCTGAGTTGGTTTGTTTTTTTCTGAAAGGACATAAACCCCACCCCATGCCCACTCCAACCTGTGCCTGTTGCAGGGAGGGGAGCTAGGATGGTGGGGTGCTGTGTAAGAGGCCTTTGTGGACCTTTGGGGCCGGGCCACGATCAGCCTGATGCTCATTTCTGGAGGCCCTGGGTGGATGAGCGTGGGGTGCCTGCCTTGGGTGGGGGTCCAGGGCACGCTGGGTGTCCTGACCCGGAGCTGGTTCAGGGGCACATCCTTCTTTCTCCTCATCTGTTTTCTATAGCTCCTCTACAGCCTTCTTAAGAAACCAAAGGGCATTTATATGCAAGTGGGGTTTGGGCTCTGAAGGCGGGGATCTGCCTCTGCTCAGTGGCCCCCATTGGAACAGCCTCCATAGGGAATAATAGGGTTGTCCTGGGCTGGGCGCCAGGGCCCTCTGGTTCTTTTCATGCTTTGTGACCCTGGGGCTGTCCCTTAAGCCCCACGCGCCTCAGTTTCCCATGGAGAGGGGAGAAGGCACCGCCCCGCTTCTCCTTTCCTGCTGCAGAGTGAGTAGTAAACAGAGGGCTCACAGCTGCCTGGGGCTGGGCGGCTGGGCGGCTGGGCGTGACTCAGGGCATGTGAGGTCCCCAGCAGTGCTTTCCCCCTGGAAAGTCCCAGCACGTCTTTGAGACCTGGGCAGGAGTTGGGGGAAGCTCTGCCCTCACCTCCAAGCGAGTGTGTTGGATTTTCTGAGTCTAAGTGTGGGGCAGGGTGGGTATCTTCTAGATCTGGCTGCTCAGGCTTCCAGAAACTACCTCAGGTTCCTCCTCCTTTCTAAGATGTTGAGGAATGGAGGGCGCGGGGCAGGGTGTGGGGAAGATTGGATGGGATGGGGGACTTAGAGTCACCAAATTTCTGGGCAGAGGCAGATGCTAAAGTTGAGTAGGGCCAGGGCACAGCTAGCTGGGAACCCCGCTCAGCCCGCTCAGCCCAGGCTGTTAGGCGATTTGTTGGGAGGTGGCCTCAGTTCCAGAGAAGATGACCTTGCTGCTGCAGGCATCCCGTCCGCACGCCGACCGTGATCCTGTCTGGATCAAGTGTGGCTGAGCCACTGTGGTTCAGAATGACTTGAACCTCGAGGGAAGGGGACCCCAGCATGGATGGTGGCGGCAGCAGCAGAGCAGACCTGGGTTGAGTCCCAGCTCCGCCACTGTCTGTGTTTCCACCTGTGTCCCCCAAAGCAGAACCCGAGGATGCCTTCTTTTTATCTTACTACCGCTCTGTCCTGGGCGGTCTCCTGAGAAGCCTTAAGGGATGCATTTCAGAACTGCCCTGTTGGGGAGAGAAACAGGGACGTGTTCATCCATCAGCTCTGTTCCGTCAGTGGACATTAACTCCCACATGCTTCCAGGCTGCACGTGTGAGGCTCCAGTGGGTTCGTGTGGGCACCCCGCACTGCGGCTTCAAAGACGGTCCCGCTGGGTCCTCGAAGAAGCATTGCCATGTGGCTGCTCTCAAAGCCTGCAGGGAACCAGTCATTGCAGAAGTCGCTGGAGTAGGAAGTGGGACCGAGAGGGTCTGAGTACGCCCTGAGGTGTCCGACGCTGCGTGACCTTGGGCAAATTTCCTATCTTCTCTGAGCCTCAGTTTCCTTATCTGGGGGTTAAGGGTATTAAATAAAATACTACCAAGTTTTGAACATGGTGATGGGTCCATAGCGAGAGCTCTGTGAATGGAATATTTCCATATATTTGGGAAGACAGCACCTTCTGGGTGGCCCAGATATTCATTCACTTAAGTGGAGGAGGCTGGATTAGGTGACTTCTAAAGAGCGCCCTCCTAGTCAGAGACTCTTGGGCTCAGGGGCCAGACACCTGACCTGGTCATTTCCTCCTGGAGCTGTGGCCCAGTCTCCCAGAACCCCTGGATGGCTCTGCTTCGCATTCTGTGGATTGGAGACAACAATGCCAGCTGCTCCTATGTGCCTTTCCCTGGGCTCTGTCCCCTGGAGGACATGGGAGCCTGGAGGGTGGGCAGAGGGGCGAGGGGAACAGGCAGTTCAGAAGCAGATGTTTGAAGGACGGGTGGCGAGAGGGCAGATGCTGGCGTTTGGAGCTGGCAGATGGTCATGGGCACTGGTCTGGGCCACAGTCAGTGGAGAGGACAGGGCATAGGGGTCGGGGAGGGCAAGAGAAAATGAACAGGAAGGGAGGGGAGAGAGGGTTGGCAGAGAGTGGCCCAGAATGATGGCAGAACCAGGGTTGTGGGGTGAGTCGAGGATTGGGGGGTGTCTGGAGTGGTGAGCTGTGGGGTGCCTGAGGATTGGGGGGTGTCTGGAGTGGCAGGGACAGGCTAGGCCGGTGGGAGAGCGACGAGGTGGTGTGAGGGAAGGGACGGCACTGGTTGAGGATTAGTTGGGGGGGCCCTAGGGCATAAGCCGGGGCAGTTATCCTACTTCAGCGTACAGCACCTATAAGCTCCCTCCTTTTCCTTTTTCCAGTGCATCTACCTGCTCCTCCTGGGCCACCACCCACGTTGGCAGGTGAGGTGCTGTCGGCAAATACTTGGGTCCTGTTGTGATCGGTGATTGGAGAAGGCGAGGATTTACCTCTGCCAAGACCCGTTGCCATGGTACCACGGTGACCCTTGTCTTCCTATCCTCTCCCATCTCTGGGCAACGTGGCCCTCCCCAGGGGGAGGTCGTACGGTGGGGATGGTGTCCAGCTGCCTTTTGCTTATGCAGGGGCAGCTCAGGCTGGCAATACAAAGGTCATGGTGTCCATCCTTCTGCCTTCAGGCAAGGTCACACCTAGCCTAGGCTAAGCGGTTGCAACAGCTACTGTCTTCATTTACAGTCATTTAAAGACTCCTCTGACCTCTGTAATTTGGGACTCCTTTTGTTTTTAATAAGTTTAGTAAAAAAAAGAATCAGTAATGCCAGCCTAGCCATCTCCTCCCTTCTTATTTTTTATTTTATTTTATTTTATTTGGCCGCGCTGTGGCATGCAGGATCTTAGTTCCCTGACCAGGGATTGAACCCGTGCCCCCTGCAGTGGAAGTGCAGAGCCCTAACCACTGGACCACGAGGGAAGTCCCTCCTCCCCTTTTAAAGAGCCAGATGACACTCTCTTCTTGCCCACACCTTTTTCAATGCTTTGCTGCTTCTCTAGTGAGAAGTTCTGGATCATGTCTGATCTCAGTCTGCCATGCTACACTTTCTTTTTGTTGTTATTGTTTTATTTATTTATTTATTTTTACTGTGTTTGCCACCACGCTTTAGGCCTTATAGATAAGTTAGAAAGAGATTCCACTCTAACTTCTCAAGATGCAAAGTGGCCATTGGGGCTCCCAAGGCAGGTGGGACACCAAGGCAAGGATTGTGCTCTGGGGAGCCTGGCCTGAGACCTGGTTTGGGTTCTGAACTTGCTCCTGCTCTCCAGGCTGGCTGGTGTTCCACCCCCTTCCCTAGTTCAGATCCAGGGCTGTCAACCTCCTTCCTGGGTCATGCTGGGCGCGCTAGCTGGGTCCTACCGAGTCTGGGTCAGCAGATGGCATCAGGTATGGGCACCTGGGGGGACACTACCAATTAGATGACTGGTAGTGAGCAAGCGCTGGAGGGGAGTGACAGGCAGTCAGGCACAGCGAGTACACCTGTGCGTGTGTGCGCACCTGTACACGTGGGTCCCTGGAGGACGTGTTGCTGGACCACTGTGTCTGCACATCTCTGTGTGGTTACCTGTGGTCCTCTGAGCATGTCTCTGTGTGCATTGTGTTGTGCCCCGGCTTATTTGTTTTCTTTTCTCTGGGTATGTGAATTGGCCACGACCTGGCGCTTTCCAGGGTCCTCGAGGGTGTGCGGGTCTGATGGCTGGTGATATTTTACCCAGCAGGATTTCCTGGCCCCCTGAGGCCCCCTGAGTCTTCTGCCCTGCCCAGCTCTGCCCTCTTTCCAGGATTCCTGTCCCTGTCCCTCCCTCTGCCTTGAGGAAATTGCTTCTCCCCCACTGGCTGTGTGGGTGCCCACTGCTGTTCAGGTGGGGCCTGGAGAGAGACAACCAGTCCAGTCTCCAGCCCCATCCTTCAAGCTCTGAGCTGAGGGTTATGGGCGGGTGAGCCCTGGGTGGAGGAGATGAGTCAGGATGGCTGCAGCGGGTGGCAGGAGCCAGGCTGTGTGTCAGCATCTTCAGGGAGGTGTGTGCACCCCCATCCACTTCACCCATCCTCAGAGGCTTGGCACCAGTGCAGCGGTGGGAAGGCGCCCCCACCTCCACTGTCCATAGTCTCTTCCCTCGTAGCCATGCCTGGCAGTTTCTGGTGGGGAGCAGAATGGTTTCTGAGGCTCCAGGCATCCCACTGGCAGCCTTGGCCTCAGCATAATCATTTAAATTTATGGAGCTCTTCCTGTGCCAGGCCCCGAACTCACAAGATACATGTATTAGCTCACTGGCTCCTCAGAACAATCCTATGAGGTGGGTTATGAAAGCATCCCTATCTTATGAGGAAGTGGAGGCTCAGAGAGGCTGGGTCACTTCCACAAGGTCACACAGCTAGTAAGTAGTGGAGCCAGGACATGAATCTAGGTCTATTCTTTTTTTTTTTTTTTTTTTTTCCGATACGCGGGCCTCTCACTGTTGTGGCCTCGCTCCGGACGCGCAGGCTCCGGATGCACAGGCTCAGCGGCCATGGCTCACGGGTCTAGCCGCTTCGCGGCATATGGGATCTTCCCGGACCGGGGCACGAATCCGTGTCCCCTGCATCGGCAGGCGGACTCCCAACAACTGCGCCACCAGGGAAGCCCCCTAGGTCTATTCTTGACACTTGTTGCCGTGCCCTCCACTCTTCACAAAGCTGCATCCATCTCATCCTTACAGTCTCTCCTTCAGAGAGGCTGACTCTAAACAGAGCTCCCCACCCACCCCCCACTCCCCTTTGGATCACATCACCCTGTTGTAAATACCTGTTGTAAAGTTATCCCTCTCTTGTCCTCCACCTCTCCACCCCTAGTCCCCCCAGGGATTTGTCTGTCTTGTTCACTGAAATACCCTCAGCACTAGCAGAGAGCCTGGAACAAAGTAGGGATGTGATAAACATTTGATGAATGGATGAATGAATACATGAAGGTATGTCTGACTCCAGACCTAAGCTCTATACCCCTTCTCTACATTGTCCTTCACAGCAGGGACCACTGCAGGGTTGCCGGGAACACAGCTCTGGAGTCAGCTCGCCTGGTTCACTGTCCTGGTTATCTGATTCTGCATAATAAACCGTCCAGAAGCTTATGGCCTGAAACAACAGTGATGTGTATTTTGCTCAGGAATCTGCAGTTTGGGCAGGGCTTGTGGGGATGCTAGTATCTGCTCTGCCATTGTCTTCTGGAGTGGCTCAAAGTCCAGGGGCTGGGATAGTCTGAAGGCTCGGTTGCTCACATGTCTGGCATTTGGTGCTGGCTGTTGGCATGAGGTGTTAGTTCCTCGCCACACAGGCCTCTCTGTGTGCCCCCTCTGTGTGCTAGTTTGGGCTTCCTCACAGTGTGCTGGCTGGATTAGGGGCAAGAAAGAGCCAGACAGAAGCTATTTCACCTTTTCTTACCTGGCCTTGGAAATGATGCAGCTTCACTTCTGCCAGAATCACAGATCCACCAGGATCCGAGAGGGGGGAACGTGTACCCCACCGCTTAATGGAGGGGTGTTAATGTCACAGGGTAAGAAGAGCATGTGGAATGGGGTTATATTATGGGATGGTGGGGCCATCTTTGGAAAATACAGTCTGCCACAGCCACTTCTTCGGAGTGTGACCTTGAGCAAATTACTTAGTCTTTCTGTGCCTCAATTTCTCCTTCTATAAAGTGGGAACACCATCAGTATGTATTGGGTTATTTCGTGCTCATTGGGTTATTTAGCGGTGACTACACTTCTACCCACGGATCCCCTTGGCCTCAGGTAAGGCATTGGTCCAGGTTTTCACCGAGCTGCAGGTTCCAGCCCCAGTTCCACCCCCAACTCTCATGTAATACAGGAGGCACCTACCTGTGCAGAGTCCTTCTGAGGGTGGGGCCGGTGATGGGAAAAGAAGAGGGGACCCTGAGTGGAAAAGGCCTTTTCTGTCTCCTTTTATTATGTGATTCTAAGTCAGCCCTGCTCTCTTCAAAGGGGCAAGGGGCAAGGTTGGTGGAGATGCCACGAAGCTGGGGTTCCAGCAGGATTCCTCTGGGTCTGGAGGCACAGTTCCCACGAGGACCCCCATCTTTATCCAGGGAAGTCAGGATAAGTGAACCTGCTGTGTTTGAGGTGCAGGCCTTTTTTTGTGTGTGTAGCTCCCTCCTTTTCTCTGTGCCCCCTGCCTGCCTCCGTCTGAGTCACTGTTCATCTGCCAGAAGAATGGCTCCCCAGCCTGGCTTGCCAGGCCCGGGGAGGAATCTCAGGGTTTCCTTGTCCTGGCCCAGGCTGGGGTACTCCTAGCTGGGCATTGGCAGGGAGCCAGGGAAAATCTAGGGGTTTGCTGGAGCCCAGCCTGGCTGTATCTCACATCTAGCAGTGCCCTCATTCTCTATAGAAATGGCAGAATTGTTAAAAGCAGAGGCTCTGGGTTTGAGTTCTCCTGCGGCCACCTGCCAGCCCTGTGACCTTTCTTAACCTTTCTGAGGCTCCATTTCCTCACCAGGCTGGAGGACATGGTTATGGTAAGGATTAAATGAAATAAAATCATGGTGTAACTGGTTCATGGGAAATACTCAAGAAATGTTGGCGGTTATTCTTTATAGATGAACAAAGTGAGGCGGAGGGAATTTAAGCGATTTCCCCGCAGCCACATTTAACGTCAGAATCAGGGCTGGAACCCATGTGCTCTGACACCAGGTGGTTGTTGCTTATCTCTTGCCATACAGAGAATTCCTCCATCCCTCAATCCCTTTTGCCAGGGGGCAGTATGGCTGCCATCCTAGAAATACAGTCAAGAAGATGCCCCCGTTTCCTCCTTGCACTACCCAGACTTGCCTGTAGAGGGCGCCGACACCTACCTTCTTTCCCATCTGGGGAGGGAAGTGTCCAGGTGAGGCTCTGCAGTAATAGGGGAGGGTGGGGAGCGACACAGCTGAATGGGGGAGAGCGAAGAGCTGGCTTTGTGATCTCCTTTAGACAGCTCCTAGTGCGGAAGCTTTCCTACAGATAACTCCAGGGCCACCAAGGATGATGGGAGTATCCTAGTGGATTTCATTCCAGTGTTTCTCACTGGATTAGAATCATCTGGGGAGTTTGTTAAAGATGCAAATTCCATGACCCCACCCCAGAACGATGGGATCCGAAATTTAGCCATTGCACTGGCTAACAGGTGTATAGATCTGTGCCAGACACCACTCTGAAGGCTTAACGCGTATTAACTCCTATACCCCTCCCAACAACCCTATGAGGTAGGTACCATTAGTATCCCCACTTTATAGATGGGGAGTCTGGTCTGAGGCACAGAGAGGTTGAGGAACTTGCCCAAGTTCATACTGCTTGCAGGCAGCAGGGCTGGGGTTTGAACCCATGCTATTCAAGCCCCAGGTGGGTCTCAAACCTGGAGCATGTGAGAAACACTATTTTATTTATTTATTTATTTTTGCGGTACGCGGGCCTCTCACTGCTGTGGCCTCTCCCGTTGCGGAGCACAGGCTCCGGACGTGCAGGCTCAGCGACCATGGCTCACGGGCCCAGCCGCTCTGCGGCATGTGGGATCCTCCCGGACCAGGGCACGAACCCATGTCCCCTGCATCGGCAGGCGGACTCTCAACCACTGTGCCACCAGGGAAGGCCCTGAGAACCACTATTTTATAACACTGGGACTGTCCCCTTTCTTGCCTCCTTTTACTTCCTTTTATTTGTCGTTATTTTAAATAGCATTTACTGTGTTTTTCTAACTATAAAAGCAAAACCTGCTTATTTCAGAAAGCTTAAAAAGTTCAGGAAAGCACAAAGAAGAAAAAATCATGATCTTTAATCTCACCTCCTGAACAATATAGTCCTGAGCGTATTAGCCTGTTGCATTCTATTCAGAGACTTACTGTACCTTGTTTGCCCTGGCATCACATATACAGTCGTCCCTCAGTATCCTTGGGAGATTGCTTCTGGGACTGCCCCCGACCCCGCTCCCCTCCAGTATACCAAAATCCTGTGATGCTCAAGTCCCTTATATAAAATGGTGTAGAATTTGCATATAACCCATGCCATTCTCCCTTATTCTTTATTTTTATAATTAAAAAATAATTTAAGGGCTTCCCTGGTGGTGCAGTGGTTGAGAATCTGCCTGCTAATGCAGGGGACACGGGTTCGAGCCCTGGTCTGGGAAGATCCCACATGCCGCGGAGCAACTAGGCCCATGAGCCACAACTACTGAGCTTACGCGTCTGGAGCCTGTACTCCACAAGAGAGGCCGCGATAGTGAGAGGCCCGCGCACCGCGATGAAGAGTGGCCCCAGCTTGCCACAACTAGAGAAAGCCCTTGCACAGAAACGAAGACCCAACACAGCCAAAAATAAATAAATAAATAAATAAATAAATAGCCAAGCATTAAAAAAATAATAATAATTTAAGATTATACTCCATTTAAATTTATTATAAAATATAGTTTGTACCTCTTAATTCCCTACCCCTATCTTGTCCCCCACCACCTTCCCTCTCCCCACTGGTATCCACTGGTTTCTTCTCTATATCTGTGAGTCTGTTTCTGTTTTGTTATATTCATTCCTTTGTTTTATTTTTAGATCTGAAATATAAATGGTAACAGTCTTTCTCTGTCTGACTTGTTTCACTAAGTGTAATACCTTCCCAGGTCCACCAAGTTGTTGCAAATGGCAAAATTTCATTGTTTTTTATGGCTGAGTAGTATTCGATTGTATACATATACCACATCGTCTTTATCCATTCATATGTTGATGATCACTTAGGTCTCCCATATACTTTATTTTTATTTTATTTTTTTTTTTTTGCTGTACGCAGGCCTCTCACCGTTGTGGCCTCTCCCGTTGTGGAGCACAGGCTCCGGACGCGCAGGCCCAGCGGCCATGGCTCACGGGTCCAGCCGCTCCGCGGCATGTGGGATCCTCCCAGACCAGGGCACGAACCCGTGTCCCCTGCATCGGCAGGCGGACTCTCAACCACTGCGCCACCAGGGAAGCCCCTCCCATATACTTTAAATCATGTCTAGATTACTTATAATACCTAATACAATGTAAATGCTGTGTAAATAGTTGCCAGCATGGCAAATTCCAGTTTTGCTTTTTGGAATTTTATGGAAAATTTTTTTCCTGAGTATTTTCTATCTGTGGTTGGTTGGCTGAGATGAACTGTATTGTTGAGAGATGTTGTCTTTCTCTAACCTACCCCTACTGTTGGAAATTTAGATTGTTCCCAGCATTTCATAGTTATGACAACAATGGGCTGGAGACCCTCAAAAGTACAACCTGGCACACAGCTCTGATTTTTTCCCCTTGGGATTTCTAGGTCAAAATATGCATTTTTAATATGCATATTAAAAAAAACTTCCTATTGAAGCATAATATACGTACAGAGAAGTGCACAGGTTGTAAGTGTGCAGGTTGATGGATTTCCACAGGCTTGACATACCCATGTAAAACCAACACCCAGATCCCCAAACTGGCCATGATCTGCACTCTAGAAGCTTCTTGGCATGAAGGTAAGGATTCCGACGTGAACTGTCAAATTCCCCCCAGCAAAGTGGTATATTGGTCTCCTTGGGGTTTTCTTACTTAAGATTGAAAGACAAACTATGCTTAAAAGCAGAGTGGATGGGGAATTCCCTGGTGGTCCAGCGGTTAGGACTCTGTGCTGTCAATGCCTAGGGCCCAGGTTCAATCCCTAGTCAGGGAACTAAGATCCCACAAGACGAGTGGCGCAGCCAAAAAACAAAACAAAACAAACAAAAAAAACCCAACCAGAGTGGATGGAAGAACCATCTGTAGTCAGATACTGAGAGAGAGAGAGAGACCTGGGTTCTACCTCTCTGGGGCAAGACAGACTTACCTTCAGGGTAGAAGAGGTGATCTCAGGACTGGGATCAGCAGTCAGTTTGAGCTCTAAATAGTTTAAGAAGGTTTTAAAGAAATGAGCTTTTGTAGCTTCCACCCCTCCCCTTCTCCTCTTCTTCTTCATCTTCTTTCTTCTTCTTCTTAGCAAACCATCTGTTTAACACTTTTTCTTTAAATTATAACATGTTCTTGGTTAAAAAAAAAAAAAAGTCAAGCAGCACAGGAGGACGTAAAGTGAAAAGTTTCTTCCCCCTGGATTTCCAGTTTCAGTCCCATTCTTCAGAGGTAACCAGTCTTGGGCAATTGCTTATGTTTCCTTCCAGAAATTGTCTAGGCATATATAAGAATTTACATATTTATTTAAACTAATGGGATCCTATTATATGAGCCGTTCTGTCTTTTTAAAAAATACTTATTTATTTATTTATGGCTGCGTTGGGTCTAAGTTGCAGCATGTGGGCTCTCTAGTTGAGGTGCTTGGGCCCAGTAGTTGCAGTGTGCAGGCTTAGTTGCCCCGTGGCATGTGGGATCTTAGTTCCCCAACCAGGGATTGAACCCAAGTCCCCTGCATTGGAAGGCGGATTCTTAACCACTGGACCACCAGGGAAGTCCCTGTTCTGTGTCTTTTTGTTTGTTGTTTTTTAATTTTTCATTTTTAAAATAAATTTATTTTATTTATTTATTTTTGGCTGTGTTGGGTCTTCGTTGCTGCGTGTGGGCTTTCTCTAGTTGTGGCGAGCGGGGGCTACTCTTCATTGCAGTGCATGGGCTTCTAATTGTGGTAGCTTCTCTTGTTGCCGAGCATGGGCTCTAGGTGCACGGGCTTCAGTAGTTGTGGCATGTGGGCTCAGTAGTTGTGGCACATGGGCTCAGTAGTTGTGGCTTACGTGCTCTAGAGCACAGGCTCAGTAGTTGTGGTGCATGGGCTTAGTTGCTCCACAGCATGTGGGATCTTCCTGGACCAGGGATTGAACCCGTGTCCCCTGCATTGGCAGGCAGATTCTCAACCACTGTGCCACCAGGGAAGCCCCTATTTGTTGTTTTTTTAGTTTTTAGGATATCTTTATGTAGTAACACATATAAATCCTACCTCCTTCTTTTCAGTGGCTACACAGTATTCTATCGTATGCTTGTTCCACAGTATCGTGAAATGATGATTATTTATTTTACTAATTGTATTTGCTATTATAAACAATGAGATAGTTAACATCTGTGGGCATAGATCTTGTCAGCTTGTATGAGTTTACCAGTAGGATAAATCTCTTTTTCTTCTTTTTTTTTTTGGCCGTGCCACGAAAATTGTGGGATCTTAGTTCCCCAGCCAGGGATTGAACCCGGGCCCTTGGTAGTGAAAGTGCAGAGTCCTAACTACTGGACCGCCAGGGAATTCCCCGGATAAATCTCTAAAAACAGAAGTGTTGGCACAAACAGTATGTGCACTTAATATTTTAATAGATCTTGCCAAATATCTACACACTAATGGTGGGGTGCCTGTTTCCTTACATCCTCACACCATTATCAAGGATTTTTTTTTTAACTTATCTGATGGGTAAAAATACTTTATTATTATTTAAAAATAATTTAAAATAATGGTACATGTTGCAGCTTCTTTAGTTCACAACCACGTGTTGCTGGGAGTTCTCTTGGTAGACGGTGTTACCGAACAAATCAGAATAAATTGCACAACTGTCATATATTGGGGTCTTGCTCTTGGAACCGAGTTTTCACAAGCACTTCTCTTGTAATTTTTTTGGTCATCATCTTGCTTTTCAGAACTTGTGCAATGGGAAATTCAGTCTAGCCCTTGAGACAGCGTGAGGGGGGAAGTGATCAGGGCACTGTAAATCACAATGCAGATGTGAGATGTCATTTTATCTCCATCCCAAGGTGTAGATTCCCAACCAGTGTGGGTCTGCTGGCTCTGAATACCATGACACCCTGTTTTCCTGGAGATCAGGAAGTACCATGGCACCCTGTTTTCCTGGTCCTTCTCTGCCGCTATGCTTTCTCCTCACCTGGTTTATAAAGGAAGCAGAGGCTAATCTAGCCTCCCCTTTGAGGCAAGGTCAACTGAAGCCTCCAAAGAGCACGTGACCTGCTCAAGGTGATTCAGTGGTCGAGATAGGAGGAGAGCTGAGCCTTATGGGGTCGGTACTGACGCCAGCTTATGTTGTCTGGAGTGGGGGAGGATCTAGGCTGAATGATCTAGTGCCTGCTTCTCTCAGGACATCTGTTTCCTCAGCTTCCTGTAACTGCCTCATCCCCACGCCTGGGAAAGGAGCTTGTTTCATCCTTTACCTCCTGCTTGCGGCTGCGAGGACAGAGCTGCCGAAGTGGAGGAAACCACACTCTCTCCCTTCCCTCCTGCCCCCAAGGGACTGCAGATATGATGGAGGGGCTCCTGGCAGGGGCCTGGGCTGCCTCTCCTCCTCCGATCCCAGCCAGCTTTCTCCGCTCCGTGTTTCTCTAAAATCCAGAGAACTGGGTGGGTTCCCTGGAGCTCTGTCCCGGGGTTGGGGCTCTGGTTGGTACTTGCTCCCTCAGCTGGACCAGAAATACCCACAGGCCTACCACCAGGGAAGCCAGGGCATTGTGACTTGGTGACCCAAAGTGGACCCTTCCTCTGTGGAAGGGCAAGGAGCAACCTCAGGTGAGAAGGACTTGGGCACGTGCTCTTTCCTGCTTTGTTGTTCTTTCCTGGCTGTTGAGCTGAGCTTTGCTTTCAGGGCCTTCGTTTCCCCATCTGTAAAATGGGCGTTGCATGAACTGGGCATTTCTTTAGGTTCCAGAGTCAGTGGGGCAGGTTTGGTCTGATGATGCAGATCATTGTACAGAACAGTGGCTGAGAACTTGGGCTCTGGAGTCAGACCTGGCTCTGCCACCATCACGCAGGTTCCTTAACCTCTCTGTGCCTCAGTGTCACCATCTGTAAAATGGGGATAAAGTGGTGCTATCTCAGAGGTGGTTGTGAGATTGAAAGGTCAGTGCTGACCCATAGTCAACTCACAGTCACAGCGCTGCCCCTGGCCCCCCTGGCCCCATAGCTTGTCCTTATCTCCACCCTGACTGCCCACATGCTGAGTCAGCTGAGGTTTGGGAGGAAGCTGGGCTGTGCTTGGTGGGGCAGGAGGGCTGGGCCTGGCACACAGCATGCTTCTCTTTTCTCTTGACTTGCAGTCCTTCCCAGAGAGCCATGGACTCCTCGCTGCCCACCTCCACCCAGAAGAAGAACAGAGGGGTCAGAGCAGGGGCAGCTGGAAGCTGCGTGGGACCGAGGGAGGGGGTGGAATCATAATAGATAGTACATATAACAGCTCCGGTAATGGTTTGGGAGCCCTGTGCTGTGTTTATGTTCATTTATAATCTTGTGAGGTTGGTGGCAGCCACCCCCTATTATGGAAGAGGAAACTGAGGCCTAGAGAGGTTAGATAAGTTGCTGGAGGTCACACAGCTCCAAAGCTTGGGAGCCTGAGCACTGAGGAGAGGAGAGTGGATGAGGCTCTAGAATGACTCTCACCTCCCTCGCGAGCTTATGCGGTAAAATTGAAAGCTATCTGGGAACTTCCCTTCTCTTTCTCTGGGCCCTCACTCTGGGGGGCGAAGACGGCACCGGCCCTTCTGGACTCTCAGGTTCAAGTCCAGGCTGTGAGTTCTGTGCCCTTCCTGCTGATGCAGCCAGGCCATTGCCGCTCCTCGGTCAGGTGTCTGAATCCCATGACTCTGTGTCTTTTGTGGCTGCCATGCAAGGTGGGAGAATCCAGCCTGGTCTTGACATGCTCCTCCCTGCCTGCTCCTTGGGCTGCCCGTCTGACCTTCAGATGCTTGGGCTTGGGCCTGTGTCTCCTCTGGGTCTGCAAACATTTGGCCCAGGTGGCCTCCTACCTGGGTTTTATCTGGGTGTCTTTGCAGACCATGAGGGCCTGAATCAGAGCATCTCTCAGCTGTGTCTTCCCCTAGAATATGTTGGTGGACAGCAAGCACATATGGTCACATGTGTGTACAGATAAGAACAGATAAGACGGAAGGCCGGAAGTGCCCAAGCTTACTGTGCCTGCAACCCCTCCTCTCTCTCCCACATGGAAGCATGTCAGATGACGTGCTCCAATGCTGGGCTCACTAGGAACTCTCTCTCATTGATAAAAAAAGTAAGCACTTTGCAAAAGGAATGTGGGTTATTAGTTATTAGTAACCCACGTGACGCCTGGGCTGAGGCTGTGGGCCGTTTCTGGCTTACCCTGGTGCTCCATCCTATGGTTCAGCAACCCTGGGGAGGAGAGGGGGGGAGCACTGTGGGAGTGAGTCCTACTGGGTCCGATTAGGTCTCCTGCCCACTCCCAAACCAGTCACTGCAGCCAGGAGGGTGAAGCCCTGGCTGGCCAGGCCTGGCCAGGTGTCCCCCCCAGGAGCAGATGGAGCACAGAGCTGTCTTGCTCAGAGGGAGGCCAAAAGGATGCAGGACACGCAGGACCCAGGGTGTCCGTGGTACCTGCTGAGCATCTCCTGAGTGTGGGGTGGGTGCAGTAGGGGTGACGGATCTGGGTGTGGAGTGGATGTCCAGTGGGAAGCCGGTGGTCTATGCAACCCTAGGGAGTGAACCACTTGATCCTTCCTTTTCTGATGAAGGTGAGGGTGGAGGGTGCAACCTGAACCAAGGACCACCAGGCTCCTGCCGAGCAGCCAGCTGCCCTGAGGCACAGGACCCCACACTTGCCACCTCTAGCCCTGAACTCGGTCAGGACCCTGTGCTGCCCCCATAGGGCCTGAGGCCCCTTGTGTCCCCTGCAGCGGAGGAGTCAAGAAAATAAAAATGCCTGTGCCCTTTGTCCACAGCCTGGGGGTGGCCCTCTGGCATCACAGCACGGACCTGACTCCCAGCTCCGGGGAAGGTGGGCCAGTGGGAAAGGCCAATGGTGGAAGCTTCTCCACTGCTTGGTAGGGGCGGGGACTTGGCACCCCGCCTGTGACCCTCTACCCTAGGCTGCTGTATGTATGTGCCGCACTCTTCTACGGGGCTCTCATTAGTGAGCACCTATCGTGTACCAGGCATGGTCAGCACTGTTGCAGACAGAGATTAGGACTAGCCTGTGGTTCCAGTGGGAAAGGCAAAGACGTGCACATCGGTGCCACCTGCCACCTCTGCCACTGCCGGCAGGAGCTCAGCACTGCTGACCTCTGTCTAGACGCTCAAGGGCATCTGAGCAGTACAGATCTGTGCCTGTGTATGTGAGGGCGCCTTGTAGGCGTGTGTGCAATCTGAGCGTGCGCCTAGGTGTGTGCACGTATGTTGATGTGTGTGTGAGCGTGTGTTTGTATGGGGAGCTATATGTGCATGAGGTGGATGTGCGGGTGTCTTTGTAAATGTCTGCACGCACCTGCAGGTGAGTGTGCAGTACCTGCGTGCACGTGTGTGCCGGCATCTGCTGACCTGCAGGTGAGTGTGCAGTACCTGCGTGCACGTGTGTGCCGGCATCTGCTGACGTACGTGAGCATGAGTGCGCCTAGGTGTACCCGTGGGTCCTTTGCGTATATGTGTGCACATGTGTGTGCGCCCCTGGGCCCACATGGGTGCACGTATACTTGTGTCCACACGCGTGCGCGTGTGGGGCAGGTTTATCTGGTACGGTGGAGGCAGAAAGGTCAAGGTCCCGCCTCCGGCAGCCCCAGGGAGTCGGTGTGGGCCCCGTCGGCAGGGCTCCCTGAGCCTTCCAGCCAGGCCTCTCTCCCCCTCCCAGGCACAATCATGGGAATCCTCGGGCCTCCTTGGGTTCCGGGCAGCCTGGGCTGTGTGGGGCAGAGCTGCCAACCCGGGCTGTGGTGCAATCTGCCGGCCGAGCCCCTTCCGGAGCTGCGGGTTCCTCCGGGTGTGGGGAAGCTGCCCTCTGCGACCTCCCCTGCCTGCCTTGGTGCGTCCTGGGGGGCAGAACACCCCTCCCACCCCGCGGCCTCACCCACAGGAAGCCGGACTGGGGGGCAGGCGTTGGGGGAGGTGCCACGCCGGGCGCCCCACCCTTTGCCGGTGGCTGTCGACCCCGCTGCTCCGAGGCCACAGAAGTCTTGCCAACAGCCCCGGGGGCATCGCCGGACCAGGGGCCCCTCTGTCACAGCCATGTTTCACAGGAAGCGCAGCGTCTCCTTTGGGGGCTTCGGATGGTGGGTAACAGATGGGAGGGCGGGTGAAGGGGTGGGAGCGAATCTGGCCGCGAAGCCCGGTTGAGCCTGTGGCTGCGACCTGGTCTGTAGGGAGCAGTGGGGGGTACTTTCAGATGCTTGGGCGGGTTGGAGATGGAAGATCCTGTGGGGGGAGCACCAGGCTTCTCCTCACTGTCCCTTGGGTACAATCTCCTAGGGAATTCAGAGGTCGGAGCTGGAGCCAGTGTGAGTGTGACTCTGACTGGTGAACGCGGGCCTCTGTGTCATGTGTTTCCATATGTGCATCTGTGATGACTGTGAACACGTGTGTATCTGGGACTGTGTGTTTAGGTGTGCACGTCTGTGCGGCCGGGTGTGAGGTGTGTGCCTGGCTGGGTGGGTGTGCCGATGCGTGACCACGTGTGCACTCTGCGTTTCTGAGCGGATGCCGGTCTGCACCTCGCAGCTTCTGTACCTGTGTGTGCTCTTGTCTGTGCATGTGTGTTATGCTCTTGTCTGGGTCATCTCTGTGGCTTCGTGGCCGGGAGAGTGTGTGGCCTGCTCGGCCTTTGGGCTCTCTCCTCTCTGCAGGGGTGAGCAGTGAGAGGACGGGGCGGGCCTGTCGCCAGGGGCCCCTCCCTGCCCTCCCCCTACAGCCAGTCTGAGCAGCTGGGGCTGTGCTCCAGCCTCTTGCCTGACCCTCTGGGCCACCTTTTGCTGCTAAGTTTCTGTCTGGGATAAAGGAGAGGCTCTTTCCTCCCTACGGGGCCATAAAGTGGGGAAACTGAGGTCAAAGACTTGTCTCTGGTTACCAGCTGCCGGCAGCTTCTCCTCAGCTGGGGAACGGGGTCTTGTGGTTTTCATTATCAGTTTCCTTTCAGCTTCTAGGCTTGGAGCATTGTCAAAGAAGAGGTTCCCACTGCTGAGAGGGGGAGGGTGGCCAGGGCTGTCCTGGTGTGGAAGCCGCGTGGCCAGCAGTGGGGGGCATAAGAGGTGAAAGAGTGTGGGAGGGAGCACAGGGGCTGCAAGACATGGGACGGCAGAGCTTCCTGGTGGGGCTGGAGGGTTAGGGCGGCTATCATGCGGGGATGGCTTTCAGCAGGGAAGGGATATTGCAGTTGTTTGAGGGCTAAATTACAGATTCCTGGAGCCCTGGTCCACTCCAGACAGTGAAAAGAGTCTTGGGGGTGGTATCTTCAGAGCTCCGTTGGATGCCAGGGTGGATGTCCAGTAGCACTGGTGGACAAGGTGATGAGAGTGAATGGGATGCGGCAGGGGAGGGAGGAGAGACACAGCACCCGGAAGAACCTGGGGACCTTGGTTTCCTGAAAGGGAAAAGCTCAGTGTCACAGTGCTGCCCTGTCTCCCCATCTCAGCTCTGCCAAGCCATAGACCCTGCCCGCCGAGGCCACACCCCCGTGGGAGCCCGGTTAACCGAGTAGGTGTGGACGTGGGTCCCGGGACCGGGGCTGCTGTGGGCCAGGGTGTGACCCAGAGAGTTGGTGGGTGGCGGGTGGCGGGTGGTAGGCTGAGAGGGCTGCTGGGAACCCTGGGTCAAGGTGCTGCTACCCTTCTGCTCTTTGAGGAACCCAGATGGGACACTTCCTCTCTCCAGGTCTCAGTTTCTCCATGTGTAAATGGGGAATTTCTGCCTTACCCACAACAAAGGGATGTTGTAAGAATTAAAAAAGATTCCTTGGGAAAATATAAAATGTAAGGGCTTATTGATAGGGGTTCCAGTTGGGTTGCTCTGGGTGACAGATGTTATAGCAGGGTGCAGGGGTCTGCTCCTGGGTCCACCTTACTCCCATTCAGTGAGTTGAATGGGAGAGGAGGAGGATCTCCATACCAGAGGGGGTTAGGAACCCAGTGAGACCCCTGGGGGCCTCGTGGAAGCACCAAGGAGGGGGCCCACGGGGCCCGTGGGGAAGAAGCTGGGAGGAGGGACCTGGGCCAGGACCCTCGGGTGTGGCTTATTTTGCTGTTGGGAGCTGAGATCAGAAGGTGCTGGGAGTTTACTCAGAGTGGAAGGATCCCGCCCCCCGGCTCAAGGGCTTGGTGCTGACTCGTGATTGCTGGGGCAGCTCTGCGTCCTCACCGTGTGGCCCCTGACACGGCTCCCCTCCTCCCTGGGGCCCCAGTAGTTGCATGTATGGGGAGCTTGTGGCAGAGCTGAGCTGCTGGACAGAGGTGGCTATAAGAACTTTCCAGGGTTTCAAGCCTCCTGGAGGTGGTGGTGCTTTTGGTGGCATTAATGGCAATGATGACATGGCGCAGGGGTGACACTGATGGTGATGTGACCCTGGTATTTGTGACCCCTAAACAAGAGGAGACAGAGAGTGGGAATCTTGCCTACTTTCTGTCTCTGGAGAGAGGAAGGGGCCTCTTTTACCAGCCATAAGGGCTGGCATATGCAGAGGGTAAAAATAGAAGCCTAGCAGCCCTGCCTTGTCTTCCAGCAAGGGTAGGCGCAGGCTGGGGTGGAGTTGCTGGCTGCCAGGACAGTCTGCCGCAAACGTGATCTTCCGGGCTCTGAGCTCCTGTGCCCGACAGACCCCACCTCCTGTGCACCCTGGCGCCTGCTGTCAGGTTCTGTCTCAGGGGTGGCTTATGCCTTCTTAGAGGAACTGGCAGCTCCCAGAGCAGGAGGGTCCCTGGTGCTGGAGGTTGCAGCATCTTTCTAAAGCAGAATCCCAGGAAATATCCATGCATTGATTGTCCAGCCGCTGTGACCCATGAGGCTGGGTTGCAGAGTCCTCTTGTGGAGCTTGGGTAACGAAAGGAGAGATGGCATACAAAGTGCTTTAGATCCCTGGGTCTGGAGTCAGATACTGGGATCCACACTGGGCCAGTGATTGTATCCTCCCGAGCCTGTTTCCCCATCTCTAAAATAGGGAGAATAACAGGACCCATCTCACTGGGTTATGAGTGGCTCCAGCCCTCCCAGAGCTCCCAAGTGCTCCCTTTCTGGGCTGGAGGAGAACTTCCTTCCTCCTGAAGCAACATTGTCCAGGGCCCTGCGGGGCTGGTGGTCTGGGCTGGGCCCCGGGACCTGTCCCCTGCAGGTGCTAGGTGGGAGCCTTCAGCCCTGGCACTGACGGAAGCCCTTGCTTTTCTCTTGGCAGGATTGACAAGACCATGCTGGCGAGCCTGAAGGTCAAGTAAGTAGCCACTTCCTGTTACGTAAAGGTCAGAGGTAATGGCAGCTGGAGCCCTCATTTCCCTCATTTCCCTCCTGGTTGTGGAAAACGTGAGCGGGACTGTTGCATTTGTCAGATTCTCTGTCTCAGTCCAGGGGCTTGTGGACTTGGAGGAGGCTGGACTGGGCTCTGGATTCCTGAAGTATCCGGGAAAAGGCAGATGCTGGGAAGCAAGCAGGGGGACCAGTGTGGTGGAAATGTGTATAGCAGTGAAGCTTTCAGGCCACAACTCAAGGGTATAAGAAAGATAATTGTATTTTCCATCACTTTAATTTTTATATTTTAATTTTCCATCACTTGTAATCATTTTATTTTTATATGTAATTTTTATAGACCCAGTCCCAAGAGGCTATTTTTTTTTTTTTGCCGCACTGCACAGCATGCAGACTTCCCCGACCAGGGATCCAACCCATGCCCCCCTGCAGTGGAAGTGTGGAGTCTTAAGCACTGGACCGCCAGGGAAGTCCCAGGCTGTCTTTCTGACATTCCCACCTACCTGGAAAAGTGTGCCACACAGTTCTAGGACCTGGCAAAACACCCCAGTGTGTGTATGTTTGTGGGTGGTCAGTTGGTCATCGAGTCATCTATTACCAGACAGCTGTCGTCCTGATCAGCCTGGCCCTGAGGCTCTCTGAGAATTCCAGCACCAGGTTCAGGGTCTGGGGATTGATTGTCTGCCTCGGTTTATCACGTGTCTGCTCGTCTGTCTGGGGAGCCCTGAGCAGACACCCCTTTGTCCTAGAACCTCTGACTGCTTCTCTCTCATCACCTTCGTTCTCTTCCCTCTGTGTTTCTGGCCAAACCACTTTGCCTGCATCTGGATCCTCTTTCCCCCTTGAGACTTAACAAAAGTCGGTTCCCAACTGCATCCCTCCCTTGGGCAACGAGTACTGACCCACCACCTTCTCCAATTAAGTGAGTTAAAAAGGAGGGAAATTTTAGGAGGGGAAAAACAGCATTGGTCACTAGGTCAAAATATTATCCTGTAACACGTGAATTGGCTCAAGCATGAAAAATTCCTCTACTAAGTGTCCTCCTTTGGGGGCAGCCCCTCCTGCTTGTGACGCCCCATCTCAGCTGAAAGGTTTTCCAGGCTGGCCTCTCTCTGCCATGCCACTTAGTTGCCTGCACTGACTGTGCATCCCCCGGGTACACCTCCCTGGGCAGAGCACAGCTAGTCTGGCGAGTTGGCATCTAAGGGGGTTCAAAACAAGGAAGCTTCCCACTCAGGTTTGTTTTGCTCAGAAGGGTGAGGGTGGGCAGTCAGCAGGGCAAGGATGGATGGAAAACTGTCCCTGCCCTCTGAGAGCTTTCAGTCTCTCTGTAGAGTTGATGCCAGGGATGTAGTGGGAGCAATCTTGGAAGACTGCCAGGAGGAGGTAGCTTCTAAAGTAGCTCTTAAAGATGGGGCGGGACGATGGGCCTGTCTGTGCCTGTGCTGATTGGCGTGGGGTGTGCATCAGGGCAGTCCAGCGTTTAGGGCAAGTCACTCTTGGGTAAGACAGTTAACTTCTCTGGACTTCAGTTTCCGTATCCTTTGTCCAGTGGGCACAGCGAGGTCCGGCCTTCCTAGAGCTTCCTATCTGCGTATTGCATGAGATGCTAGGTAGGAAGCTGAGTTACTAAGGGGTGTAGAGTGGTAGGAGTGGGTTTTTTTGGTACCGTCTTGGGACATCTAGTTCAATTTCACAAGCGTTTATTGAGGGCCTGTTTGTTTTAACTAGTAAAGATGATACCTGTAACCTGCAAAGGAACTAGTTACGGGGTGGAGTGAAGGGCTGGGGGCATGGGCCAGTGTTGAGGTTGGGACCCCAGTGGGCTCTCTGGGTATGTGGGGGACAGTCTGAGGTCGTAGGCCTTGGGGAGGTGGTGTTGAGAGGGTTGTTTGGGACAGTGTGTAGGACTGTGTTCCTACTTGTACTTGGTTAAGATTCTTTTGATTGCAAGAAACAAAAACCCAGTGTAATCTGGTTAAGCAAAAGATGGAGTTTATGGAAAAAAATCCCAGGTGCCTCAGGGAACCCGAGGGGAGGAGGTGGAGCTAGAGCTCAGGGGGCGTTGAACAGGAACTGGAAATGCATCCCCATCAAAATCCCAGCTGCCTTCCTTGCGAAAATTGCTAAACGGATCCTAAAATTCTTACGGAAATTCAAGGATAATCTTGAAAAAGAAGAACAAAGTTGGAGGACTGTACTTCGTGAGTTCAAATTTCCTACCAAGTGACAGTAATCAAGAGAGTTTGGTAATGGCGTAGACATAGACATACGGATCAATGGAATAGAATTCAGAGTCCAGAAATAAACTCTCACATTTGTGGTCAATTGATTTTCAACAAGTACAATATGTCATGACAATTCAATGGAGAAAAATAGTCTTTCAACAAATGGTGCTGGGACAACTGATATCCACATGCAAAGGATGAAATTGAATCCCCGTCTCACACCGTATACAAAGATTAACTCAAAATGGACCAAAGACCTAAATGTAAGAGCCCAAACTATCAAAGTCTTAGAAGAAAACATAGATGAAAATCTTTGTGGCCTTGGATAAGGCAATGGTTTCTTAGGTATGACACCAAAAGCACAAGCAACAGAAACAACAAGAACAACAAATTGATTAATTGAACTTCCTCAAAGTTAACAACTTCTGTGCTACAAAGGACGCCATTAGGAAAGTAAAACGACAATGCACAGAATGGGGGAAGATATTTTTAAATCACACATCTGATAAGGGACTCGTATCTAAAATATATAAAGAACTCTAACAACTCAATAATACAAAGACAAAAAGAATTTAAAAATGGGCAAAGACTCTGAATAAACATTTTTCCAAAGAAGTTATATAAATGGCCAATGAGCACATGAAAAGATGTTCAGCGTCATTAGCCATCAGGGAAATGCACATCAAAGCCACCGTGAGATACGACTTGACACCCACTAGAATGACTGTAATCCAAAAGACAGGTAATAACAAGTGTAGGTGAGGATGTAGAGAAATTGGAAGCCTTACACGCTGCTGGTGGGAATGTAAAAGGGTGCAGCTGCTTTGGAAAACAATTTGGCAGTTTCTCAAAAGGTTAAACATAGAGTTACCGTATGACCAGCAATTCCATTCTTAAGTATACATCCAAGAGCAATGAAAACATATGTCCATAGAGAAACTTGTACGTCAGTGTTCATAGCAACATTATTAATAATAGCCCCAAATGGAAACAATCCAAATGCAAAGATACGGTCTTCTTTTTGGGGTGATGAAAATGTTCTGGGACTAGTTCGTGGTAATGGTTGTACAACCTTGTGAATATACTGAAAACCATTGAATGATAGACCTAGAAATGGTGAATTCTATAGTAAATAAACTACATCTCAATAAAACTGTAAAAAAAAAAAGAGGGAATCTGATTGGCCCAGCATGGCCCAATCAGTTTAGCTGGAGAGACGGGGTTTATGGATAAAATATGTCTGCTGCAGCCACCTCTCTCTGTGGGAGGGGTTAGTTCTCAGAGAAGAAGGATGAGTTGTGGGCTGGGCAGATACCATAGGAGGTTTTATCCCGTCACCCCCGTGACTCTTAGGACTAAAAGGAAGATCAGTAGCTGCTCCCTCATTCTCCTTCCCCCTAATACCTAAGAAGAAATTCTGCCTGGGTGCCCAGGATATGGCTCTGCTTACTGACAGGTCCTTAGGCAGCCAACTGCATGTGCTAGGGCTCTTCCAGGTACCCAGATGCTGCCTTCCTTCGGCTTCTGCTGGGTGAGACATCTTTCTGTACTAATGCAGCCCAGCCCATTGGCTTCTCCACTGAGCACCAGATACCCCTGGACTGCAACCCATGCTCCCGATTGCCTCAGCTCCTTTCCCAGGGACCTGGTGTCCTTGACACGAAGACAGTCAGCCATACAACTCCTGGAAGTGTCCCTGAGCTTTGCAGCTCCGAAGATGGGGGTTCTGGCACCACCATTATTCAGCACTTACTGTGTGCTCACTTTTCATCACACAGTTTCCCTGAGGTTTCACAACCATCTCGGGAAGCAGCTACCACTACTGTCTGCATTTTACAGGAGAGAAAGGGAGGCTTGGGAGGTTAGGAAACTTGGTCAGGGTCATCAGGGGTAGGATTTGCAGCTGGGATTTGAATCCAGGTCTGTACTTCATGGCTGGTTCAGTCCAGGCTGGAGCTAAATAGTTCTCAGCACCTCTCTCCGCCCTACTTTCCCACTCTTTTCCCGAGTTAGATAGAGAGTCTGGTGCTTTGGCCCCAGAATGCACCCCTGCCTCCACAACACTGTGGATGGGAGGGCCCAGCCCCCTGCTGGAGGCCCAGGTTGAGAGGGGTCTGGGGTACCTGAATGATGAAGGCCCTCAGAGGCAAGGGGTGCTGGGGGCCTGGAGCCACACAAGAACACTGGATAGGCGGGTGGTGGCAGCACATACAGGAGAAAAAATTGGGAGGCAGAGACTAACACATTGTTAACCTCTGCAAGCCTCAGTTTGCCCATCTGTAAAGTGGGAGGATTGGGCTGGTGCCCAATCTGCTCTCTTCTAGCTTTGACTTTCTGGGAGTTCACCTTCTTGCCTTTTGTCCTTTTGCATTTCTCTCAGGACCTTGATGATGGTAGGTGCTCGCTGTTGACTAAGCAAACGCATGCACGAATGAATGAGTGTCTTTGAGAGCAGAGGTTCTGCATACTTCATCTCTGGCTCCCCAGAGCCTTACACCATGCTTGGCATATAGCAGGTTCTCAGTCTATATTTGCTGGATGAATTAATTCTGGGTCATCATGGTTAGCCCATCACATGAGATGGAGGGCTGGAGAGAAAGAGGCAGGGACAGCAGGTGGAGAACGCCCCTTCGCCAGCCTGCTCCCAGGCCAGCTTGGGATACGGTCTGTATTGCAGTGGTTGAACCATAGTCTGACTGGATTCCCACAGGGGGAACCTAGATTGGCAGGGCCATGTGTTTGCTCATGGAGGTCCTTGAAGCAGCATCCAGGGGGGATGGTCTGAACTGGGAGCCTCTGATCCTTTCCTCCACTCTTTTGTTTTGCTGCCCCTTGCCCTCCCTCTCAGAGACTCCTGCTTCTTTGCTAAAGAAAGAGATGTGTGTGTGTGTGTGTGTGTGTGTGTGTGTGTGTGTGTGTGTCTGCTGCATGGGCTGGTAAGCCATGCTCCAGCCATCTGAGATGACTGTCATACACAGGCACTGGCCATCGTGGGACTGCGTGAGCGTGGAGATGATTCAGTGCAGCCTGTCTCTACTGCTGGGGTAGGGCATCATGCACATTCCTGATGACCGGGAAGTTAGAGCCCATTGCCCTGCAGGGAAAAGAATCCAACTTTTTAACTGATGGTCCCTGCTCTTGGTCACTAGAAGTGGGCGTCTCTAAATAGAGAGAAAGTGCATAAGAGGGCCCAGAGGTCACTGTGCCATCTTATTTCTTCCTCAGGAGAAGGAGGGAGAGGGCCTGGAGGAGCTGTCTTCCTGGCAGCCTGGCTGGGGCAGCATTTCAGCTGTCCTGTGGTTTGGTCAGAAGACACCACACAGCCATCTGTACTCTAGGTTTCAGATTTCACCAGCTAAGATTTAAAATCTTAGAAGGGAGGTGAGCACATAGGGCAGCAGCAGGCACTGTGTCTCAGCGTAACTTCCCTTTGGCCCTGGGGTCCCTGGTGGCAGCTGCTGGAGCCATTGTCCATGCAGGATGGGGGCTTGCCACATCTAGAAAGCTCAATTTCTTGCTATGTCACAGCCCTTTTAAACTCAGGGCTTCAGTCCCCATCCTATGAGGATTACGTACAAAATCTGGGCGATTCCCTGTACAGACATCTGCCTCTCCAGGTTCTCTTGGTGTTGTTAGCAAGGCTACATTCTCAGGGGGTGCAGGGAGAGCAGAGTCAGGGCCCAGGCAGCTGTGCATCAAATCTCTGCCTCAGCTTTCCAGCCCTACCAGAGAGCCCATCCCTCCACAGTCCACCCCTTGATTCCGATGTAATGGCCTTTTTTTTTTGGCTGCATTGCAGCACGTGGGATCTTAGACCAGGGATTGAACCCGCAACCCCGGCATTGGAAACACAGAGTCTTAACCACTGGACCACCAGGGAAGTCCCTATAATGGCTTTTTTTCATGCATCAGTTGAAGGTCACGATCACCAATTTACTTCTCCCATCTTTTTTTTTTTTTTTTTTTTTTTTTTTGTGGTACGTGGGCCTCTCACTGTTGTGGCCTCTCCCATTGCGGAGCACAGGCTCCAGACGCACAGGCTCAGCGGCCATGGCTCACGGGCCCAGCCGCTCCGCGGCATGTAGGATCTTCCCGGACCCGGGCATGAACCCGTGTCTCCTGCATCGGCAGGCGGACTTTCAACCACTGCGCCACCAGGGAAGCCCTTCTCCCATCTTTGACCACCAGGTCTTTGCTTACTGTGGATTACAAGACTCTTTGAGGCACAGAGATGTTTTAGAACCTTCTGAGGCTGCCCCATCTGAGTCAGCTCATCTCCTACATATCTAGGGTGTCTTCTGAGTTTGCTGGGGTTGCCAAAGGCAGGGGGAACTTGATGTTTTGTGGGGTTAGAAGGCTGAATCAGTTAAGCTCATATTTATTGGGCACCTGCGTTCGAAGCCCAGTGCTAGGCGCTGGGGCTGGTGGGGAAGCAAAGATGAGAAAGACACAGTCTCGGGGCTTCCCTGGTGGTGTAGTGGTTAAGAATCTGCCTGCCAAGGCAGGGGACATGGGTTCAATCCCTGGTCTGGGAAGATCCAACATGCTGCGGAGCAACTAAGCCCGTGCGCCACAACTACTGAAGCCTGTGCTCTAAAGCCCGCGAGCCACAACTACTGAAGCCCGCGTGCCTAGAGCCTGTGCTTGGCAGCAAGAGAAGCCACCGCAGTGAGAAGCCTGCACACCACAATGAAGAGTAGCCCCCGCTCGCCGCAAGTAGAGAGCCCGTGCACGGCAACAAAGTAAAAAAAAAAAAAAAAAAAGACACAGTCTCTGCTCATGAAAGCTTATAGTCCCATAGGGAGACAGACAGACAGACAGACAGTTGCAGTGGAATGTGACAAGTGCTAACAGAGATGTCCTCAGAGAGGATGGAGGAGGGCTTCCTGGAGACTTGGTGATGCCTCAGCCATCTCCAAAGGTGAGCGAGGCCAGCCCGGAGAGGAGAGGGGCCCCCGGGGCAGCAGCAACAGCGCATAGGCAGTGAGGTGTGAATGGCGTGGGCTGGGAGGGACCTGCGTGCGGTTATGACACCAGACAGATCACTGGGTGCGACTGCAGGGTCTGGCTGGGCCACGTCCAGGAATGTGGGAGGGCTGTGTGGAGGGCTGGGCTTGCTCTGTGTGGCTGGGAGCCATGGAAAGGCTTTAAAGCAGGGGAGTAACGTGGCCGGATTTGAGTCTGAACGCCCCGCTGGCTGCCATCTGCTGACTCATTGGAGAGGCTGGAGGCCAGAGCAGGGCCAGCGGGGTTGGGGAGAGTGGACAGACTGGAGAGCTCTTGAGGAGGCGGACTCCCCAGCCTGGAGCTGGTTTGGATGTAGGAGGTGGGAGCAAGGGGAAGGGTCCGGGTGAAGACTCAAGTGTCTGGGTGAGCCTTTGAGTGGATGTTGGTCCCCTGTATGGAGACGGGGAGTTTGGGCAGCTTGGGGTAGAGGGAGGGAGTAAGGCTCTGAATTACAGTCTCTGCTCCTCATTTCCCCTCTCCCCTCCCAAGTGGCTGGCTTAGGTCCTGACCTTTATACCCACCCCCCACCCTCCCATAGAAGGGTACAGAGGAGAGAAGCAGCATCCTGAGGGCTGAAGGGGGTGGTCGGCTGCCGGGGAAGCAGGCTGGGCAGTGCCCTCTCCCTGGCCTTGCAGGCAGAGCTGGTGGTGGTCCCGGGGGCCCTGCACCCCCTTTCCCCCCAGCTCCAGGTGTGCCTTGGCAGATGAGCACCAGGTGAGCCCTAGCTGGTGCCACTGCTCTTGTAACCGACAGCTGGCCACACGGGACGTGCAGGGAACCCACTTCCAGACACGTCCCACGTGGGGCTGAGGGGAACATCCCTGTTCTGTCTAAAGTATCAACCCTGGTTCACTGATTCTTTAGAATGATCCCTGAGCCTGACAACAGTGCTGGCGCGTGTAGGTGTGTGTCGGCGTGTGTGCAAGCTTGCCCGTGCAGGTGGACATGAGCTTTGAAGGCCCATGTGGGTGACTGTGTGGTATCTTTTTTGGCTTTAGCGAGTTCCTATGGTAACCACGAACATGCCAGTTTTGGGATCTGGAGTCGTGGGGCGTGAGTGGCTACGGGGAGAAGCAAGGCAGGCGGGTGCTTAGCCGGCGTTTGGGCTGTGGCCTGATTTCATTGCCAGGCACTGGGGGAAGCACCTAAAGGTGCCATTTGCCAGGCAGCAAGGTCTGCAAACCCCAGGGATTTGTGTGCTCCTGGCCCTCATCCTGGCCGGTCCCCATCATGCCCAGGAAGCCCTGGTGAGTCCCTGTTCTGATTTCTTGATGGACAAGCAGCTCCCTGAGTCTCGACCAGGTCTGGTGGGTATCTGATGATGGGCAGAAGGGAGCTGGCTGGCAGCTCTGGCCAGTAGGTCCTGGGCATTGGGGCTCTTCTGAGATGCGTGCGGGATGGTGGGCAGGAGGGGCTCTGTGTATTCCTGGGGCCCCGTGGGGGTTTTTCCTTGTGGCTGGTGAGCTGAATGGTGCTTGTTGATCCCGTGGGACAGGGCTAATGGCCACAAGGGCAGGGATGCAGGGGAGCAGGGGAGCAGAATGCAGATGGGCAGCCTGTGGCCTGCCAGCCCAGGTCCAACTATCCTGGGGGGCCCCCCCTCACTCCAGCTCCCTGAAAGTCCTTGTGGACGCTCAGGGCTCTGGCCATGCCCTTGAGCTTCTTCAGAGGCCTGCTGGCCTGTCCTGGATGGGAAGTCTCAGGGTCCTGTGGGGAGGAGGCCAGAGGGCTCTGCCTGGCTCACCGGGAGCTGGGTTTTGCCAAGGCTAGGGGAGAATTGCTCCCACTGGGCTTTGGCGAGAGGCTTTGACTCCCCACGCTGTGCATGCCTTGTGCTTCCTGTCCACACGCTGTGGACCCTGTGGGTGTGTCAGGACCCCTGCATCCTCTTGGAGAGGCTCCTGATGGACAGGTGCCCAGGAAACGCTCAGAGGTGTCTGGAGTTGGGGGAGTGCTTGCTTCTATCGCCTTCCTCCTGCTGGTTCCTCTGGGGCTGGGAGCAGGGAGTGCGGATGGGGGTGTCAGGAGGGGATGTAGATGGCCCCTCTGGCTTGTGCTGGGAGCCCCGCTCAGGAGCTAGCTGCTCCCCCTGCCTCTGAGGGGGTGCTGGGTGAGGCTGTGCTGGGATGGGGGCTGTGTGGCAGGGGTTGCTGGGGGCTGTGGTCCTGGTGAAGGGCAAGGGGAGCAAGGAAGTAGACATTCTATGCTTTTTCCAGACCATCTCGGCCTTCCCTCTCTGGAAGAGTCTAGAGCCTAATCCCCAGCACCTTTCCTTGGGAGTGCTGGAAAAGGGAGAGGGGAGCCTTCAGGAGAGATCCCCAGATCTCTGGAGTCCTTGAATCTTAGGGCTTGAAATAAAAAGGTCAGATTAGCTACTATGTGAATCCCTTGTGCCCCTAAAACTAGTCACCCAGCCTGAGCTTGGTTACCTCCAGTGACGGGGCGCTCATTATCTTGTAAGGATGCCTATTATATTGCCATACAGCTCTGATTGTTCAAAGCTGACCATTATTTTCATCTGGAATTTCTGTAACTGCTACCGCTTGGTCGCTCATCTCCCACCCCTAAACAAGGCTAATAATCCTGCTTTCTCCTGAGAGCCCCTCAGAATTTGGAAGGCGGCTCCTGTTCCCTGAGTTGTCTGTGCCCCTGGCGGGTCATCCCTGGCCTCTTTGGCTCTGTTTGGGATTTCTCACTGCCTGGCCTGATCTTTGTTGGAGGTGTTCAGGTTTTCTAGGCTTCATTTCAAAGCCTGGCCAAAGGGATTGGCCCTGGCCAGCCTGCAGGAGCCTGATGGACATGAGGATGGACAATGAGAGATCAAGGGCTTCATCCTCCTTGTTTACAGATCTGTACACTGAGACCCCAAGTGGGGATGTTCCTAACTTGAGACGGCCCAGCCCGAAGGCCGTGGGTGCAGGACCAGGACACAGGAGGTCGGCTGTCGGCCTCTGTGCAGTGCCTGGCCCCTTTTCCGCTTCCCTGTCAGCTCCTCCATCTTCACTACTTTCTGATTTAGGACCTGGTCTCTTCTTCCTGAAGACAGACCTGATGCCTGCAGGGATCTGGCAGGGCCTAGTACAACTGCCAGGCGCGGCCTGGGGGCACCGGCAGGCACACATCTGTGCTCTGCAGGAATGCCGCCTGTCTCCCCAGATCTTCCACGTTACAGGAGAAGCTGGAAATCTGGAGTTTTGGGCAACATCTTGGCGACTAGCTCAAGAATTAAAAAAAAAAACCAAAGCCATATGTAACCCATCCTGCAGGCCAGATTCACCCCATCTGTGCGCCACTCGTGCTCCAGGTGTGTCAGCCCTGTGGGTCTCAGCTCCTGTCTCCCTGTGGCCTACTCCCTGGTCCCTTCTCCCCAGTTCACCCCTTCCCTGGTGCTCTCACCACTGCCTTCAGCCACTGACTGGTCATTTCCTGCTCTGGCTCCAGACTGGACTCACTCTCAATTAATCTTTTCTCTCTTCCTAATCCAGTTCTTTCTCTGTCACTGGGTTGTGAAGGCCCTGAGTCACGGGGATTGGTCCTCTCCTGCCCTCCTCCCGGTTCAGGCCCATTATCTCCTGCCCAGATGGTGACAAAGCCTCTCTAATTAACCTCCTCCTCGGGCCTCCGCCCACTCTAATTCATCATCCCCACAGCCATCTCTAACTGCTCCAAGGAGGCCCGTATCCACAGCACCGATGGTAGACCTTGTTAGTCCTGATTCTGCATGGGCTTGTCCCTGGGACCCTGCTTGGGGACTGGGCCATCTTTTTTTTTTTTTGAATTAACTAATTAATTTTCTTTTGGCTGAGCTGGGTCTTTGTTGCGGCACGTGGGCTTCACTAATTGTGTCACGTGGCTTTCTCCAGTTGCAGCACGTGGGCTCTAGAGCGCGTGGGCTCAGTAGCTGTGGGGCATGGTATGTGGGATCATAGTTCCCTGACCAGGGATCGAACCCAGGCCCCTTGCATTGGGAGCACGGAGTCTTAACCACTGGACCACCAGGGAAGTCCCCCTGGGCAGTCTTTGTTTGTGTTTACTCCCCAATGACTTCTCTTTCTGGCATTAGAAAAACCAACTGTCCATGGTCCACAGAAGATAGTTGGATCCTCTGTGCCCTCAACCAAAGCACTGGTTCTCAAGCTTTTCTGCACTTTGGTATCACCTGGGAGGCTTAAAAAAGTTCTCATGCCCAGGTCGCACCCAATCCCAGGCTTGGAAATCAGAGTGTCTAGGGTGGGACCCAGCATCGGCACTTTTAAAAGATTCCCGGGTGATTCCAACGTGCAGCAAAATTTGGGAACCCCTGTCCCAAGGGATAAACGAGTGTGATGAATGTCAATGGCTCAGGTGGGGCTGGATGTTAAAATGGGCTGTAGGTGGGTGAGTCTCTCTAGCCCAGGGTTTCTGTTGACAATTGGGGCTGGAGAATTCTTTGTTGTGGGGACCCTCCTGTGCACTGTAGGATGTTTAGCAGCATCTCTAACCTCTGCTCACGAGATGCCAGCAACCTACCCCCTAGTAGTGACAATCAAATATGTCTCCAGGCATTGCTGAGTTTCCGGGGCAGGGGTATAAGAGCTCCCCCCAACCCACTGAGAAACATTGCTCCCAGTCCAGGCAGGCCCACCTCTACAGCATTCTAAAGCACGTGCAGAAGAAAAGGCTACCAGCCGGTGAGCCCCATCTTAGTGGTTAATTCATGGGCTTTGGAGTCAGGCAGCTTATGTTTAAATCCTGATTCTACCAGCTGGGTGACCTTGGGCAAGTTATTTAACCTCTCTGTGCCCCAGTACATATCTAGTTGTTCCCCCCGACCCCCTTACAACTGTGTCTCCTCTTGACCTTTAGCTCCAGCCGGGTGATGTGATTTGCTGTTTCCTGGCACTTTTCAGCCTGGATGTCTGCTTATGCAGAAATGCCCGGCATGAAATGCCTTTACTTCCTCCTCTCCCATCAGCATCATCCCGCCTGTCCTTCCAGGACCAGCTTAGATGCTGCTTCCTCCGTGAACACCTCCTTCCCTTTGAGGACAAAGCACTCTGTTCCTTGTGCTCCTGGAGCAGCTGGAACCTCAAGGGTTCCACATTTAGCTCCTCCTGCCCTGTGCTGGTCCAGTGGTTTCTGTCTGTGTCCCTTTCCCCTTGAGGGCTGAGGCTGTGGGAGCCTCTGGGGTGCCCAGCCTGGGCTCCGTCACTGTTTGTTGTCCAGGTGAGGCAGTTGACCCCTCCCTGCCTTGGGCTGAGCTGTGAACGGGCGGGGCGGGTTACCGCACTGTCATCCTCCACCCACGGCCCGGTTCATTCTGAGAGGGTGGAGTGAGCGGAAATCCGTGCCTGGCAGGCCACAAAGCCACATAACTGAATTGTGGAGCCCTGCCCTGGGGGTGTGTGTGTGTGTGTAACAGCAGCTCTTACCTCTTTCTTGGTTGCCTTGCCACCAGCTGATGCCATCTGGAATCGAGGAACATTGAATCACAGACTTTCCCAGGACTGTTTCTGGGCCGAGGAACAGCCCCTGACCCCACCCTGCCATGCCTTATACAACCCTATCAGTCAGCTCAACCCAGGGGACCACTAGTTGTCCACCTTGGCTGCAGTGCAGACCCACCCTGGGGACTCTGCTTCCTGAGGCCTGGGTGGGGCCCAGGAAACCTGTGCGTTATCAGGGCCAGAAGTGGTGCTTCTGATGCAGCAGGGTTTGCAGCTGTTTGGGAACTAATGACATTTAAAGATCTCTTTTCCCCACAGTACAGATTCAGTTGTTAGGTTCATGTGCTCTGGGAGATCTTGGGCAAGTTACATAACCTCTCTGTGCCTTGATTTCTTTATCTGGGGATAAAAATAGTACCTATATGTAGGTACTGTTGTTGTGAGGGTTAAAGGAAATAGTCCAGGTGGAAGCATGGAGCACAGTGCCTGCTACATTGTTCGTGCCAGGTAAGTGTTCCCTGCTTTAATATTTCTGATATTGGTAATAATAGTCCTGGGCTGGGTAGATACACGTAACCATGTGACATGCCCGCATGCATGCAAGCACACCCCTGTGGGCAAACCGGAGCGATGTACACCCAGACCCAAGCCTGCTGCTGAGGACAGACACGTGCAGGTGGCAGTCACTGCAGGCTCACGCATGAACACATGGCTCCTTGATAAATATATCAGGAGGGCAGAGGTATGTGTACACAAGGCCCAGATGATCGGGGTTTTTATTTCATTCGCACTCTGACATTATTCCTGGAGTTAGCAGCACCTGGGCTGAGCTCTGGGAGCTCAAGGTGCCCCTTGTTTCCATAGCAACCACAATGCAGTAAAAGTAGGAGGACCAGGGAAGAGATGGAAGAGGCCTGAGCCAGCTGCAAGGCTGTGGGCCTGGTCTCCACCTCCTCGACCACACCGAGCCTCCTGTTTTGTTAGTTTTTTAGAACAACGACATGGCAAACCGCTGAGGACTCATGACCCAGAATTGACAGCTGTTAACATTTTGTTGCATTTTTATCAAATCTTTTTTTTTTTTTTTTTTTTTTTTTTTTTTTTTTGCGGTATGCGGGCCTCTCACTGTTGTGGCCTCTCCCGTTGCGGAGCACAGGCTCCGGATGCGCAGGCCCAGCGGCCATGGCTCACGGGCCCAGCCGCTCCGCGGCATATGGGATCCTCCCAGACCGGGGCACGAACCCGTATCCCCTGCATCGGCAGGCGGACTCTCAACCACTGTGCCACCAGGGAGGCCCCCATTTTTATCAAATCTTTTTAAAAAAAATTGTGGTGAAATACATACAGTGGCATTAAGTACATTTATAATGTTGCCCAACTCTCACCACTATCCATTTCTAGAACTTCTTCATGATCTCAAATTGAAACTCTGTACCCATTAAACAGTAACTCTCCATTCCCCGCCTCCCGCCAGCCCCTGGCACCCACCACTCTGCTTTCTGTCTCTATGAATTTGACTACCCCAGGGACCTTATATAAGTGAAATCATGCAGTATTTGCCCTTTTGTGACTGACTTATTTTTCTTAGCATAATGTACTCAAGGTTTATTCATGGTGTAGCATGTGTCAGAATTTCCTTCCTTTTTAAGGTTGTATATTATTTTATTGTATGTAAATGCCGCATTTTGTTCATCTGCTCATCAGTCAATAGACGCTTGGGTTGCTTCCACCTTTTGGCTGTTGTGAATAATGCAGCTATGAACATGGGTGTACAAATATTTGAGTCCCTGCTTTCAGTTCTTTTGGGTTATACCCAGAAGCTGAATTGCTGGATCATGTGGTAATTCTATATTTAACTTTTTTTTTTTTTTTTTGCGGTATGAGGGCCTCTCACTGTTGTGGCCTCTCCCGTTGCGGAGCACAGGCTCCGGATGCGCAGGCTCAGCGGCCATGGCTCATGGGCCCAGCTGCTCCGCAGCATGTGGGATCTTCCCGGACCGGGACACGAACCCGCGTCCCCTGCATCGGCAGGCGGACTCTCAACCACTGCGCCACCAGGGAAGCCCTATATTTAACTTTTTGAGCTTTGTTTTTTTAAGAAAATAAGTAAAACATCATAAAGTTAAGTTCCTGGAATCGCTCCTTCTTGGCCCTGTTACATTGCCTCTTCCATCAGTAGAGGTGAGCTCTGTCAGCAATTTGGTGTGCTTTTCTCAGTCCACATTTTTAATACTTTCACATTCATAAGATAGGTATCTAGAAACACAGTATAGTTTTTTGTGTGTATTAAAAATTCACCTGCATGATGTCCTTTTGAATTTATACGTCATGGTGGTGTTCTGACATCAGCCTGCTGGGGTTCAGGTCTTGGCTCTGCTACTTAAGAGCTGTGAGACCTCAGGCAGGTTACTTAACTTCTCTGTGCCTCAGTTTGTTCATCTGTAAATGGGAATAAGGGTAGAACGTAAAACCTTCTTGTACGGTTATTTTGGGGATTGTGCAAATTTACATATGTCAAGTGCTTAGAACAGGGTGGGCACGTAGAGTACACTAAATGTGTTAGTTGTTACCATTATAGTTCTGCATTTGTGCCACTCCACATGGATTTTGGAATCCATCCATGGTAGCAGAGATAGGTGTAGCTTCTCCTTTTTAATTGCCTTGTAGTATTTTTTGTTTTTCTTTTCGCACAAACATATCACATTTTTTGTTTCCCCCGTTGTATCTCCTACTGATGGAAACTTAACGTTGTTTGCATTTTCTGATGTTGCAAACAATGCTGCAGCCCTGTCCCCTCATCTGACCCTCTCTGCATTTGTGTGAGAGGTCACCTGGAGAGGGACGTGGTGGGGGGTGGGGCTGGTGGGTTGCAGCTCTACCGGATGCAGCCAGATTGTCCTCAAGAGAGGTTTTACCATCGACACTCCTACCAGGGATGTGTGAGAATTCTCCTAGAGTTCTCTTCCCCACGTCCTCACTGATATTTAACTTTTACATTGATGTGATGGACCACAGCACATTTTATTTTATTATTTATTATAAAACATTAATTAATTAACTCTGAATAAGTGAATGAAAACTTACATAACCTCTTTGAGTCTCTCTCCACAGACCTGGATGGATATGCTTCTGTCCTTTTTTTCTTTGTTGTAGCACAAGCATTTTCCCATATTGGTACAGTCTGTTTTTTTTTCCTTTTAAAACTAGCATTTTTCCTGATGATAAAAATAAGTAAGGGCTCACTGTAGATTGAGAAAATACCCACCACCTAAAATGTTTTCACTCTGATGTGTTTCTTTATAGTCTTTTTGTGCTTTTTAGCTTCCTTTTAAAACTTACTATATAATGACATTTTGAACACCATTAAATATTCTTTAAAAACATAATTAAAAGTATTGCATACCATACTATCATTATGATTTTCCATAGTTAATTTAATCACTGTTTTATTTTTATTTTTAAATTTATCTATTTATTTTTGGCTGCTTTGGGTCTTCATTGCTGCACGCGGGCTTTCTCTAGCTGCAGTGAGCCGGGGCTACTCTTCGTTGTGGTGCGTGGGCTTCTCATTGCAGTGGCTTCTCTTGAGGAGCACGGGCTCTAGGCACGCGGGCTTCAGTAGTTGTGGCTCTCGGGCTCTAGAGTGCAGGCTCAGTAGTTGTGGCACATGGGCTTAGTTGCTCTGTGGCATGTGGGATCTTCCTGGACCAGGGACTGAACCCGTGTCCCCTGCATTAGCAGGTGGATTCTTAACCACTGAGCCACCAGGGAAGTCCCTTATTTTTAGATGTTAAGGTTGTTTTTAATTTTTCAAAAAAAACACATACAAAAAAATTTTTTTGGCCGCCCCGTGTGGCTTGCGATCTTAGTTCCCCAACCAGAGATTGAACCCAGGCCCACGGCAGTGGTGCTGAGTCTTAACCACTGGACCGCCAGGGAAGTCCCTGTTATTATTATTATTTTTTAACATCTTTATTGGAGTATAATTGCTTACAATGGTGTGTTAGTTTCTGCTTTATAACAAAGCGAATCAGCTATACATATACATATATCCCCATATCTCCTCCCTCTTGCATCTCCCTCCCACCCTCCCTATCCCACCCCTCTAGGTCTTCACAAAGCACCGAGCTGATCTCCCTGTGCTATGCGGCTGCTTCCCACTAGCTATCTATTTTACATTTGGTAGTATATATTAAGTCTATGCCACTCTCTCACTTTGTCCCAGCTTACCCTTCCCCCGTTATTAATTTTTAACTATTAGTTTTTAATGCTGCAAAAACGTCCTTGAATATAAATCTTTGTGTGTATCTTTGATGGTTTCCTTTGGCTACCAATAAAGGTAAAACGTTTTCACACATTTATTTTTTAATTTATTTAAGAAAATATTTCTTAATGACTCTTGCCTGTTTTTCTATTGGTATATTCATATTCTTCTTGTTGATTTCTCTCTTTTAATTAAAGCTGTTAACTCATTGTCATTCATATTTTTATTTACAAATAATTTTTCTCAGTTTACCCTTTGCCCATAAATTTGACTCTGTTGTTTTTTGTTGCAAAAGTTTTCAATTTTAAGATAGCAAAATCTGTCAATCTTTTTATTTGTGACTTCTTTTTTTACTTTTATGCTTAGAAAAGTTCTTCTCCAACTTCTCCAGAAAGTTGGTGGTTGCCTGTATGTTCTTTTTTTAAAAAAAATAGTTTTATTTCCTTTTTACATTTAGCTTTTTAATCCATTTGAAATTTAGTTTGGGGTAAGACGAGAGATAAACTTACACTTTCATTTTTTCCAAATAATCAGTCAGTTGTTCTAGCATTAGACTTTAGTTTTCCATTTCCACCACTAAATTCTTACATATCCAAAGATACCTTTTTGGGCTTCTGTTTTTTTCCATTGACCTGTCTCTTGAATCTTGTACGGCCCAGAGGTGAAAAAGAGCAAGTTTGCTCAGGGAGTTGGTGTGGCTGGGGTCTCAGAATAATGAGGATTCAGGTCCAAAAGGTGGGGGCCTGGTTGTGCTGGTGTGCCCTGAACGTCAGACTTCAGAGTGTGTGTTCAGTTTATTGAGCTATGGGGAGATAGATAGTTGGAGGTTTTGAGTAGCGGTCTGGAGGGTCACTGTGGCTGCTAAGGTAGAGCCAATGGGACCCCACTGGAAGCAGATGGACCTGGACCAGTAACCGCTCAAGAGAGAGATGAAGATGGCTTCAGGTGTGATGTGGAAACAAGATGCTCCACGGTAGAATCTGCAAAATGTGGAGACTGGCCGGACTTGGGTTGGGTAGAAATGAGGGAGCCAAGGACTGTGCCCTGGTGTGGCAATCCAGATAATTGTTCTATTAATCAGTTTTTTTTTTCAGGCTGTAAAAACTTAGGTAATGTTGGTTTGATGTAAAGCTATGTAGGACTAATAATTATTTTAGCAAACACTGAGTGCTTGTTCTGTGCATCTGTACTGTGTGAAATGCTCTTATATGCATTATCTTAACCCTCACCCAATCCCTGTAAGATATGTGCCCTGATTCCTATTGCACAGATTAGGAAAATTAGCCTCAAAGAGGTTGTTACTTGCTTCAGGTCACACAACTGGCAATCTGGGAACTGAACCAGATTTATCTGTCTCCAAACCCATGCTTGTGTCTGCAGTATAAAGACACAGAGAGGCCCTGGGTAGATCTCCAGTCACGTGGGGTCCCAGCTCCTCCAGGATTGGGGTGTGCAGCATTCTGGAAGCGTGGAGCCCTGCCTTGTACCCACCAGCAGCTCCAGGGGCGTGGGCCCTCTTGTCTTTCAGTAATAGGCATCCATGCCTTCCTCCTGCCTTCCCTGAATTGGCCAGAACCCAGGTCTCACCAGCCTACGTGAAAAGGGGGTATCTTCGTTTTCGTAACTGGAAGGACCAGCGAGCCAGTCTATCTGCCCCGAGGCATAGCTAGATTCCAGGTCTCAAACAATCCTCCAGACCAGTGCTGTCCAATACGGTCACGTGTGGCAATTTAAATTTAAATTACTTAAAATGAAGTACAATTAAAAATTCAGTTCCCCAGTCACACTAGCCACATTTCCAGTGCTCCATAGTCACCTGTGACGGGTGCCTCCTGTATTGGACAGCACAGATACAGAACATCTCCATAATTACAGAAAGTTCTGTTGGACAGCGCTGGACAGACTCCCCTGGAGATCTCCAGACAAGCCCAGAGATTCTACCCAGTCTGTGACAGGTCAAATGCTGATGTTGAGAGAGATTCCCAGATCTCCAGTCCAGAAGATGTCTGCGCTGCATAAATCCGGAGCCACTAGGTGGCGCCAAGGAGGCGGCCACAAATTTGATCTTTGGAAGCTGGGAGCTCACACCCAGCCCTTGCCTCCCTGGGCCCGAGAACAGAACTGGTCCGCACCCAGTTCAAGTGTATTAAGTCGTGGGTCCTGGCTTCTGCATTCTCATTCAGACACCCCAGCCCCCCCGCCAGTCTCACACACACACACACACACACACACACACTAGTCGCTCAGGGCTACACTCTGAGAAACACAACCCCTAAAAGGCACGAGCTTGGTCGATGCCACCTTATGTTATCACAGTAACAAAACCAGCACCGGCTTTCTTACCTCATTCCACCCTCACCTCTGTCCCGTGAAGTGGCTCCTGCTGTTCTTCCCATTTTAAAATGGAGGAAACCAGGAATTCCCTGGCAGTCCAGTGATTAGGACTCAGCGCTTTCACTGCCATGGCCTGTGTTCAGTCCCTGGTTGGGGAGCTAAGATCCCACAAGCTGCTCAGGATGGTTAAGTGACCTGCTGGGTCACGTAGCTGGTACGAGATGCGGTGGGTTCTAACCAGGGTTGTCTGACTCAGAAGGCTCTGTCATTCTCTTCTCTTTTTTTTTTGCTGCACGCAGGCCTCTCACTGCTGTGGCCTCTCCCGCTGCGGAGCACAGGCTCCGGATGCGCAGGCCCAGCGGCCATGGCCCACGGGCCCAGCCGCTCTGCGGCACGCGGGATCCTCCCGGACCGGGGCACGAACCCGTGTCCCCCGCATCGGCAGGCGGACTCCCAACCACTGCGCCACCAGGGAAGCCCCATCATTCTCTTCTCTTGATCGTACTTAATTCTGAGCACAGGCCCAAAGGCAGACCCAGTGATCACGCTCGAGACAGGTTCAGGCGTGGAAGGGTAGACCTGTGCTCTACACTCGCACAGACACACATCGATGCCGTTGGTCCCACCGAGACTCGAGGGGCACATGGAGTAGCGGAGGGAGTAGAACGGGAGTGACGGCTGCTGCTTCCCAGGGGTGCGAGGCACGGTGTGTGGAAGGTCTCCTGGTGAAGTGTCAGATGCTGTAAACAGTGGTGATGGTGCCTGGGTCCGAAGTATTTCGGGTGTTATGGGGATGGAGGATGGGGGTGACCTCTGACACTTTCTCTGTTTACACTTGAATCCAGGACCTCCAGGTGCAGTTGTGGAATCCCTATCAGCCAGGAAGCTAGAGCCGCTCCCTCTTTCCCTTGGGACCATGTTAGTTTTTGGTTGTGTGGGTCTGGGAGGGCTGTGTTACAGAAGACACGCAGGACAGATATGTTTTACGTGGTGTGGTGTCCCATGCGGGGGCCTAAGTTCCTCGCAGTGAATGGGACCCAGGCTCTATCAGGGGAGCCCCAGCAGTGTCTGCATGCCTGTCCCCCAAATGGCATGGGTTCAGGAACTTGTAACTGTCTGAGACAGGAAAACTGTTAGGATTCTAAATCTGTTAAAAAACCGTTTCTGGGGCTTCCCTGGTGGCGCAGTGGTTGAGAGTCTGCCTGCCAATGCAGGGGACACGGGTTCCCGCCCTGGTCCGGGAAGATCCCACATGCCGCAGAGAGGCTGGGCCCGTGAGCCATGGCCGCTGAGCCTGCGCGTCTGGAGCCTTTGCTCCACAACGGGAGAGGCCACAACAGTGAGAGGCCTGCGTACTGCAAGAAAAAGAAAAAACAACAACAAAAAAACCATTTCTGCCTGTATCTTTTTTTTTTAAACTTTTTATTTTATATTGGAGTATGGTTGGTTAACAATGTTGTGTTAGTTTCAGGTGTACAACAAAGTGATTCAGTTATACATATACATATATCTATTCTTTTTCAAATTCTTTTCCCAGTTCGGTTGTTACAGAATATTGAGCAGAGTTCCCTGTGCTATACAGTAGGTCTTTGTTGGTTATACATTAAAAAAAAAATAAATTTATTTAATTTAATTTTTATTTTTGGCTGTGTTGGGTCTTCGTTGCTGCGTTCAGGCTTCCTCTAGTTGCGGCGAGCGGGGGCTACCCTTCACTGATGTGTGCAGGCTTCTCATTGTGGTGGCTTCTCTGTTGCGGAGCACAGGCTCTAGGCGTGGGCTTCAGTAGCTGCTGCACGCAGGCTCAGTAGTTGTGGCTCGCGGGCTCTATAGCGCAGGCTCACTAGTTGTGGTGCACGGGCTTAGCTGCTCCGCGGCATGTGGGATCTTCCTGGACCAGGGCTCGAACCCATGTCACATGCATTGGCAGGAGGATTCTTAACCACTGCGCCACCAGGGAACCCCGCATTCGTTTCTCTAATGAATATTCACTGGGCACCTATCTTGTGTCAGGTGCTGTTTTAGGTGCTGGGGATCCTGGCTCTGCCACCCAGTAACGGGGTTACGTTGGACAAACCTCGAACCTCTCTGAGCTTCCATGTGCCCATCTGGAAAATGGATGATGAGAGTCCCTTCCTTGTAGGGATGCTTGAGGATTAAATAAGCCAACACTTGAAAGGCACTTAGGGTAGTCCTTAGTGCTCATGATTATTGCCAATACTGAAGACACTGAGAGTGGTTAGGTGATTCAGAGCCTGGCCCCTGCACCCCAAGAGCTCACAATCTATGGAGGAGACAGACATTTAAGAGCCAACCACAAAGCGCAAGGCATCGCCAGTAGAGACATGGGAGGAACAGTGAATATTTCCTGGTGGAAACAGGGAAGGCTTCTTGAAGGAGGTGGCATTTGAAGTTTGAAAAGGAACCTTCTAGGAGGGGAGGGTTGCAGGGGGCATTCCAGACTGAGAAAGTGGTGAGAGCAAAGGCATTGGGTGGGGGAGTGTATGAAGCTGTTTGTGTAACAGTGAGTCAGGTACTGAGGCAAGTGGAAGGTGTGCTCAGGGAGGGTCTCAAGTATGGTACTGAGGAGGTGACAGGTACCCTGAAGATTGGGGTGGGGAACTGTCTGTCTCCTTGGTGGTTGGGGGAGGCGTCTTTGGGAATCCTGGGGATGGGTTAAGGAGGTGAGGAAACTGTCACTCTTGAGGAACTGGGAGGCGGGGACTGGGCTGGGGAGGGAGCGGGGGGTGGGGGGAGTCCCTCCACAGCGGGGGGCGGCCCGGCCAGGGCCGAGTGAAGGTGGAATCTCCAGGTGAGGTGTCTGATCCACTTAAGGAGAGTGAGAGGAGGAGTCCCCTAGAAACCGGGGTTTCACGCCCAGAGGATTTGCAAAGTTGTCACTTGCGGTCCCGGAGCTGGTAGCGCCGGAGAGAAGCCCCGTTTGCAGGGGAAGATAATGACTTTGGCCTTGAACAGGGTGAGTTTTGAGGAGCTTGAGGGTCGTCTCTGTGGAGTTTGAAGTTGGGTCTTTGTGCTTAGGAGAGCTCCGCTGAATGACTGTGGAGAGGTTCAAACAACAGTGCTCATTGCCAGGGCCAGTTCTGAGTGCAGGTCATACAGAAGTGGACCATTCAGACCTGGTGGGGCCTCATGGTACTTTCTAATGGGGGAGGCAGACAGGAACAGAATCAAGAATTCAGGTGGTCTCAGATAACGCCCAGACTCGCTTGTGAAGGAAACAAAAGAGTGAGGTGATGGGGGAGGGGCACAGGGGCTCCTTGAGGTGGGTGGTCAGGAGCAGCCTCTCCGTAGAAGTGACGTTTGAGGCCTTTCCTGGTGGCGCAGTGGTTGAGAGTCCGCCTGCCGATGCAGGGGACACGGGTTCGTGCCCTGGTCCGGGAGGATCCCACATGCCGTGGAGTGGCTGGGCCCGTGAGCCATGGCTGCTGAGCCTGCGGGTCCGGAGCCTGTGCTCCGCAACGGGAGAGACCACAACAGTGAGAGGCCCGCGTACCGCAGAAAAAAAGAAGTGACGTTTGAGCGGAGACCTGAAGAAAGAGGAAGAGCCAGTCATGAAGATAGTTGGGGGAAGAGCATTCCAAGTGGTGGGAAGAGCACATAAAGAGGGCTTGAGGCGGGAACAGGCTTGGGAGGTGTGAAATGAGGAGGGGCAGGAGAGGGGATGGGACGTTTGCATCCCCAGGTGGTGGGCAAGATGGGAACATAGACAGTTCTCCCCAGCACCAGCAGGTGGCGCTGTCAGCACAGGACTGCCAGCTCTTGGGTGTGGCCAGTCTGGCAGGTGGGCGAGCAGGTGCTTTGACTTGAGGTTTGTAACTTGGAATGTGTAACCCTGCCCTCTGGGGAGATTGAGGTGGGCACACGTGGATGCCCTGGCCAGGGCTAGCAGACCAGGTGATCATTTCCTGACTGTTCTGCTCCCTCGGCTGTATCGTTTTCAGTGTTTCTTCGCTCATCTCTCCTCTGGCTTCTGGGTATCTGCCTCTCTTCCCTCTCTGCTTCTCTGTCTTGCTCTCCCAGTCTCTGCTCCTCCCCTCTCCCATTGCTCCCTGGTGCAGCTGGTTCCTATCTCAAAGATTAATCACTTTCCTGATGGTAGCTCTGAGGGAGGGCTTGTTAGAGTCGGGAATAGACTGTTCCTAATCTCTGTGCCTGCCTCTCCTTCCTGGGGCTTCAGTTCTCCAGGGAAGGCCATGGCTCAGGCAGTGACCTTCATCAGAAGAGAATGTTCCTAGGACTCCTCACTCCAGGACCCCTCGGGCCTGCCTCCCAGTGCCAGGCCTGTCTTACCTCTGGCACCTCCAGCAAGCAGCCCTGGCCTCACATCATCCCTGACAGTGGGAACCAGGGCTTGAGCTGAGACCGGAGATCTGGACAGTAAAGCAGATGGCATCAGACAGCAGAAGAGCGGTCACCTTCAGGGACTGTTATAATGGGTCATTTTAGTCGGCAAAGATAAAGCATCTCCCTTACCCCTGTTAGGACGTGCTTTCTGAATTATTTCTCAGTGGAGACTGAACTGGCCGCAGCCTGGAGTTGACCTCCTGGCTGCCATGATCAGGGTTAAGGCTGTTGGGTGAGCACAGTGGTTAAGAGCTTAGTGTTTTAAAGCTTCCTGCTGGGGGCTTCCCTGGTGGCACAGTGATTGAAAGTCCGCCTGCCGATGCAGGGGACACGGGTTCGTGCTCCGGTCCAGGAAGATCCCACATGCTGCGGAGTGGCTGGGCCCGTGAGCCATGGCCACTGAGCCTGTGCGTCCGGAGCCTGTGCTCCAGAACGGGAGAGGTCACAACGGTGAGAGGCCCGCATACTGCAAAAAAAAAAAAAAAAGCTTCCTGCTGGGTGGGAAGTCCAGCTCTGCACCTTACCGTGGGACCCCCAGCCAAATGCTTAACCTTTGTGTCCCTTGGCTGCTTCATCTGTAAAATGGGAGCAAGAGTAGTAACACCCGTGTAGATTGTCATGAGGATTGAGTTAGCATGTGTAAAGTGCTTCCCACTGCAGACATGGTAAATGCAATGAAATTGCTTGCTCTCGTAACTTCATCTTTTTTTTTTAAATAAATAAATTTATTTATTTATTTTAGACTGCGTTGGGTCTTCGCTGCTGTGCACAGGCTTCCTCTAGTTGCGGGGAGCGGGGGCTACTCTTCATTGCAGCGTGCGGGCTTCTCATTGAGGTGGCTTCTCTTGTTGCGGAGCACGGGCTCTAGGTGCGCGGGCTTCAGTAGTTGTGGCACGCGGGCTCAGTAGTTTTGGCTTGCGGGCTCCAGAGTGCAGGCTCAGTAGTTGTGGTGCATGGGCTTAGTTGCTCCACGGCATGTGGGATCTTCCTTGACCAGGGTTTGAACCCGTGTCCCCTGCCTTGGCAGGCGGATTCTTAACCAATGTGTCACCAGGGAAGTCCCTACATCTTTTTTATTAATAATTAAGACTGCAAAAAAAAAAAGACTGCATTTTTAATTACAATATATTATGAATTAATTGATGTTAATATAATAACAGCAATGGAATGGTAACATATTATTAGTATAATATATAGAGCTTTCTGGTCTACCCCCCAGTTAAGACTGAGACATTTGCTTCCTGCAGAACTCACTCTCCCATGCTTGTACTTACATATAAAAATCATTGTCCATGCATGTGGATATCCATGCAAGTCAGTGTCTTTACTGGGAAGATACCATAACCCACTGTTAAAGAAAACAAGAGACAAGTGAGCCAGAAAGCTCCTGTGATTAATCCTCCCTCTCTAACACAGAAAGTATTTACAAGTTTGTATTGACACAGAGGACAATAGTTCTCAAAGTGAACCACCTGGGGTACTTGATAAAATTCAGATTTTGGGCTTTACCCCAGACCCACTGAACTGGAATTCGGAGGGTGGAGCCAAGGAATCTGCAACTGTCATGATGACCAGTGGTTCTGCTCAGGCACACGGAGTATGAGGCTCAGGCTGGAAACCCTGAGTGCCGGCGGATTTCACCTGTGCTGTCAGTTATTCCATTCATCTGCACTAAATTGTCACTGTGCTGACACCCATGTTTGGCCCATGTGTGTGTGGAGGCTGGTGTGGAGGAGAATCCCTAGGGAGCGAGCCCTGGACTGTCCAGTGGCCTTGTCGCCAGAGCATAAATAATAAGCTGATCCCCCACTAGTGGGCATTTAGGTTGCTTCCAATTCTCTGCTATCAGAAACACCGCTGGAACGACCATCTTGGTGCATGTAGTTTCTGCCTGTGCAGGATTTATTTCCTTAGGATATATTCCCGAGAATGGAATAACCGACCCCAAGGGTCTGGACTTATGTTCTTATGACTATTGCTGATTGTCTCCACGATGCGATCTAATGTATTGTGGTTATCCTGACTGGTCTATTTATTTATAATTTATTTTGAAGAGTAGATTTATTTACATGTATTTGGTTCAGAAACCAAAGTGATTAAAAAATATATAGGGTGAGAAGAGTTGCTCTTCCTCCAATCCACCTGGTCACCTCCTTCTTAAATCCTCTTATCAGGTATTTCCAGTGCTTCTGTATTCCTATATAATACGAACATTTATTTTTCTTATCTCCATTTCTTACATAAGAAGTAATATCCTACGCAGCATGGTGTTACATCTTACTTTTCTCACTGGAAAATATATCTTGCAAATCTTTCTATAGCTATCCATTGAAAGCCTCTTCCTCCTCCCCCTTTTTCTTATAACTGTGTATCATTTCACTATGTGGATATACTTTTAAAAATTGATGATTCTTTTAAGAAATTTAATTCTACATTACACAAGTAATATAAGAATACATTTTCTTTAAAAAAAAATCAGAACATTAAAAATACAGTCTCGGGCTTCCCTGGTGGTGCAGTGGTTGAGAGTCCACCTGCCGATGCAGGGGACACGGGTTCATGTCCCGGTCTAGGAAGATCCCACATGCCACAGAGCGGCTGGGCCCGTGAGCCATGGCCGCTGAGCCTGCGCGTCCACAACAGTGAGAGGCCCGCGTACCGCAAAAAAAAAAAAAAAAAAAAAAAAAATAGAGTCTCCAGGTCGGGGGGAGAGATAAATTAGGAGTTTGGGATTAACATATACACACTGCTATATATAAAATAGGTAAATAAGAAGGTCCTACTGTATAGCACAGGGAACTATACTCACTATCTTTTAAAAAAAATAAATTTATTTATTTATTTTTGGCTGCATTGGGTCTTCGTTGCTGCGTGTGGGCTTTCTCTAGTTGTGGCGAGCGAGGGCTACTCTTCGTTGTGGTGCGTGGGCTTCTCATTGCGGTGGCTTCTCTTGTTGTGGAGCACGGGCTCTAGGTGCGCGGCTTCAGTAGTTGTGGCACACAGGCTCAGTAGTTGTGGCTCTCGGGCTCTAGAGCGCAGGCTCAGTAGTTGTGGCTCACAGGCTTAGTTGCTCCACAGCATGTGGGATCTTCCCAGACCAGGGATTGAATCTGTGTCCCCTGCATTAGCAGGCGGATTCTTAACCACTGTGCCACCAGGGAAATCTTATACTCACTATATTATAATAACCTATAATGGAAAAGAATCTGAAAAAGAATATATATATGTGTATAACTGAATCACCTTGCTGTACACTTGAAACTAACACAGCATTGTAAATTAACTATACTTCAATAAAAAAATACATATGTTACAAAAAAAAAAGAAACGGTCTCCTGTGGCCACAATGCCAGTCTCTTCTTCTCCTCCCCAGAGTAGCCACTGTTCAGAGTTTGGTACATATTTTTCTGAATATTAAAAAATATTTTTACATGTATCTTAAGTAACTGTCAATGTCCATACATATAGATTTAGTTCATTCCTTCTAAACGTTGTATAGTATCTAGCTTATGGATATATCACATCTGCTTAGCAGTCTTCACTCTAAATGGTTGCTTCTGGTTTTTTTGACTCTTTTCCGAAAGTGCCGCAGTGAACAGCCTCAGACTCATCTCTCTACACACATGCGAGTGTTTCTCTAGATTTGAGTAAATCTTAGAGGTGACATTGCTGGGTGATAGGGTGGGTGACTTTTTATCTTAATAATACTGCAAAATTGCCCTCTGGTTTCTGCGCCCACCGCTAGCAGGCGTGTGCATTTTGCCAGTCTGTTGCGTGAAACGCCCTCTTTGTTGTGGCTGCATTTTTCTGATTGCTCACCCCTGAGTTTCTCCAGCTGTGCGTTGCCTGCCACACCCTTTGCCCTTTCTGGCACCGTCCTCCCTAAGTCAGTGGATTGTTGCCCTCTGAAGTTCCTTCACCTGCCTGGGATCTTTTTTTTTTTTTTTTCTGCCTGGGATCTTTGCAGGATGTTTTTTTGCTGAGAGTATCCTCAACCTCTCCTTTTTCAGAAGCCCAGGAACCCAGAGAACTTTATTAACCGGAGGGGTGGCCATCGATTTGTCTGTGAGACTGAATGCACTGACTTCCCCAGCCAAGTTCAAAGGGGTTGGCCTTGGCTTTTCATTGGTTCACACTTGTTAAGGCACTTCTGCCCCGAGGGTCCCTTGGGCACAGCTTGGAGCCCAAATGCATTTCCTTTGCTGATTGAACCGAGAGGCCAGTTCTCATTGGGCTGGTCCTGGATATTGCGTGCTGGTTTCAAACCCAAGTTCAAATTCTAAGGTTCCTTGAGAGGCCTAGAACTGGGCAATTGGGTGGGAAGGGGGTGACTTTGGAGACAGTTTCTGTCACCTACACCCACTTCCTTAGAAAGGAACCTTAAGATAGAAAAGACCATCTTATCTAGGCCTCTGGCTTCAGTTCTTAACCCCTTCACAGTACTACTCCATCCACCTAAATGCTCATACTGCATCTCATGGGTGTATATAGCATTTTCAGCCCTCATTTTACAGCTGAGAAAATAGACTAGGATAAAAGGATGTATGGATACTGAGAGGACAGATCTGCTCCAGAGGCTGGTTCTGCTGACTCAGGCCCAGTGCTCTTTGCACACCCATCTGTTGGGTCACAGAATGCATGTACATGTGTACATGCATGCTCCCTGCATGCGTGCACATATGTGTGCAGATTTGAGGGTATGTATCAGCAAGGGTGATGTAGTTTCTTTTCAACTTTTTGTTTTGAAAAATTTTGTTTGAAAAACTATGCAAAAATGAGGATAATGCAATAAGCAGCTGTATTCACCCAGATTCACCACTTATTAACATTTGCACAGTTCTCATTTTCTCTGTATAATGAGAGTAAAGTAGAGAAAATAAGTGGCAGATATCAAGATACTCCATACGCTAACATTTCAGCAGGTGCCTCCCCCAAACAGTATCATTTTCTGATATAACCATAATACTATGATCACATGTAAGAAAGTGAATATTAATTTAACAATGTAACTTAATATACAGTCCATTTCCAAATATAGTATTTCCCAAATTTAAATGTGGGTTGTATATTAGATTATGTTATTGGCTTATTATTAATGGTCACTCTTTGTACTTGGTTATCACATCTCTTTAGTTTCTTTAAATGTGGAACAGCAGACCTGACAAAGTTGTTTTTGTAGAATGTCCCACATTTTTAGAATTGTCCAAATGTTCCTTTTTTTCAGTGTTTTCCTTGAATAGGCCTTGATTTTACTGAAGAAAGATAAAAGGAGTGACCCACATGCTGACAGTGAGGAGGAAGGGAGAAATTCCTGTTTTATCTTCAGGGTCGGATTTAGGCCATTCTGCCTTCCCCGTGTGTAGGGTCAAGAGGATTGTCCCCAAGCCTGTCACTCATGGGCTGGGTTGGTGACCCCTGGTCTGTTTGGTGTTCCTAGGGGCTCCTCCTGGAAGGGCTTTCCTATGGATCACTTTGAGGGATGCTCCCCTAGGGTAAAGGAGTGATGTGCTTTTCTTACTTGTCTAAAGCTATTATTTTGCATGCCCATTGGGTAGAGATCTCATATGTTAATTAACTAATTTACTAGTGACAGAAATCTAACTCAAACTAGTTCAAGGGGGAAAAAACAGACCCCAAAAGGAAAAACAGATCTGAGAACTGACTTCAGGAATGGCTGGATCCAGGTGGGTCAAAAAATATCATCCGTCTGTTTGTCCCTCTCTCTTGGCTCTGCTTTCCTCTGCATTCACTCCACTCAGAGGCAATTCTCCCCTCATAAGACAGTTTAAACATAAGACAGCCAGCAACTTTGGAAATCCCAGGGGGTAATAAGCTGCTTCTTTCTATGGTGCCAGCAAAAATTCAGGTCTTCACTTGTTTGGACCTACTAGGTTTATATGCCCATCCCAGCAGAATACATGGATTGGCCAGACCTGGACCATGTACCCACCCTACAGCTCAGGGTGGATAGGTTGAGAAAGGGACAGTCCCATCTGAACCACAAAAACCAAGAGTGGTGTTAGGGTATTCCCCAAGGGAAAGTCAAGTCCTGTCGACCAGAAGAAGGGGCCTGAGTGCTAAGCAGGTGGAAAAGCCAACTCCAGTTTGTCTGGTGACAGGCATGGTGAGCCTCTGATTGGTTGTGTCGTCTCCTAATCCCTTGGGATCTCCATCCTCTTCATTATGAATTTTGTGGGAGTCAGGAACTATGAAGACCTGTGTCTGGGCACCAGCTCTGCTTCTTAGGAGCTGTGTGATCCTGGACAGAAGAATTAACCTCTCTGGGTCTCAGTTTACTCATCTGGCAAATGGGGATGATATTAATATTCTTTCTTTACAGAGTTGTGAGTATCCAGTGGAATAAAGGATGTGAATGTGCTTGTAGCTGTCAAATGCTGCATCAGGGGGGTGGTGTTTATTCCCCTCTGAGGTGATTCTTCTGCTTCAGGGTGAGCCGGGCCTGCCCTCAGAGCTGCTCCTTGGATACTTAGGATGGTGACATACACAGGGCCATGGACCCTCGGAATTGGTGGGGTGATTCCTCCACAGGTGACCATAGAATGGGGCACAGCACTGTCCCCCCAGGGGACTATCTGAGCCCTTTGGTCATTCTTTGATGAGGAAGGGAAGATGGTGGAAGTAAATGGGCCGGAGGAGAGGGCTCCAAAAATACTGCATTTCCTGCCAACCCTAGAAGACTTTATTTATTTATTTATTTATGGCTGCGTTGGGTCTTCATGGCTGCTTGTGGGCTTTCTCTGGTTGTGGTGAGCGGGGGCTACTCTTCGTTGCGGTGTGTGGGCTTCTCACTGCGGTGGCTTCTCTTGTTGCAGAGCGCCGGCTCTAGGCATGCAGGCTCAGTAGTTGTGGCACAGGGGTTTAGTTGCTCTGCGGCATGTGGGATCTTCCTGGACCAGGGCTCGAACCCGTGTCCCCTGCATTGGCAGGCGGATTCTTAACCACTGTGCCACAGGGAAGTCCAGAAGACGTTTTAAAAGGTATTTTTAGAAAAATAAAGGAATGTAATTTGTTTCATACCCAAGGGTGAGTGGCCAAACCCATACCTGTCACCCAAGTGTAGGTCCCAGAGTCAGACCAAGCTTGTCCAGGGTTGGCCCTAGAGAGGTCCCTCCCCTCATCTATAAACATGAGAAGGAGACTAGTACCCTCCTCCGTAGGGTTGTCTAACAGTCAGGGGGACTTTCGGGTGTCCTGAAAGAGACCTTGGGGTTGGACCCACTGATCTGAGGTTTCTCCTTGCCAGACTCACGAGGCTGTGCCAGCCTGGAATGGGGCGTTCAATGCAAGCATCCTTTTAGCCACCCTTTCTGAGTTTTTGCACCTGTGAGAGGGTGGAGGGTGGTTCTCCATCCCTGGAACAGCAATGTTCTGCCCTCCCGTCCAGCCAATCCAGTTCAACTCCAGGACACATGGTCCTCCTAGTGGGAATTCCCTCCCTCACTTTCTTTCTCTCCTCCTCCTCCTCTCCTTCCTCACTTCCAACAATATTTATTGAGGGTTAGAGTGCATCAGGTGCCATTCTGGGCACGGGGTGAAGAGGGAGCAGGTGATGGTGACCTCTAAGATATGTACTGTGTCTGAGCTCATGGGGTTTACAGTCCACTGGGGCAAACAGACCAAAAAAACCGGCAAACAGACAAATCAATACCGCCCCCCCCACCCCAATCCCCTCCCTAACCTAGAATAATTGCCACAAAGGAAACAAACCGGGGGCTAGGTGCAGAATAACTAAGGGATGTACACTCTACATTTGGACAGGTCAGCAGCTTGCAAGATTAATTTCCCCATTGGATTTTTGGGGATTACACTGCGAGTTGCCCCTCCTACACTAATTCCCACACATCCCACGGCCTCGAGGGCTGGATGGGTTGAGACTGTTTCTGCTCCAGGTTCTCCAAGAAGGGACCCTCACAAAGGTCACTGCTGGTCTTGCCTGGAGACGGCGGGACAGCATCTTCTTACGTGTCCTCTGCGTGACAGGTTGGATGGATGGTGTTCACACACAGCTGGCTGCTGAGCCCAGCTCCCCGTAACCTTGAAGCTGCTCTAATGCATTAAGAAGAAGGAAATAATTGGGAAACTTTGGTCCTTTAGTTATTAGCTGTGACACATGCAGCCTCATGACTATGAGTGAGGGGGGCTGGGCAGGGGAGAAAATGGATGGAAGCAAAGAGTTTGGAGCCTTGGGGAGAAAGGGAAACAGCTGGTGCAGTTTCTGAAGCTGCTTTGGGACTTGGAGGAGGGGTAAGATAGTGGAACTAAATGGGGTTTTCCCAACAATGGAGGAAATTATTCACCAGAAGAGCTTAGATTACAACAGGAGTCATGCGGGCTAGACAGCCAGAAGAACTTTTCCTGGTGGAAAGGGCAGAAAGGCCTCAGAAAACAGTCCTGGCGAAAAGCTTGCAAATTGCAGACTCATAGCTGCTCACTGGGAGGCTCAAAGCTTGGCTCCTGGCTGGGCGAAGCTCAGGGAATCTGTGTCTACAAGGAAGATAAACTTTGTGTTTGTCTTTAAGGCTAATAGGACTTAAAGTCATCATGGGAAAGAGCAATGGACACATCAATGAGTTAGAGTCCAGAGTCCGTTGTGAAGCAAACTCTAGTTTGGGTTAGGTAGAATGCGTTTGATTATGGCCGCCCATAGGGGCAATTTCCCTCTAGAAAGGAGTGTCCGACCCAGAGTTCTTCCGGGACCCATAGAAGCAGGAGATTAGTTCAGACAACAGGAAAAAAAACTTAGGGTTTATTAGGAATCAGGTCAACAGGGCCACAACCTATGAATTTTCTGGTTGACTAGGCTTGTGAGTGATCTGCAGTCCACACAATCCACACAGTGTGATCTTCATGTTCTGCTTGGTGCACACACACACACACACACACAGTTGGGCTGCACCCCGCAGGCCTGCAAGCTGTGTACTTGCCCAGCCTTGAGATGGAAGAAAGAGCCTGGCGTCAGCGAGAGAGACATCGATGGTTTAATGGACAGGGGATCTTACATGTCTGGTCCTGGAGTGACACCCCACTGTGTGAGGCAGACAAGGGCAGGACAGGGCAGCAGTCTTCACTACTGGAGGGGAGAGGGAGGTTACCAGTTATAGGGGGAATTGATGTCAGGTTGGCTCATCAGTTACCAAGGAAACGAACAGAGAAGCACGCCCGTCACCCCCTTTGATAAGCTATTGTACAATCAGTAGCTGGGGCCAAGGGGAAGTCTGTAGGCATTTACTGATTAGGAAGGTCAGTCATATGAGGAGGGAGTAGATGAAGCAGGGGCTGGTCGAGCAGGGGATGTACAGAGAGCAAGAGAACAGCCATCTTGGGCGGCCTGATCATACTCTCTCAGGACGTGTAAGGTCTGTGTGTCTGTGCAAGTAAACACTTGCCCGCTTGCTGGTACCCAGGATGCTTGGCCTAACTGTTGTCAAGCTGAGTTACAGGCGTACGTCATTTTACTGCACTTTGCTTTCTTGCGTTCCTCAGATATTGCGTGTTGTTTTTGTTTTTACAAATTGAAAGTTTGTGGTAACCCTGTGTTATCAGACGATGGCTAGCATTTTTTAGCAATAAAGTGTTTTTAAATTAAAGTGTGTGCATTGTTTTTTTAGACATAATGCTATTGCACACTTAGGAGACTACAGTATAGTGTAAACATAACTTATATATGCACTGGAAAACCAAAAAGTTCATGTGAATCGCTTTCTTGTGATTTTTGGTTTATTGTGGTGGTCTGGAACCGAACCTGCAATATCTCCCAGGTACACCTGTATTTGGTTTCCCAGGGAGCAGTCACTGTGAGCAAGGACTTAAAACAGCACAGTGAGAAAGGCCACTTAGAGTACCTGCGAGGTGTTTTTGCATGCATTCTCCTTTAATTAATGATAACATCCATCTTTTTACTTATTTACAAAATTAACATGTAGTCCTTATAAATTTATAGATAGAAGAAAAGCACAAAGACAACAATAAAAATCATCATAGTTCCATAGATAAACACTATTAACCTTTCTTCCCCCCACCATGAACATTTTCTTTTTACTTTTTTTGGTCACGCTGTGCAGCCTGTGGGATCTTAGTTCCCCAGTGAGGGATTGAACCTCCGGCCCATGGCAGTGAAAGCTCCAAGTCCTAACCACTAGACTGCCAGGAAATTTCCTCTTTTTATTTTATATTGTGGAAAATATCAAGCATATACAAAGTAAATGGAATAGTATAATGGAATAGTATAATCCCCCCCAATTATCAGCATTCTGCCATTCTTGTTTCATCTATACCTCTACCCACTCCACATCCTCCCTCTATTATTATTAATTTCAGTTTTTTGAGGGGGAATTTACATACGTTGAAATGCACAAATCTTAATTATACATTTTGGACAAATGAATCCCACCATCCTGTCCTAATAGAGAACATTTCCATCTCTCCAGAAAATCCCCCACCTCCAGAGGCAACCACTGTTCTAATTTTTTGTACCTTAGATTGTCTGTTTTAGAATGTTGTATAAATGGAATCATACAGTAAGTATTTTTTGTATCTGGCTTTTTTTCACTCCATAATGCTTTGAAATTCAGCCATGTTGTTGCGTGTGTCAGTATTTTGTTCCTTTTTATTGCTGAGTGGTCTTCCATGGTGTGGATAGACCACAGTTTGCTGATGGACCGTCTATTTTGAATAAAGCTACTATGACCATTTTCGTACAAGTCTTTGTGTGGATCATGCATGCTCATTGAAGCCTTGCAAGAACGCTAGGAGGATGGCACTGTTGTTATGCCCATTTTACAGATGACCAAACCAGGGCTCAGAGAGATGAAATTTCTAGCCCATGGCCACACAGGTAGTAAAAGCTGAGGATAGGATTCTAGCCCAAGTTCGTCTGACTGCGGGGTCTTTACGTTTTTATTCCCTCGCTAGAGTATCTTCGCATCACAGCTGATCGAGGTCATTAAGTATAGAGACAAATGGGTCTTCACCTCAGTGACCTGTCCTTCATAACTGAGTTTTAGCTTAAGTACAGTAGGTGGTATTGATAATAATGGCTCTGAGTCACCAAGAAAAGTTTCCATTAAACCTATATTTGAAGTAGACAAAAAAATCTGTAAAGACATTTTAGATAAATTTCTAGCCAAGGTCAGAGTCATAACGATAAAAGCAAGCAAGCAAACAAAGAAAAGTTTTGCTACTCAAAACTCTGTTGTCTGGAAATCTCACTTAGCTATAATAGTCCTCTCCTGAGGAAGCCAGCACAGAAGGTGTTACTGGGTATATAGACTGGTATATAAATAATGCACATATAAGAAACCACTCCGTTCTTTGTAGAGCCAAACAGAATAGGTTTTTGGAGAGTTCTGCTGGTTCTTGCTTTGAAAGATGTTGCTAAGCAATGTTGCTAATATTATGGAAAGACAGATTTCCTCCCCACGTTTCCACTCAGCCCCAGAAAGCCTAGAGTTGGAAGTGGCTCCACTGGTAGCAACAGCTAATCAGTGAGGTGGGGAACGACTGGGGACCCTGAGCATGAGATGACTGTGCTGCAGGCCACCCACCCTTGGCCCCATCTGCTCCCGATTCTCTGGAGTGACCCCTGGCAGCCTCCATGCAAAATCTGCTTCCTGCTCATCAGAATTTTCACACATGGAAGAATCCTTTTGAGTGTTTCTACTGTGGGAAAAATTATAGCCATGCCGCTTAGATTCATGGATTCAAAATTCTATAAATAAACCAAAACGAAATATTTTAAATACCTTCAGTAGCCCAAGAAATAGGTGAACTCCTTTCTTCCTCCTCCTACCCCCTTTTTTGTAATTCCTGAACAGGAAATCAGCAAAGTCCTGATTATCATCATGCATTGCAGGCTCTGGGTACTAAATGATGTGCAGCCCAAAGGCTGGATGCCTGCCACTGAATGGGATCTGTGGGTTTCCTCAGGCATGGTTTCCTCTCCCTGGAGCTCGGAAATGCCACACAAGTCACCGAGATCCCTTTCCAAAATCTGAGCCAGTTTCTCGGCAGATCCTCTGTTCAGTATGACATGTGTGGCTCCGGGGAAGTAGGCTGAGCTGTGGTTCCCAAGCTTGGCTTCCATGCCCAGCCTGGGTGTGGCCTGTTGCTATCCCCAAAGGAGCCTGTTGTGGTGGGAGGGACCCCCTTGGGGGCTGGGCGTGGGCTCTGAGAGGGGAGGTTAGGAGCTGGGTGGAGAGTCAGTGTGTGGCAAAGATCCCTCCTGCGTCTCTCTCTCTCTCTCTCTCTCTCTCTCTCTCTCTCTCTCTCTCTCTCGTTTCAAAATAGAAACTGCTTCTCCGCTTCAAATGACCTTCCCAGTCTTTCCCTTCCCTCCCCTTTCCCTCTCCCCGTTCCTCTTTCTCCTTTTCCTCCTATGGTGGTATCCCAGAGACGCAACTGTGACGTGGTCCAGCAGGGGGTGCTGACGTACCTGCCGAGAATGAACGTCAGTCTGGCTCCTTGCAAGCACAGGTGTGAATGCTCTGCAGAGAGACATGAGGGGGGCTTGAGTGACTTCTCTCGTAGCTGGAGCTGGTGTGTACCCCCAGAGGCATAAGAGAGTGGGGATGCTGGCCTGTCCTGAGCAGGCCTAAAGGTGTATAACTCTTGAATTGCTCCACAGGTTGTGTGATCCACCGGATGGCTGGGCGCACTGTCCCCTGTAGAAGGGGAGAAGCAAGATATCTGAAAATAGCTGGTTTTCGTAAAAGGCCCTACCCCGTAGCTCCACAGTCCCTCTTGCCTCACATCTACCCGTGATCCTAGCCAAGGAGGGTTGCAATCCTTCTGGGGAGCAGTGGAGGTACTGGTAGTGGGGGTGGGGTGGGGTGGGGGGGAGGAGCACTTGCTTTGGCCTCTCTCTCAGACCTGGGCGCTGGCAGAGGGGCTGATTCCTGCTTTCACGCGGATGTGTCTCCTGCAGCGGCTTCCCAGGCACAGAAGGCCCTTTTCTTCAGGACCAAGCATGCGTGTCTGTCTGCTTCACCCCACTGGCCCCTTAGGAATGGGCTGTGCAGCTGTCTGCCCTCTGTTCATGATTAACTGCCCTGTCCCCTTTCCCACCCAGCTCCCACCCAGGCCCCCTGAGCCTTTGGGCTTCCCCGGATTGGGACAGAGACCCAGGCTGGCAGCTGCCTGGCACTTTGTTCTCAGGGACTGTGGGCTGGGAAGGGGGGAGGGCTGGAACAGACCTTGGAGGTCCTGTGAGCTGGGACACCACTGAGGATAAACTGCTGCTCAGTGGCCTGGGATCCGGGAGAAGACCGCTTCTCTGACCACTGTGGTCCTCACTGACCTCACTCCCTGTTGTCTGGAAGTGTCCAGTCTTCTCTGTCCACCCCAAAGTGCCCCATGGATGTGGCCCTAGAAGACCTTTGAGTCACTTATCTGAAAAATTGTTCCCTTTTGGTTCTCTTTCAAACTTTGTGATTTTTTCAAGGACAGTGTCTTCATTTGGTGCAAGTGTGTAGCTAAAAACTAATGCTTGTCTATTTTTCTCTTTTAACGAAGGTGCTTCAGGTGCCGAGCCTTCGCCAGGCAACAGAATTGAGCTAGAATTTAATAAGTTTGTATGGGATGAAAAACAAGCAATAATAGATTTTAGGGTGGTAATAATGTTTTCTTTTAAAATTAGTTAACAAGTGAGTGGATTTAATTAAAGCAAAGTTAATAAGTAAATAACTGAGTAGTGTGGTATTAAGACATTGTGAAGGTGGTATGTGAATGGCCTAACTTGGGGGAACAGTGGCTGGGTCACATTGGATAAACTGGATAAGCCAGGAATGGGATGGTTTTGTGGTTTCATGTGTGTTAGCCCTGCTTGTTTTGAGCAAGGATGGTCTTACATTTCTCTTACCCTAGTTTCTTGCACAAAGCTGGATGTATCCTAATTGTTTCATAAATGTTGGTGGAATGGCCACATCTAGCAGATGGCCATTACATTCTCTGCCATTGATGGGTTTCCTTATGCTTTGGTGTTTCCTGTGTGGGGTGTGGGCAGAAGGAATGGCTCTCCCACCCCCAGGAAACTTCTCCTCTCCTCCTACCTCTTAGGGCGCTAGGAATCAGATCAGGTTACAGTCGTTGGGGGACAACCTTATATTTTCAGCCACACTGGGGCTGGAAACATTGTGGTTGTAGATGAGTTGAGAGGGCCTGGAAGCCCAGAACAACAATGAATAAAGTTACGTGCTTGGTGGAAAGATTTTTCACTTTCATCCCAATGCCCTGTTTCTCACTGATAAACTTGGCCTAAAATACCTCCCAGGCAGTGGGGCACAGGTGGAGGCCATCCACATTCACCCACCTGGGAGGGATTCAGGTCTTGCACCGAGGTGTGCTCTACCTGTGTGTGGATAAAATACACCCCATGCTGGCCTAGACCTACAGCCAGTGCCTCCAGCACCCTCCTGGCCATGGAGAGTTTCTGTGTATGGCAAAGGCTGGAGGAGCCCTGGGCTGTATGTGCTGCAGCGCTGCCCTCTCACCCACTGAGGACATACTCATTTCCCCATTCTTTTTCCAGACTGATTCTCAGGTCACTTACTGGTGTAGTCCTTGAAGCCAGGGTAGCTGCAATCCCAGGGGTGGGGCCTGGGACACTCCTCTGTGGCTATAGATAGACATCCATGGCTATATTTGTGATCTCCCACCACCCAGGCAGGCTCAGGGGGGCTGAGGCCATTGCTAATGGATGCTTCATAAATAAACCAGGCACGTTTTGGCACCACTCTGGCGCTCCCTGCCCTCCCCCCAATCCCAGTGCCAGCAAGAAGCTGTGCCCACTGGAGAGGCGCGGTTGAGGCCTCAGGCCCTTGAATTCATTCGCAGCCCCCGACCCCTCTCCAGCAAGGTCCCCTTCCCTGTCTGGATTGTCTCTGCTTGCTTGAACTGCAGACTGTATAAAAAACAAGGCAAATTGCCTCAGGGACCTCTTTGGCCCCAGCAGGGCTGTTTCCAAAGATGGACTAATTGGCTAGTTTTAATTCCCTCCAGTCCTCTGCCGATTCCCTTCCCTAGGGGGATGGAAGGAGAAGCAAAGCCAGTAGTTAAGCAGGGGACGGGAGCGGGGGGGGGGGGCGGTGAGGGTGGTGAGAGGGTGCTAGGCTTCCTGGCAGCAAATGGAAGTGACTGAGTGGGGCTTAGGAGCACCCCACGCCCGTAGTAGAGACCGGGCCAGGGCCCTTTCCCCACCGCCTGGCTTCTGAAGTGAAGAAGAAGCGTGCACGCGGTGTGCAGGAGGAGGGGAAGAATGCACGTTTGGGTGTGTGAGGCGGCCCGTGCTGGGGCCCCAGCTGCCGTGGAGTAGGGTCCCCCTCCCCCCCACCTGCGTCTCCCTGGCAACCTGGGACGCGAGGTGCAGGTGTAGCAGCCAGGAAATCTATCATTGACCCTATGTCTTGTCAAACTCCCAGGGCCGGGAAAACAAATGTTAACCGGGGGACTGGCCCCAGCCCACATCGATGCGGACTCTGTAGTAGATCCCTCCACCTCCGCATGACAGTCCTTTCCCAGATTTGGGGAAAGGTGAGAGGTAGCAACCGGCCGAGTCAAAACGCCAGGGATCCCTGGCCCGGGAGGGCGGGCGCCGCGCGCTGGGCGCGGGATGCCCTTCTAACCGCCCGGCAGCCTGGCCCCGGGCAGAGGAGGCCCGAGGCGGTGCCCGCGCGCGAAGGCAGTTTCGCTTGGACTGAGGACGCGCGTTTCCTCTCGGAGCATGTTTTTTCTCCCTCTGTTTTAAAGACAGTGACAGCATCGGAGAAGTATCTCGGCGGGCCGGGCTGGGAAAGCGCGTCAGCCGCCTTTGCCTGGGGAGGGAGCCCGGGGCCCGGCCAGCGGGGGCGGGCGACATGGAGCGCTGGGGAGGGGACCGAGGAGAGGCGAGGGAGCCCTGGGGCCTGGCCACCCGGCGGGACGGGAAAGAGCCGGGGCGCGGGGCAGAGGGCGAACGCGGGCGCCGAGCCCCGGGAGCGCTGAGCGCGAGCCGGCCGCCTTCCTTCGGGGGCGGCCGGGCCGCTTGAACAGTCCGCAGCCGGGGCGCCCCGGGCCGGGGCCCGAGAGGCGGGTCCGGGGCGGGGTCCGGGGCGCGGGCGGCGCGTCGGAGCCAGAGCCCCGGAGCCGCCCGTCCGGGCCGCGCCCCTAGCGAGCCTTGGAAATGCCCGCGCTGGGGGAGCGGGCACCGGCCGCCCGGCGGGCCCCGAGGAGACACTGAAGGTCGCCGGGAAGTGAGCACCCAGTCACCTGATCCCCAGGGCGCACCTAGGCGGGGCGGGGCCCATGCGAGGCGAGCAGCCGGGGACCCGGGCGCGGGCGCAGGGGCCGGGAGCGGGCGGCGCGGAGCGCGCGGAGCGGGGCTGGCGGGGGCGCGCGGCGGGCGGGCGAGGGCGCGGCCGGGCACCGCCAGCGGCCTCGCCATGTCCCAGCCCGCGGGGAGGATGCATTGCCGAAAGGCGGGGATCCGCGCCGCCGTGGTGCTCATCGGACTCCTGCACAAATCCCGAAAACAGAGTAAAGAGAAAAGGTAAAGCCTGGCAGCGCCACCTCCCCCTTCCCGCTGCTTTCGGGCTAAATTCCCGTTTTCTTTGGGGTGGACTTTTCCAAGAGGGCGTTTGGCTCCGAGCTGGATGGGGAAAAGCCTCTACTCCGGTCGCTGTCTGGGGAGCGAGTTCGGAGCTTAGCCGCCGACACTGGCTGTTATGGGAAAGCCCAGGCAGGGCATTGGCTGGGTCGGAGGGCGGCTGGGAGAACCCTTCGGACTTCATCCCCAGCAGAGGGTCACCAAGTCCTTCACTCCCACTCCCCGAATTTGCCTATCGCGGCGCCCTTCCCAAAGCCTGCAGCGGGAGTAGTATTGATCCGACCCGGGCGACCGTCCCTGGCTCAGGCCCGAATGGCCCAGTACGCTGGGGATGCCATTTGCTTCTCTGCAACTTGGCTGAGCCCGCGAGGTGCCGGCCAGGTCGGGATCTGCTAGCTTTGAGCAAGGTGCCGGCAGGCGAGGAGCAAGTTTGGAGGTTGCTTACCACCTCCACCCCTGCCTCCGTGTCCCTCTGTCTTTGGGTTTTTCTGTCTTTGACTCTTCACCTTTCTTGGGTTTACTCTCTTAATTGTTTGATCCTGGGTGTTGAAAATCATTCTCTCAGGCGATTTCAGAGATAGGCTGGAGGACCTATGGGGTGAGAGATGTGGGGTTTGGGATGGACAAAGGAGCTTTTGGGGTTGCTTCCGGGGCTGCAGCCCCCAGCTACAGACGTGATGTCCACGAGACCCCAGGGAGCTGCCCACACAGGCTGGCATAGCCTCCCTCCTCTGCTAGGGTATATGAGCCCAAAGCTTCCCAGCAACCAGGGGTCATTAGAATTGACTGTCCACAGAGATGCTGTGGGGATTTGGGGTAACCGCTGGTGGTCCTGCTGCATCCTAATTTCCAGAGGAGTTCGGAGTTAGTGCTGCGTTCTGCACTGGACAAGGGCTAAGACAAGGGCAGTGGAGCAATAGATGCCTGGGTGGTGACTGGTGGCCCCTGGGCTTGCCCAGAAGCTGGGTGTGCCTGGGGGAGGTGACGGGCAATGAACTAACTGGAGCACTTGGGGAAGCTGGCATGGGTTGCCGCTTATGGTTTGGTTGTCTCTCATCCCTCCTGTCCCCCTTCCTATGACCTAGTCTAATTTGATGTTTCCCACAGCACAGGATGAATCTTCAGTGAAGTAATTGAAGGTGGTTAAGCATGAAGTAACATTGAGTCACCTAGTGAGAAAGTTCTTCCCTTTTCAGTTCTCTGCTAATCCTTGTAATTTCCTTCAAGGGGAAAGTTTTAGATTGGTGCTAGTCTGGCTTTAACACCTTTTTAACACTTGCCAATCTCCCTTTTATAACAAAGAGAGCAGACCTCTGGCTCAGGGCCTTTAAATTGGGGAACAGTGCCTGCCTATAACTTAGGTTGTTTTTGTACTATTTATTTTTAGGATTCTCTCCTGGTTTTGGCCAGTGGTACTAATTTTCCCTCTTGCAGTGGTGACATAAAGCATCACTGTAAATTAGATGTATCAAGTCACAAGAATGAACCTATTTAGTAGAAACAGTAGTAATAGAACAAATGGTATAGAATATGGCAGAAATTCTGCAGGTGATCTAGGAATGCCTGATGCTCAGGGCACACTTGTCTAGCAGAAGAAGCTGCCAGCAGGACTCCGGAGCTCAGGGCTCCAGGTCTGGGCCCCATTCTCCCGTCGACTTCGATTCTCATCTATTCCGTGCCCTATGGCATTTTATCTGTACAGGGGGGATGAACAATCCAACCCTCTGAAGTCAGAAGGATATGGGATGGCTGTTCTGAGACAACCTGGACCTGTTTTGAGGGGTGAGAAGGGAGATGTGCTCCCTAGAAAGGCAGATGCATCAGAACACTCCTGTCTCTGAGTGTAGAATGTGGGAGCGTGGCAAAAGCCCTGCACAGAGGGCTAGAAGCTCTAGTCCTGGCTCCTCCGTTGAATGTGATGTGATAGATTTCACCTCTTTGAGCCTCAGTTCCTGCATCCACACAAAGGGCGCGTGCAAGGCTCAAGGGAGATAACGTGGGTAAACATGCATCTGAAAGGTAGGAAGTGCTGCATAGGGATGGAGAGGTTTGATTGGAACTGCTCCCATTCTCCCCTCTCTGGGCCCATGTCCGAGAAACGAAGGTAAGATGTTTGGTGATGACAACCGCACCAGTAGTCCAGACCAGCCATACGTGGGCCGAGGAGGCAGCCAGGCAGGTGTGGGCCTGGGCAGAGATATTCTGGGGGTGGGGGGCTGCAGTGAGGCCACAGGGCAGGGCGTGGACAGGGGACAGGAAGGGATTGGCCGGGGTGAGGATGTCCCAGGCTCCGGGTACTTGTCTTTCCTCCTGGATGCACTGTGCTCTTCCCTGCAATGCAGGCATACAGTGGTGACCCTCCTCACCTCTGCCTTTGTCCTGTTCTTCTGTTGCTCCTGCCATCCTGATGGCTTTGGCCATGGATTTAACCTACCAAGGAGAGAGAGGGCTTGCATTCATGTTTGTGCTACATGACCTTTGCTTCCCTTGCTGTTTGTTTTCTGGAGTTCCTTTGTCTTCAAGCGTCTGAAATCAGTGCCGTGTACTGATTGACCCTTGCTCTGCAGGCACCGGCCGTGGGGCAGCCTGGAGCAGGCTGCAGCTGCCAGCCTCTCTTAAGCACTTCCTAAACTCCATAATGAGTGTTAAATTTGCCGAGTTCCTCCTCCCTTCCCCCTCTCATCACAGGGTCAGGTCAGATTCAGGTCCCTTCCTCATCCTTCCCAGAAGGCTTGATTCACCCATCAATCTTCCCAGCACCTGTGCAGATAACGCTTGTGGCTCTTGGCCATAAGGGGTGTGAAGTACTGTATGTCTTGCAGTAACGGCCCAGTGGTCCTTGTCACCCTCCTGTCCTCTGCAGGCCACTTGGAGATAGTGTATATGGGGGGCAGGTAGGTGTGCCAGGGAGAATGGTAACGACACAGGTAACCCATAGGGGCTCAGAAGCAGGAGACTCCCAGGCACTCTTGGTAGGTCCTGAGAACTGTACCCAAAGCTCCAGCCTCAGTTTGCCTCCTGGAGAAGTGTGGATAGGACTCATCAGCCTTGACCTGACGACTCTCTGGGAGTTGTGGGACAACCTGGAGGTTCTGCTTCTTTCCCACCATCTTCCAGGGATTCCATCACCTGTAATCCTACAGAAACAATGTTGTGTTTGAGGGGGGACTGAATTTGAGCATGGTTCCAAGGAGGCACCTGAATGAAGCCTTGCTTGGAGATGGCAGTTTGGAAAGCCCTGTAATGGAGAGCTCCTTTAAAGCACTCTGGGGGTTTCCCTGGTGGTGCAGTGGTTAAGAATCCTCCTGCCAATGCAGGGGACACGGTTTGAGCCCTGGTCCGGGAAGAACCCACATGCCGCAGAGCAACTAAGCCCGTGTGCCACAACTACTGAGCCTGCGCTCTAGAGCCCACAAGCCACAACTGCTGAGCCCACGTGCCACAACTCCTGAAACCCACGTGCCTAGAGCCCGTGCTCCGCAACAAGAGAAGCCACAGCAATGAGAAGCCCGCGCACCGCAACGAAGACCCAACACAGTCAAAAATAAATAAATAAATAAATGTTAAAAAAAATCACTCTGATTTTCAGAGCATATAGATGTGGCAGAGTAGGGTAAATCCAGAGCATCCCTTCAATGATAATAGAAGTAGATGGTGAGGGGAGTGGTGCCCTCTGAGGGGGAAACGGGGATCTTTAGCTGGAAAGACTGAGGTAGAGGAACACAGTCAAATTTTGTACCTTCTGAAATGTATGGGTAAAGTCTGTGTGGTTGCGGGTATGACATTCTGAACTGGAGAGAGGTCAATTAGCATAAATGAAAGAGAAATCCACATTTTACAGGGGGTAGTTATTTTGGGACAACTCCCACCATGGGACTTATGAGGAGGAAAATATAAATTCACTCATCGTTCAGCAAATCACAAATGGCAGGCTGTGGGGAGGCAGAACAGTGAATCTAATGAACCTGGTCTCTCGTCTCTGCATTGTCAGTAAGATGTCTAGTGGGTTATTCCTGTGTACGGTGTTAGAAAAAGCTCATCCGTAGCTTAAAAAAACCCCTTTATTGTGGAAATTCTCAAGTGTGCTGCAAAGTGGAGAGAATCGTGTAATATAATACCCAGTTTCAACCCTTATCAACTCATGGCCAATCATGTTTCATTTATTTACCAATCCACTCCCCCACAAGATTATTTTGAAGAAATCCCAGACATTATATCGTTTCATTCTTAAATATTTCATGTGTCTTAAAGATAAGAATTCTTCTAAGAAATTAGCAATTATCAGACCCCCTTAGTTAACAATAATTTCTTAATATCACATTCAATTGGTGTTCAGATTTCCCTAATTGCCTCCTAAAAGTTTTTCAAAAGTTTTTTTGGGTCAGGATTCACAAAATCCAGTGTGATTGGTGATATGTCTCATTATAAGTTTTCTCCTCCAACTCTTTTTTCCCCTTACGATTTCTTTATTGAAGAAACTGTGTTGCTTGTCTTGGGGAGCTTCCCAGAGTCAGAATTTTGTGGATGGAGTCTCTGAGTGTTATTTAACATGTTCTGCTGTCCCCTGTGTAACTGTAAGTTGGTATTTAGTTTTAGAAGCTCCATCAGATTTGGGTTTGATTTTTTTTTTTTTTTTTTTTTTTTGGTAAGACCATGCCAGTGGAGGTTGTCCAGTTGTCTGCTTTTGTGATGTTAGCAGCCATTGAGTGCTTTGTCCTTAGGGTTTGAAGGCTGGTGTCATGGATGATACTTGGGTTCTCACATGGGAGAGCCAGTGACAGCCCTGCAAGCTGCCTGGATGAGGGTGTCCGAGCCTCAGGAGTGTCCAGGAGTCCTGGTCTTGGAGTCCCAGAGTCCCAGGGCAGGAAGGGGCACAAGGCAGGAGCTAGTCTGCTCCCAGGCCCCAGAACAGATGGCTGCTTGTTCTCTTCTTAGGAGGTGGCTGGGTCCTGCCCTCTGTGGAAGGGCCTGGTACTCGCCCTCTCTTGTCTCATGTTTGACCCGGTTGGCTGTCGTTGCTTTAAAGAACAAACATCTCCGTTTAACCAGCTTCCCATTTCTAACTTCACTGCGAGTCTGAGGAGCTAAGGAACAGAATTTGAGGCATAAATGAGTTTATTAGATTCCTTTTGAGCCATTATTTTAATCTCCTATTTGGGCTCCTCGCTTCTTGTCCCCCTTACCCATTCTCCTGATGATGGCCACAGTGGAGTTTTAAAATTTCAAATAAAATTAAGTCTGTCTACTCCGTAGGCTTCCCATCACACTTTTTTTTTGGTTTTGTTTTTTTGTTAGAAAAGACACTGATTACTTTTTAAATTTTTATTTATTTAATTTATTTATTTTTGGCTGCGTTGGGTCTTTGTTGCTGCGCACAGGCTTTCTCTAGTTGCGGTGAGTGGGGGCTACTCTTCATTGCAGTGCGCGGGCTTCTCATTGCAGTGGCTTCTCTTGTTGCGGAGCACGGACTCTAGGCACGCGGGCTTCAGTAGTTGTGGCATGCGGGCTCAGTTGTTGTGGCTCGTGGGCTCTAGAGCACAGGCTCAGTAGTTGTGGTGCACGGCCTTAGTTGCTCCGTGACATGTGGGATCTTCCCAGACCAGGGCTCAAACTCGTGTTCCCTGCATTGGCAGGCAGATTCTTAACCACTGCGCCACCAGGGAAGCCCTCCATTACACTTTACTTTAATTTTTTTTTCTTTTTACTTTTTTTTTTTGCGGACCCGGGCCTCTCACTGTTGTGGCCTCTCCCATTGCGCAGCAGGCTCCAGGCGCGCAGGCTCAGCGGCCATGGCTCACGGGCCTAGCCGCTCCGCGGCATGTGGGATCTTCCCGGACCGGGGCACGAACCCACGTCCCCTGCATCGGCAGGCGGACTCTCAATCACTGTGCCACCAGGGAAGCCCTAAATTTTTTTTTAATGGCTTTATTTTATTTTATTTTATTTGGCTGCATGGCATGTGGGATCTTTGTTCCCTGACCAGGGATTGAACAGCGCCCTCTGCATTGGAAGCGTGGAGTCTTAACCACTGGGCCACCAGGGAAGTCCCTCTAAGACACTTTAAATTAAATCTAAACTCTGAAGCTGGGTCTATTTCCCCTGCCTGGTTCTGTGAACCTATCTCTTAACACTTCTCCCCTCACTCACTCTGATCACTGTACTTCTGTTGCAAAGGCCTTCTCTCTGTTTCTAGAACATGCCAAGCTTGCTTCTACCCCAGGCCCTTTATACATGCTCTTTACAGTGACTTTATTGACTGTGCTTCCTCATCATCGGGCTCTCAACTCAAATGTCATCTCCTCCAAAAGGACTTCTCTGATCATCCAACTTAAACAACTCAGTCCAGCCGTTTTTACCTTACTCTGACTTATTTCCTCCAGGGCACTTAGCATTAACTGATATCATCTAGTGTAGGTAATAAATAATTTATTGGCCATTCCCTCCCCTAGAAGGTGAGATGTCTGAGAGCAGGGACTTTGCCTTTTTCACATCATTGCCTACAATAGGAGCGCTCAGTAAATATTTGCTGAATGAATGAATGAATGAGTGAATGAATGAACTTACTGACTCCCCCCGGTGAAATGTGCCCATTGCTTCTTACCTCGAGGTCCTCTTAATACTGCAGTGCCCTCTGACACAGGTTTCAAGATGCCTCTTTTCTGTCTGAGATTTTTCCCCTTTCCTCTCTTTCCTTCCCTTCCGGAAGAGGTTTTGGAGAGAAATGAACCTGATTGCTTGCACATGTGTATTTCCATTGTTAGTCCTCTAACTCCTTCCTGCCTCTGCATGGTTTGGGGACCCATAGATGTGAGGGTCCAGGCTGAGTCCAGCCCACCCTGAAGCTGGGTCTGGGCGCCAGGACTGTCCTGACTCTGGGTTCCTAGATTTGGGGTCCTGGGGCTGCTGTCTGATAGGCAGAGTCAGGCTCCCTTCATTTATGCCCAAGAGGGGCCAGTGGGCGCCTGAATTAGCGAACAGTCGCCATTAGCAAATATACATTTTTTTCTAAATGCAGCTTTATCTCTTGGGAGCCTGCGTGGTGCACAGATGGCTGGTTACCAGGATGTTGCCAAATAGAGGGCTTGCCAGGCCTGCTTGGTTAAACCAACGAAAATCACTTCTGTGCAAACGGGGGCTGCTGAAGGGCACAGGAAGTTTCTCAGTCATTTTAAGCAGATGAGGCCCGCCCCCCGCCCCTACCCACCCCGACCGGCTCAACAAACGGAGTTTATTTGCCTCCCAGATGCACAAAAAGTAAAGGAGGTAGGCAAGATGATTTCAGGTGGACAAGTGCTTTTTATTTTAACAGCTATTTTAAAAAAATGAATTCTGGCAAGTGACGTTTTTCCTTGTATGACAGTTACATAACATTTTTTAAAAGTAAATTTGTTTAAGTGAAAAATGGCGAGTCATTTAAAGAAAAATGTTAAGAAAAGTAATAGGTGGTACATGGATTTGGGGAAAATTGGGAAGAATTTGAGGAAATGCCTACAGTTTAGGGAGCACTGTTGGCAGGAAGGGGACACTTTTCTCATATGTTACAATGGACCCTACGGCACCAAAGTCCCGGGTTGTTGAGGACTGAATGATTGTAACAAGCCAACACCTTTAAAAAATTATTTATTTATTTATTTATTTATTTGGTTACACTGGGTCTTTGTTGCAGCAGGCGGGCTCCTTAGTTGCAGCACTTGGGCTCCTATGTTGCAGCAGGTGGGCTCCTTAGTTGCGGCTCGCAGGCTTCTTAGCTGTGGCGTGCGAACTCTTAGTTGCGGCATACATGTGGGATCTAGTTCCCTCACCAAGGATCTGAACAACGGCCCCCTGCGTTGGGAGCGCAGAGTTCCAGCCACTGCGCCACCAGGGAAGTCCTAGCCAACACCTTTTTTTTTTTTTTTATTCCTTTAATGTCGTATCTATTTTATTTATTTATTTTTGGCTGCATAGGGTCTTCGTTGCTGCACGAGGCCTTTCTCTCGTTGCAGCGAGCAGGGGCTACTCTTCGTTGTGGTGCGCGGGCTTCTCATTACGGTGGCTTCTCTTGTTGAGGAGCACGGACTCTAGGTGTGCAGGCTTCAGTAGTTGTGGCACGCGGGCTCAGTAGTTGTGGCTCATGACCTCTAGAGCGCAGGCTCAGTAGTTGTGGCGCACGGGCTTAGTTGCTCCGTGGCATGTGGGATCTTCCCGGACCAGGGGTTGAACCCGTGTCCCGTGAATTGGCAGGCGGATTCTTAACCACTGCGCCACCAGGGAAGCCCTAGCCAACACCTCTTGAGGCTTACTGTTTTTGAGGCCCTGGGCTAAGGGCTCCCGTGCACATCTGTCTTAATTCTACCAGTTATTGTCTTTGTTTTCCAGCTGAGGGACAGAGGCCCAGAGGTCGAGGAGCCTGCTGGGGGCAGAACCAGAGGTGGAGGAGCAGGGATTTTAACTCGGTTCTGTTGCGGTCCAGAGACTGTGCTCTTAACTGTTATATTATCTGGAGCCCAGGATAAGCACTTAGGCTGTGCTTGCCTTCTGAGAAGTGCTTCCTCCATGCTGTTGCTGTTATTATGAACGTAATGAAGGGTAACATCCACATAATAAGTGCACAAGTCTTAAAGGTACAGCTCAACGAATTGCCACATATGTATCTGCCTGTGTAGACACCACCCGGATCAGATGTAGCACTTTCCAAAACCCCAGCAGGCTCCCTCAGGCCTCTCCACAGTCCAGTTATAATTACTGTGGAGTCAGGCCCAGTGCCTCGCATCTGGGTGGTACCTGGGGTAACCTTGACACCTGTGATAAAGGGAACTCCTGTCATGAGGTGGTATTTCTGAGTGGGGAGTCCCAGTTCAACCATGGTGGATGGGGTCAGACTCCACACTGGTTTCTAGGGGTGAGGGAGCCTGGTTTCACCTTCCCTTCTCCTTCCAGACGTGCTCAGTGGGGGCCTGGAGCCGATGCTGTGTTTATTTGCTGCCCTTGGAGCAAGGCTGGGTTGAAAAATTGTCACTTGCTTTTAAGCTTATCAGTTATGAACACTGTTTCATGAAGGCTGGAGCTCTGGCCAAGTCCTTCCCGGAGCCCTTCGGGGGTGGGCTGACCCTGCGGGGCCACTTCTCCAAAGGCAGGAGGGAGCCGGCTGTTGGTTAGAGCCATCCCCTCCCCTGTCCTTCTCCTCCTCCCCACTTTTCTGTTTCTTTACTATTAAGATCTTTACCAACCACACTGAATGTGTGTGGTGGAATCAGGGCGCTCTGCTGATACCTGTTGTCTTAAGTGCTTACTCTCGGGGCTAGAACAACTCGTAACAGCCCCCGAGCAAGGCGCAGCTCTCACCGGGTTTAGAGGACAGGCCCTTGTAAGGGTGGAGGTGGGACCCCCCTCATTTTTCACTGTCATGTGCTACAATACCACAGTGTCCTGTCTGCAGAGAGTGGGGACAGCAGAACTGCTGGTACCTGGGAGTTTGTAATCTGAGGCAGAGGTGGGGAACTGGCCCCTGCACACTCCTCAGATCCTCATGAAGCCTCCACTGTGTACCAGACACTGTTGCAGGCGCAGGGGAGGCCACAGGGAACAGCACAAAGCCCTGCCCGTTCTCGAGGGGGTTTGTTAGACCCACATATGTTTTCTACTTTTAAGCTGATATTTTTAAATTGGAAGGTTCCATGTTACAAATGTGTATTTCCATCTTCTCTTGAGAAATCAGAAGCTCTGGCAACATTGGCTGGGCCCGCCTTCTGCATGGCACCTACAGTACCAGCTGCCGGTTCCATATAGGGCTGGTGCCCTCCTGCTCACCCCAGCACCCATACCTGGCTGCACCTGTGTCACCTACCCCAGCCCTGAGGGATTGGATGTACAGTGTGGGAAGCAAGAGGCTCAGGGTTGGGGAGCTCTATGTGTAATTAACTGAACGTGGAGGCTGGGGGTTGGGTCTCAGCCCTGCATGCCCTTTCGGTCTCCTTGGTTTGGGGCAGGTCCATTGTGATTGGAAATGAGGGGTCCTGGCAGCCTGGCTGGGTGCCGTGCAGGAGCTGGGCTGCAGAATGGCCACTGTTAATTTGCCTGTAGATGTTCCTCCTCCCTTGCCCTCCCTAATTACCCACAAATAAAATAACAGAAATTATGCGAGGCTGGGTTTTACAGAACAAAAACTCAGGAATCCCAAGAGAAGGGACAGGGAAGGGAACTAGTATTCAGCTCCACTCTGGGCATGGCACTGGGCTGCCACTTAAACCTCGCTAATTTCTTTCTCTGCACGACTGATCATTGTCATCTCCATTTTTCATGGAGGAGAAAACATGTTCAAAAGGGGTGGCAGGGGACTTCCCTGGTGGTGCAGTGGTTAAGACTCTGTGCTCCCAATGCAGGGGGCTGGGGTTCGATCCCTGGTCAGGGAGCTAGATCCCACATGCATGCGACAACTAAGAGTTCTCATTCCACAACTAAGGAGCCTGAGTGCTGCAACTAAGGAGCCCTCAAGCTGTAACTAAGGAGCCCATGAGCAGAAACTAAGGAGCCCACCTGCTGCAACTAAGACCCGGTGCAACCAAATATAAATTAATAAATAAATAAAACCAAAAAACACAACAAACAAAAGGGGTGGCATATTCAATGTCACTCAGCTTGTATAGCAGAGCTGTGATTCAAACCCAAGTCTGCTTACTGCCAAATTCTAGGCTTTTCTCCTATCCCTATTACATGGTGACCCTGGCCAAGTTACTTGACCTCTTTGCCCTTGACTTTCACCTTCTATGAAGTGGACTGTAATGCATTTCAGGTGTATAAAATGCATACCAGGTATATGAAAAGGCTTCAGGTTATATTGAACTATGACACATTAGCACATTGTTGTTATTTTGTAAGGAAGGGACTGGATAGGTCTCTCGGGTAGCTGGGCTTCTTTCGAACACCAGGCCTTAGCCGGGGGTGGGGTGCACGTGGGGGACTGTGGAGCCTTAGTTGGGGGAGGGGTCTGTCCTGTCAGGCTTCAAATAAGCTGAAAGGTCTCTTTGCTGCTGTCCTCAGTAATTAGAACAGAAATTCCTGCTCCTTTATGAGAACGGAAGGTCTGGGCTGGAGCCCGGGTTACTTGTGCCATCTGTATTTTAATAGAGCATTTATTTTAATAAGATATTTAATCTGAGATGCAAAGGCAGAAACAGTATGTAAATCAAGAGGTAACTGAAACAGGCTGTCTGAAAACTCTATCTGCAAATGTGCCAGAAAGGGCTTTTGAGTGTGACCTCAACAAAGACCAGTGACTGATAGCCGAGAAGGTCCCCCAGGGGCACAGCCGCGCGGAGCAGGTCACAGGCTGTAGTGCAAGTGATGGGAACAAGGCCACCTGGCTCCCGCGTCTTAGCTCCTCTGACCTCTCCCCGCTTCTGGAAGGTGCCGCCACCCCCTCTGCAACATCGCCTTCTCTTTCTCCTCCGTAAATGCAAATGCAGGCGGCAGCCCTGTTTCTGAATGGGTTGGGTTCCAGACATTCATTCATGCTGTTCCAGTTCACATGCATCACTATACGTGGAGCACTGAATGTGTACCAGGCCCTGGAAGACAGGGTCCGGGAGGAGAATGAGACACACTCCCTGCCTCAAGCAGTCTGTGTTCCCAAAGGAGAGACCAGACGTGTAGTGTGAACCCAAGACCGGAGATGGTGGGTGCTGGAGAAGAGGTGCCTGGTGCCCTGGAGGCCACCCGAGGAAGGCTTCATGGAGTTGGTGGTGTTGGAGGTGGGCCATGGACCCTGGACAGGATTTCTGAAGGGAGTGGTGAAGTGGGGAAGTACCTTCTAGTTAAATAGGATATGTAAGCAAAGGAATGGAGGTAGGATGAGCAGGGGACATGCTCAGAACCCAGTTGGACTGTGGTGTGGATTTCATGTTGAGGAATAGTGGGAAATGAGGCTGTCAGGGTCACCTGAGTCCATGTTGTGGTTGGTGCTGAGTGCTGGGGAGAGAAGGGCAGGTTAGGCAATGGGAGACTTCTATGCTCTGGGCCTCCCCCAAACCCACTGGCCGTTTGGTACCCCAGTTAGCATAGAAAAGCAGAATCAGAGTTACGGTTGAGACAGAGTTCTGTAATATTTGTTTTATTGCAATCTATTTAGTCAGGGGTTTGGGGCTAGGGGGTCTTTATGTTGGAGGAGAGGTGGGTGGTACCTCCAAAATGACTCTTTTGCTGGGCAATTGAGCTGAATTAGTCAGGGATCTTTTGGTTTCAAGTGACAGACCCCCATTCCAATTAACCTAAAGGAAAAAAAGAAATGTATTGGTTTAGGTCAACTGGGAAGTTCAAGGGAGCACAGATTCAGGAACGGCTGGATCCATGGCTCCAGTGGTGTCCTTGGGCACCAGTTTTCTTTCTCTGTCTCTAGGCTGTGTTTTTCTTTGAGTTGGCTTCATCCTCAGGTTATCCACACAGTTGGATGATGGCCGCTTCAAGCTTACATTCTCCCAGTTTAGCAACACCAGTAGGAAGAGCGAACCTATTTCCCAATAATTTTGGCTGGAGTCCCAAGGATGACCTACTGGATACAGTGGGTAGTGCGCCCACCCCTGACTTTGGCCAGAGGGATAGGATACACTGATGAGCCAGGTCTGGGTCTTGTGCTCACTCTTGGTTCCAGAGATGGAGTCGCTTGGGCTGATACAATAGGAGGGGTGGGTCACCTAAGGAAATTTGGTGTGTTGCTATCAGAAGATGAGGGGATGGAAGCAGGGCAGGAAAAAACCAACAGCTGTCCACTCTCCTGGCCCTGGTATTTTAGCTGGTGGTGGTCTTGGTTCAGTCCTCGCTGGAGGCTGCAGCTGTTGGTACTCTCTTGATGCCTCCTTCCACCTCTGCGGGTGAGGTGTTCACTCTTCTTCCCTGATACAGCATATTGGATGCAGCCTTAGTAAACACGCTCCCTGGGCCACCCTTTCCCTGAGTCCATCCTGAACTTTGAGGCAGTCAGACGTGTGACTGTGCTAGACCTTGTCCCGGAGGACAGCCAGGCTTCCCTCAGGGTTGGCCCTCAGCTCTGGGGTTGGATCATGCTTTGAGTCCTCTTTTGCTGATGTTCAGTGGGGCCCAGTTGCTTCTCAACCCAGAAAGTCTGGATTCCTTGCATACAGATTGCCACTCCCTCCAGCCATGTAGCCAGTAGGTGCTCTAGGTCACAAGGCCCCGGCTAAGAGTGATCCATCCCCCTGTTGGAGGCCCAGGCCCAGCAGAGGTCTCAGGTGTATGAGACGTAGGGACTCCTAGGTAACAAGGATGTAACTGCAGGAGGGCAGAGGGGCAGCCAGGAGCCTCACAGAAAAACCCAGGGAAGCAACACCATACGTGATCCTCGATGCGTAGGGTGTTCAAACTGTGACCCTCCGTTTCCCTATCTGTGAAATGGGACTAGAACTAATGAATGATTGTCACTTGTTCTTTAATGGAATTATCTGTGTAAACAAAATTCTTATTTGGCAATTCCATTCCTAGGTATATGCCCCAAAGAATTAAAAGCAGGGACTCAAACAGATATGGTACACCCATACTTTGGCTACTTTAGTCACAGTAGCCAAAAGTGGAAGCAACCTAAGTGTCCTTCTGCTGATGAATATATAAACAAAATGTGGTATATCCATACAATGGAATATTATTCAGCTATAAAATGGAACGGAATTCTGATACGACATGGATGAACCTTGCAAACATTATGCTGAGTTAACTAAGCCAGACACAAAAGGACAGAGATTGTATGATTCCACTTATACGAGGTACTTGGAATAGGTGAATTCATAGAGACAGAAAGTAGAATAGAGGTTACCAGGGGTTGGGGGCTGGGGTGGGGAGAGTTATTGCTTGATGGATACAGAGCTTCTGTTAAGGGTTCTGGAAAAAGTTCTGGAAACGGATAGTGGTGATGGCTGCACGGTACTGAATTGCACACTGAAAAATGGCTACCGTGGTAAAAGAAAAAAAATCTTGTTCAGGACCCTAAAATGTAACACAGATAAAAGAGAGTATTTCCCTGGGTGGAGATGGGGTAGGCAGGTGGAGGTGTCTCTAGTCCCATTTCTGTGAAAACTGAGATGTGTGTGGAGCCAGAGTGCCTGGGGGACTCCAGGGAAGGGACAGCCCTTCCTTCCCTAACGGTCCGTGTTCTAAAGTTGGAGGTCGGAACACGGCCACTGTCCTGCCCAAGCCTCACTCCCCACTGATTGTCTTGTGGTGCTGGGGAAGGTCAGCCCAGGGTGCAGGCGCCGGAGGGACTGGGCCACCTCACGCGAGCTCTCCTTGTAGTCCGTGTTTTCTTTTCCTGAAGTCGACAGCTCAGGGATGGGCATTTGCCAGTGCGTTATGGGGCTCTCCTTGGAGGCGGAGGGGACCAGGGGTGGGTGGGGACTATGGGGATGGTGCTCAGCATGAGCTGAGTATGAAGAAAGGAGCCTTGGATCTGTGCTAACCTTGGGCTACAGACCAGAGCCCACGGCCACACAATGGAGGGCTGGGGTTTGTGCACACAAAGTGGCCTGAGATGGGCAGCGGCCACCCCAGGGGGCGCTGACCATGCAGAGCAGACATCTCTGCTGTTCCTGACCAGGGCACGTGCTCAGAACCTTCTCTGAGTGATCTCTGGGCTGCTTCTTGCCGATCTGATTTTTTAAAGAAACGTTTATTATATTTTTAAAATCCATGTTCCTTGCAGAAAAATTGGAAAACACAGAAAAGTACAAAGACTAAAATAAAACTCATCTGCAATCCCAGATGGGGGAATTGCAGAGATAACCACTATTAACATATAATGTATTTTCTTTGGTCTTTTTTCCTATCCAAACACGTACCCTCCCACACGGTATATTCACATCTGCATCTACATCTGTTTCTCTCTATTATAACACAACTGGGATTATACTTTATACACAGTGTATTAGTCAGGGCTCTTGAGGGCAAGTGACAGAAGCCCAGGTTGAATTAGCCAAACAAGATCAGAGGATTTAATTGGCCGGCATAACCTATTTGCAGAAACAGCCTCAGGAACAGCTGGATCCAGGACCATAAACAATCTCTCTTCCTCTCTGTCTCTTGTCTGTCTCTGTGTTGGCTTCATTCTCTTGGGCCATCTCTCCCCATGATATTGAAACCACGGTTGCAGACCACTGTGGCTTTACATTTTAATCCCTTTTCCTCCAGAGAGGGAAAAATAGCTCCTTTCCACCAATTCCAGTTAGACAGATCCCAAGGAGGAGTTCTTTTTTTTTTTTTTTTTTAGTTTCTGCTTTATAACAAATTTAATCAGTTATACATATACATATGTTCCCATATGCCCTCCCTTTTGCGTCTCCCTCCCACCCTCCCTATCCCACCCCTCCAGGCGGTCACAAAGCACCGAGCTGATCTCCATGTGCTGTGCGGCTGCTTCCCACTAGCTATCTACCTTACGTTTGGTAGTGTATATATGTCCGTGCCGCTCTTCTGCTTTGTCACAGCTTACCCTTCCCCCTCCCCATATCCTCAAGTCCATTCTCTAGTAAGTCTGTGTCTTTATTCCTGTCTTACCCCTGTGTTCTTCATGACATTTTTTTTCTTAAATTCCATATATATGTGTCAACATACAGTATTTGTCTTTCTCTTTCTGACTTACTTCACTCTGTATGACAGACTCTAGGTCCATCCACCTCATTACAAATAGCTCAATTTCATTTCTTTTTATGGCTGAGTAATATTCCATTGTATATATGTGCCACATCTTCTTTATCCATTCATCCGATGATGGACACTTAGGTTGTTTCCATCTCCGGGCTATTGTAAATAGGGCTGCTATGAACATTTTGGTACATGACTCTTTTTGAATTATGGTTTTCTCAGGGTATATGCCCAGTAGTGGGATTGCTGGGTCATATGGTAGTTCTATTTGTAGTTTTTTAAGGAACCTCCATACCCAAGGAGGAGTTCTGATTGGCTTGGATTATGTGCCCATCTCTGCATCAGTCCCTGTATGGGGGTGAGGGTGGGGAATGATGATGGCCCCGCCTGAGTCTGGGGATCACTCCTGTGGCCATGGTGGGTATTGTGCCTACAAGAGTCCTTTTTGGTGGGAGAGGATCAGATCCCTGAAGTAGGGGTGGGGAGTTTTAGTACTAGAGGAAGGGATAAGAGTGAGATGGGCAGGTAAAACGATAGACAAAAGCTGCTTTGGCATTGGTTCCAGACACAAGGGCTAGCACAGTGTGTGGGGTGAGCATGTGGGCCCTCTTTCTTTTCTTTCTTTTTTTTGGGGGCCATGCCACCTGGCACATGGGATCTTAGTTCCCCGACCAGCAATCGAACCTGCGTTCCCTGCAGTGGAAGGGCAGAGTCGTAACCACTGGACTTCCAGGGAAGTCCTGGCCCTCTTTTTTTTTTCTTTTTGGCTGCATTGGGTCTTTGTTGCTGTGCGCGGGCTTTCTCTAGAGTAGCAGCGAGTGGGGGCTACTCTACGTTGGAGTTCACGGGCTTTTCATCGCGGTGGCTTCTCTTGTTGCGGAGCACGGGCTCTAGGCGCGCGGGCTTCAGTAGTTGTGGCGCGCGTGGGCTCTAGAGCACAGGCTCAGTTGCTCCACGGCATGTGAGATCTTCCCAGACCAGGGATCCAACCCGTGTCCCCTGCATTGGCAGACGGATTCTTAACTACTGCGCCACCAGGGAAGTCCCCGGCCCTCTTTCTTGTACCAGTTTAATGGGAGATCAATGGGTACCATCCTATAAGCAGCACAGTTTGGCAACACTTGTCTTCATTATGCATGCATATGCCCTTTGACCCAGGGAACCACTTTTGGGGATTTATCCAGCATGTATATTTCCACACTTGTGGAATGGTGTAGTACAAGGTCAATTCACCACAATGTTATTTGAAATAGCAAAACGTTGGAAACAACCAAATGCCTATCAGTAGAGAACTGGTTACCTAAATTATTTCAAATTCATGCCATGGGCTACTATATTACTTTAAAAAGAGTGGTGAAGCTTTCTATGTAGCGACAGAAAGTTCTTCCAAGATATTTTGAGTAAAGAAAGCAAGGTGCAGATTGGAATGTATAATATATTAACTTTTGTGTAAAAAAAAAGGGGGGAAAATAGGACTCCATCTTTGTATTGGTTTATATTTGCATAAAGATGCTGCAGAAGGATGTGTAAAAGCCATTTCATGGGCCAGGTGGGAACTGGACAGACTGGGACAAGGGTAAGACGAGGCCTTTCACTGTAGACCTTCTGATAATTGTTGGCTTTTGGACTACACAAATGTATCACTCATTCAAAAATCAACAGGTCAGTTTCCTTTGGGGGTGACGAAAAAGTTCTGGAACTAAAACCTTCCTCGTGGTCATGGTTGGACGTTGTGAATATGCCTAAAGCTACTGAATCGTATACTTTAAAATGGTCAGTATGGTAAATTTTATGTTATGGTTTTTTTTTTCTTTTTTTTTTGCGGTACTCAGGCCTCTCACTGTTGTGGCCTTTCCCGTTGCGGAGCACAGGTTCTGGATGCGCAGGCTCAGCGGCCGTGGCTCACGGGCCCAGCCGCTCTGCAGCATGTGGGATCTTCCCGGACCGGGGCACGAACCCGTGTCCCCTGCATCGGCAGGCGGACTCTCAACCACTGCGCCACCAGGGAAGCCACTATGTTATGTATGTTTTATTACAACTAAAAAACGTGAAAAAAGTCAACAGACCAAAAAAAAAAAAAAAAAGTGGAAGAAACCGAAAAAACATGGTATGAGGGTCCTGGGGTCAGATTGCCTGGGTTTAAATCCTGACTTTGCTACTTCCAAGTTTTATGATTGGATAGATAAATTACTTAATTTTTTGGAGAATTCGTTTAGTCATTTATAAAGGGTGGATAATAAAAGAGTGTATCCTGGGAATTGGATGAGAGGTGAAGGATTTAGCTGGGGAATCATAGGCCTCCCTGTGGGTTAGCTATCCAGAAAGATGAGGGTTGTAAGGGTGGCCTGAGTTGGCTCCCTCCTTCTGGCTAGCTGGGACATTTGCATTTTAATGGAGACTCTTGAAGACTAAAAACAATCAAGACTCAAAGGGAGGAATGGTTGGAATTTCAGAAAAATTTATGGTTCCCAACTGGGGAAAATGAGGTCTTTTCATTTCCTGGGCAGAGTTAAACTTTTACCTTGTCCTCATCTGTGGCCCCAGATGGATGAGTTGAAAGTAGCAGAGGTGGGCTAGGAGAAAGGGGAGAGGAGAGCTGAGGATCAGACCCAAGACTGACAGAGCATGAACCAAGCCTAAGGTTTGAATCTGGAGAAAATGAGACAGCCCGTCAATCAACCAAGAAATCGTGTCACCCCGCCCCCCCCCCCCCCAATCGCATGTCCACCTCCAGCTACTGCCCCTGGCTCTGTTCCCCACTACGGTGGCTGCTCCGGTTACCAAATCCAGTGGTTACCTTTGGGCTCTCACCTTAGTCATGTGACACTGCTTAATACTCCCTCCTTCTTAAAATGCTTTCTTCGTTTTGCACATGAAAACACCCTCCTGCTTTCCCTCCATCTCCTGGCTAGTCTATCTCAGTCTTACCCTCCTTCTCCTACGTGGACATGTGCCTGGGCTGATCCCTCAGTGATCTCCACTTGGATGTCTGAAAGACATTACAAACTGAACACGTCCAAAGTGGAATCCCTGGTCTCTGTCTCTCCCCCCTCCCCCAAACTCATCCCTCCTGTAGCCTTCCCTGTCTCAGTTACTTAGGCCAAATTCCTTGGACCCATCCTTCATTTCTCTACATTGTCCTTATCCCACCCTCCGCCCCCATCCAATCCATCAGCAAATCCTGTTGGCTCTGCCTTCATTCTCCATCCAGAGTTGGACCACTTCCCACCACCTCCACAACGGTCAATCTAGTCCAATCCATCATCAGCTCTCACTTGGGTTATTGAGGTAACGTTTTAACTGGCCTCCCTGCTCTCAGTCTTTGCCCTCTTACAGTCTGTGCTCAACGCTGCAGCCAGAATGATCCTCTGAATCCATAAGTCAGATCACATCTCTGTTCTACTTACAGCCCTCCCTCCCATGGCTTCCCATTTCTCTGCAGTAAAAGCCAAAGTTCTTACCATGCCACAGGCCTTACATGATGTGCCCGCTGTGGTTTCTCTCCCCTCAGCTCCTATTCTTTTCTCATTGCTCACTCTGCATCAACCACACCAGCCTCCTTGCTATTCCTTGACCTGCTAAGCTATGCTCCTACCTCAGGGCCTATGCACTTGCTGTTCCTTCTGCCTGGAATGCTTTTCCCCCAAATATTCTCATGGAATGCTCCCTCACTTCCTTCAGGCCTTCCCTCAGATGACAGCTTCTCATTGAAGTCTTCTCTTGATGACCCTATTCAAATTTGCAAACGTTTTCCTGCTTTATTTTTCTTTGTAACATCTGTCTCCACTTGGGCAGGGTTTTTCACCTATTTTGTTCACTGCTCTCTTTCCAATGCCTAGAACAGTGCCTGGCACATAGAAGATACTCAATAAAAATGCAGTGAATGGGGCTTCCCTGGTGGCGCAGTGGTTGAGAGTCCGCCTGCTGATGCAGGGGGCGTGGGTTCGTGACCTGGTCCGGGAGGATCCCACATGCTGCGGAGCGGCTGGGCCTGTGAGCCATGGCTGCTGAGCCTGCGTGTCTGGAGCCTGTGCTCCGCAATGGGAGAGGCCACAACAGTGAGAGGCCTGCATACCGCAAAAAAAAAAAAAAAAAAAAAAAAAATGCAGTGAATGGATGCATGACCTTCGGTCTTCCTAATGAGGGGAACTGGATGCCATTTCAAGGCCTTATGTAGGGGACTCCTTTGATCAGATTTACATTTCAAAGGGTCACTCTGTCTCCTGGGGGAGAAGATATCAGAGTGGGGCAAGAGTGGGGCTACGGAGATTGGTTAGGAAGATGTCAGTGGCTTGAAGGTGATGGTGGAGGGGGATGGAAGGATGTGGATGGACTTGAGAGAATTGGAGGAGGCAGAATGAAAGGATTGTTGATCGTTAGAGCTGCGCTTCCTAGACTTTAATGTGCACACAAGTCACCTGGGCTTCTTGTTGAAATGCAGCTTCCTCTGCCATATGATCCAGCAATCCCACTCGTGGGCATATATCAGGAGAAAAACATGGTTCGAAAGGATACAGGCACCCCATTGTTCATTATGGCACTGTTTACAATAGCCAAGACATGGAAGCAACCTAAATGTCCATCGACAGATGACTGGATAAAGAAGATGTGATACATATATACAATAGAATATTACTCAGCCATTAAAAAGAATGAAATAGGGCTTCCCTGGTGGCGCAGTAGTTGAGAGTCTGCCTGCCGATGCAGGGAACACGGGTTCGTGCCCCGGTCCGGGAAGATCCCACATGCCGCGGAGCGGCTGGGCCCGTGAGCCACGGCCGCTGAGCCTGCGCGTCCGGAGCCTGTGCTCTGCAACGGGAGAGGCCATAACAGTGAGAGGCCCGCGTACCGCAAAAAAAAAAAAAAAAAAAAGAATGAAATAATGCCATTTGCAGCAACATGGATGGACCTGGAGATTATCATACTAAGTGAAGTAAGTCAGATGGAGATAGACAAATCTCCTATGATGTGGCTTGTGTGCGGAATCTAAAAAAAAAATGGTACAAATGAACTTTTTTACAAAATAGAAATGGACTCACAGACTTAGAGAATGAACTTGTGGTTGCGGGGATGGGGGGAAGGGTGGGGAGAAGGGATAGACTGGGAGTTTGGGATTGACATGTACACACTGATATATTTAAAATTAAACGCCTTTCCATAAAAAAAAAATGCAGCTTCCCATTGGTGGGTCTGGGGTGGGCCCGAGAACCTGCATTTTTTTTTTTTTTTTTTTTTTTTTTTTTTGCGGTATGTGGGCCTCTCACTGTTGTGGCCTCCCCCGTTGCGGAGCACAGGCTCCGGACGCGCAGGCCCAGCGGCCATGGCTCACGGGCCCAGCCGCTCCGCGGCACATGGGATCCTCCCAGACCAGGGCACGAACCCGTATCCCCTGCATCGGCAGGCGGACTCTCAACCACTGCGCCACCAGGGAGGCCCAAACCTGCATTTTCAATGAGCTTCCAGGTGATGCTCCTGCTGCAGGTCCATGGGTTCACCTTGGGGTTGGCTGTCAGGCATAAGGCAGGAGGAAGAGTCAGGAGTGCTCGGGGCCTTTGATTGGGTGACAGAACCCAGCAGGAGGAATAGGTTGGGGGAAGTGTTGAGGTCGCTTTTGGACACTTTGAGTTTGAGGTGCTGAGATCCCAGAGTAGAAGTCCAGCTGGCAGTGGGATCTGACTCTCAGAGGAGAGGCCCGAGCTGGAGGCAGAAAAGGGGGTCATCACAGGGACGGCAAAGGCAGCCCCAGCGTGGGTGAGGCTGAGTGGGGAGAGGGTGCGCTGCGGGGGGGCAGGGCTGTGGGGAGCCCTCTCCCTCCCTGGGAGATCCATTGCCAAGGGAAGGGCCTTGGTTAAGACACCCCACCGGACACTGGGCATGGGACAGGTGTTTTCTTTTTTTTTTTTTTTTTGCGGTACGCGGGCCTCTCACTGTTGTGGCCTCTCCCGTTGTGGAGCACAGGCTCCGGACGCGCAGGCTCAGCGGCCATGGCCCATGGGCCCAGCCGCTCCGCGGCATGTGGGAACTTCCCGGACCTGGGACAGGTGTTTTCTTCCCTGGGCTCATTCACTGCCACCCTGACCTCGCTGGTTCAACAGCCCCACAAAGAAAACAGCAAGGCGGCCAGCCTGAGGGCACAGGAGGGAAGCCAGACAACTCCGGTTCTCGTGGAGGTGGGACAGTTTTGGTGCTGCTGTCCCAGGGGGCCTGTCCTGGAGCATTTGGGTGTCCCTGCTGCCTGGAGCCCCATTACGGACTCAGGCAAACCTGGGCGCAGATCCCACTTCACCCCTTGGTAGCTGGGTAACCTTGGGCAAGGCACTCCACCTCTTTGGACTTTGGTTTTCTCATCTGTACGACTGGGGTAGTAACAGTGGTGGTTGTGAGGGTCAGTGAGATGGTGTGTCTAGCACGCGGAACCCAGAGGCTGGCGCTGGCCAGTGCTCAGCAAAATTATAATTATCTCCAGAGGGTGTGGTGAAGTCAGGATGGGCACTGGCTTTGCCCACTCCCTCCCTGCCTGCCCTCTGCATGCACTGGGCTTGGCTCCACCTCCAAGCACTTCTCACATCGAAGGGGCGCTGCTTCCTCCTTGGTCCCTCCCCTCGGCTTGAACCCAGTCAGCTCAGTCCCCATGATCTCTCTTGCTTTGAATCCCACCCCTGTTGGTGCCCATGCATTCAAGCTGGCCTCTTGTCCATTCACTTTTCCCTTCTGAGCTGACTGTAAGCTCCCTGGGGGCAGCATAATTGTCTGTTTGTCCATCCATGTCCCCCATTACATATCAGTCCTTGAGCCTGGGTAGGGGCTGAGGATCCAGCAGGGATGAGGCGGGCCTGATCACTGCCCTTTTGGAGTTCATAGTCCGGCGGGTGGAGCTGGGGAGCTGGGGAGAATGGCCTTTTGGTGAGGGTCTGACTTGATGGGAGCCGTCAAGGGCTGAACTGGCAGCTCTGAGGGCAGTGAAGGGCTCTGAAGGCTTGGGGGGAAAGCACTTCCTGTCTGCAGGTCACTGGGATGTTAGGGCAACCACTGCCACTCCTCAAGGGGATGCTCAAAGGTTTCCTCCATTCTTTTTTTTTTTTTTTGCGGTACACGGGCCTCTCACTGTTGTGGCCTCTCCCCTTGCGGAGCACAGGCTCCGGACGCGCAGGCTCAGCGGCCATGGTTCACGGGCCCAGCCGCTCCGCGGCATGTGGGATCTTCCCGGACCGGGGCACGAACCCGTGTCCCCTGCATCGGCAGGTGGACTCTCAACCACTGCGCCACCAGGGAAGCCCGGTTTCCTCCATTCTTGCCACTTCTTCCCAGAAAGACCTGGCCCATCCCTTTGTGTGGTTCCACTGATGTTCCTGCCACAAGCCTCAGCTCTGGGTGACCCCCCGCCTGCTGAGGCTTCTTCAGCTCTGTGGCCTTTTAACTGATGGATTTTGGCCGTTATGGGGAGGGAAGTGTCTTCCACCTAGAAGCTTCTAAAAGCTTCCATTTTCTCTCTTCCCCCTCTCTCCACCCTGTCTTTCTTTTCTTCCTCTTTTTTCATCCTCTGCCCTGTCCCCTTGCCCCACCCCCAATCCCTGTTCTGTAAATTTGTAAAACAAACACATTAAAAAAAAATTCATTTACCTATTCCATCTGCAGCTCAGAGCCGGATAAAGCTGCCGCCTCCCTTGGGAGTTGGCTTTTGAGCTTCAGGCGTTAGTCAGCTCTGTTCCTGGGGCGATTGGCGGAGAATCCCAGGGCCCTGCCATGTGGCCTGGGGCCTTGTCAGCCAGGCCTCAGAGGCTCTGACCCAGATAGGCGGGTGGATGGCCCTGTCACTTTGCTCCGTGCTCACCTTCTGATCTGGAGAGGGACCCAGAAAGGACAGGCAGGGGACTGGGAGGCGTCAGCCAGCCTTTTGAGCGATAGCAAAGCTAGGACAGGCTACTGCAGTCACCCCTGGTCTGTGTGGACCCTGGGCTCCTTGTCAGACCTGGCCTCTGCCTGCTGTCCTCTCCCAAGGGAGAGCTGGGGCTACAGGGATGATTTGCGGTGGACCACCTCCACCTGATGGCTTGCGTTCCTGGCCTCAGCGGACAGCCCACGTGCTGCCTCAACAAGGACACGGCCAAGTCCTTTGCTCGGCCAGACAGGAATTCATTGTTCAGCACTGTTGGAGGTGGGGAGGGTGAGTGGTAGCTGTAAGGAGCTCAGGGTGTGGTTCTTGGAAGCCTGCCTGGAGTTTGCACTGCGAGTGAGGACCATCCTTACCTGGCGGGACCCTGACTGAGCAGGGAAGACCAGGTGTGGTGATTTCCGTGCTTTGCTGAGGAAAGGCAGAGGTGGGAGAGACCAGAGGGGACGCAGCTGCTCTTTCCTTCATTCTTCCCTTCGCTCATTCACTCCACACATAAACAGGAGAGCTCAGCCCACAGACCTTGAGTCATTCTTGAGTTTGAGTTCTAGTCTCTCCACTAACTCGCTGTGAGTTCTTTAGGAAACCATCCCGCCTTCTCCAGGCCTCAGCTGACACATCTATATATAAGACAAAAACATCACGCCTCGTCCTGATGATCTTCCCCAAACCGTGCTTGGCAGAGAAGGTGATGATAAACGTTGTCAGTGCAAATTGTTATATGAATGTAAGGTCTTAGTGTTAACAGACAGTTTTGAGGGTCTGCAGTGCTGCCCTGGGCCCTGTGTGCTCTACGGAGGTGGCCAAGACAGTTCCCGTCCTCAGATCACTTACAGCTTAGTCTGCGAGTAGATTCATTTCTTGGAGGATCTTTCATTTCTTGGAAAGTTCTCATCATGCTTCCTCATGGGGTACTGACCCGTCATAGCCCTCAAGCTCTTCAATTCATTCAACAGATAGTTACTGAGTGCCCAGAGGAGTCGGGTGATGCGTGGGGGGCAGGTTGGAGGCCAGCAAAGGGCCGTGGTGCCCCACTGAGTCTTTTCTTTTTTTAATTTATTTTTGGCTGCGTTGGGTCCTTGTTGCTGTGCGCGGGCTTTCTCTAGTTGCGGCGAGCGGGGGCTACTCTTTGTTGCAGTGCGTGGGCTTCTCACCGCGGTGGCTTCTCCTGCTGCCGAGCATGGGCTTTAGGTGCGCGGGCTCAGTAGTTGTGGCGCACGGGCTTAGTTGTTCCTCGGCAGGTGGGATCTTCCCGGACCAGGGCTCGAACCCATGTCCCCTGCATTGGCAGGCAGATTCTTAACCACTGCGCCACCAAGGAAGTCCCGCCCCTCTGAGTCTTGAGCTGTGCCCGGCTCCTCTAGCAGAAAGAGCTGTGTCCTCTCCCCTTACTTGCTTCTCCCATCCCATCACACACACTAAGTTCCAGCAGTGCCTACTTATCAGATGATTTTCTGGCTGGCCGAGGAGTGGCCTCTTCCTGTCTCTCTTTGGTCTAGTCCTTGGGACAGGGAGATCTGGGAAAGGACAACAGAGGTCCTGGGCAGGGGCCCTTACTTCTCAGTGGCCCCAGCTGCCTGTCGAGGCTGACTTCATGCCTCCTGGGGAGAATAAGGCCATGTCCATGGACAGACCCTTCCAGCATTATTGATGTTGAGGTATCATCTTGTCACTTAAGTGACCAGGGCAGCTGGAAATGATTCAGGAGGAAGGCTGAAACAGCAGCCTTTTCTCAGCCCTGATTCCCTGTGGCAGGTGCTGGGTCTGCTCCCTGGGGCTTCGCCTGCTCTGGTTTGATGGGTTGCATCAGAAGAGCAGAAAGCAGATGTGGCAGGGCCCCTCCCTGCCCCCAGTCCACTTCATGAGATGCCTCTGGATCCTCTGAATTTGTTCCCAATGAGTTTCTATTAATATTTACGATAAAATGTGAAAATCAGAATTGGAATGATAGTCTCTCAGTCGTGGTGTCCTTTGAAACAATCCAGAATAGATTATTTTTATTTAAAGGGATATTTTTTAGGCATTTAGCAAATGAAAAGTAACTTTCTCTTAAAAGAATACTCATCCCAGGCCCCTTTCCCGGCAGCATTGCTTTTGGACCCCAGGTTGTTGTAGGAGGGAACTTCAAGGCTCTTGAACTACTCTTTTCCCAGCAGAATGTTTTTTGTTTTTTGGTTTTTTTTGTGATACACGGGCCTCTCACTGTTGTGGCCTCTCCCGTTGTGGAGCACAGGCTCTGGACGCACAGGCCCAGCAGCCATGGCTCACGGCCCCAGCCGCTCCGCGGCATGTGGGATCTTCCTGGACCGGGGCACGAACCAGTGTCCCCTACATCGGCAGGCGGACTCTCAACCACTGCGCCACCAGGGAAGCCCCCCAGCAGAATGTTTAATGAATGATCCCAGTGCCCTGGCTGCCAGCTCTGCAAGGCTGCAGAGCTGAGTACCAGGATTGATGCTGAGGCCACCAAAGCAGGAGTGTAACAGAGGGGAGCCATCTAGAACTTGCACTCCAGGGCCCCTTAGAATCCCAGCTTTGCTCCTTACTTGCTGTTGGACCTTCTACAAGTCACTTAACCTCTCTGAGTCTCAGTTTCTTCATCTGTAAAATGACAGAATAATTCTGTATCTACCCCATTGTTGTTGTATCTACCCCGGGTTGTTGAAAAGATGAAATGAAATAATGCATGTAAAGAGCTTCACATAGTACTAAATAGATCTTAGCTGGTATGATGAGGATGACAGTGATGATGAAGGATGCTTCTTTTATGTCCACTATCCATGTCCAGAGGAGTAATCCAAGCTCAGAAGCAGAATCAGTTACCAGGGAATGACATGAGCTTAGTAACAGATCAGACTGGTGGGGAATGGGTTAACTGTGTCTCAGACTCTTGAGCAGGGCACTGAGTTCAGTTGAAGCCACAACAGTGAATAGACCAGATTGTAGTGGAGATAGCAGCCTCCTGCCCCATGCTGCTCTAACTTAGTCCTCTAGGTCTGAAGGTCTATGAGTTTCTCATTTTCTTATTCTGAACTCTTACTGAGTTCATTCAGTGCCAGCTGCTATGCTGGGGATGGGCCGGTGGGCAGGGTACATGTTAGAGACCTGTGAAGGGGCCAGACAGAGGTGGCTTCTGTTCTCACTGATTCAGGAGGTGGGCCTGGCCTGGGAAGTAGGTTTCTGCTCATCACTTGGGGCTCTTGGTTATCCAGGGGTGCTCCAGGCTGCCAAGCCCTTCTTCTGAACCTTCCAGTCATAGAATACTGCAAGGATCACACCCAGATTCCGGGATGCTCCTGGAGGCTCTCGCAATTATCCTTCCTTTCCTAGTGTCCACTAGAGAGAAGCCAGTGCTGGGAGGAGGCAAGAGGTTTGATTTTGCTGGGTTTGGTTCATCTGCTTGGGTTCTGTAGGCTGGGTCAGAGCATGTTGTTGGTAAGATGAGATTGTAGCCCTCGCTCCTGTGGGCTGAGTCAGCTATGGTTGATTTCTTGGCCCCAGAGGGATCCCCCTTGCCCTGGACATTCATCTCCCAGTGGTGCAAGAATGAGGGTGGGCCGTGTGCCCTGACTCGGTCCTGGAAAACAGCTCCAAGCATTTGTCTTTCTAATGAGTGAAATTTTCAGATAGGGAATGACATTATTAATTGAAAAGATCAGACATACTTACCCTGAAATGCTATGATCTCTCCCCACTGAGACTATCATTTAGTTTGAACCAATGATGAAAATCCTTAATGTGGTATATCACCAAGTAATAACTTATTCGGAAGAGTTAAGAATTAAGAGGCAGTGGGCTTCCCTGGTGGTGCAGTGGTTGAGATTCCGCCTGCCGATGCAGGGGACACGGGTTCCCGGTCCGGGAAGATCCCACATGCCGCGGAGCGGCTGGGCCCGTGAGCCATGGCCACTGAGCCTGCGTGTCCGGAGCCTGTGCTCCGCAACGGGAGAGGCCACAACAGTGAGAGGCCCGCGTACTGCGAAAAAAAAAAAAAAAAAGAATTAAGAGGCAGAGTCTTGGAGTGATAGCTTAGCTGGGAGGCTGGTTTGCTCTGTGATAGGGTGACTCCTAATGCCAACAGAGTGTTGGGTGGTTTCTTAGCATGGATGGTTTAAAACACCCCAGTGTTGGCCACTCTGGAGGTGGGTTCGGGGCGTGCTGCTTCCTTCCCAGGTTTTACCGGGAATTTAGCCAAGACCTGCGGCCACTTAATGCGCAGTGTATCCTTCCACTAGCACCATTTTTTTGTTGTTGTTCAATTCAATAGTCCATGTTTGCTTATTATAACTGTGTAAATATTTTTTATTGTTGAGCCAAAGAGGGTGCTATAATTGTGTTTCCCTTCTTGTATAACCTTTTATTTTTCCGAGAGTTAATGAGCAACTCATGTTTCCCCTGTTAGTGCAGTTTTCTATATACCTATCTTTATTTTTCTTTTACTATTTTAATTTATTCTACCATAATTCCTTTAATAGCTTTTCTTCCCCCACCCCAAAGCTTATGCCCACTGCATATCCTGTCAGTTCTACTCTTTCTAACAGGAGACCTCACTTCCAGAACTTTCTATCTTCTGCTGGATTGATGGCTGCTTTTTAACAGTAGCCTTCCAAGAAAGGGTGCAAGGTGGTAAATTTTTTTGGGCTTTTGCATATTTCAGAATATCTTTGTTCTACTCTCACAGTTGCGTGATAGTTTGCCTGGGTATAAAATGTTAGGTTGAAAATAATTTTCCTTCAGAGTTTTGAAGGTATTATATCATTGTTTGTACTAGATTCTATACTTGCTGTTGAAAAGTCTGATGATATGCTGATTTACATTCCTGTGTATATGGTGTGTTTTTGTATCTCCTTTCTGGAATTGTGGATGATTTTTCATTTACCTAGGCATTCTGAAATTCCCTGACAGTGTTTGGGGTGGATCCTTTGTCATTAACTGTGTTGGGCGCTCAGTGGACCCAGAGACTCAGGTCCTTCCTTCAGTTCTGGGAAGTTTTCTTGTACTGATTCTCTGATAAATTCCTCCTGTTAAGGTGAAACAACAACCATTTTATTATGCTCAAACTCTGTGTGTTAGGAATTTAGGTAGTGCACATTGGTGATGGATGGCTTATCTCTGCTCCACTATGTTTGAGACCTCATCTTGGGTGGCTCAGATGGCTGGAGATGGTTGGGATGCTCAGCTGGGGCCATATGTCTGGGGCCTTGGTTCTGGCTTGGTTCCTCGGTTCTTTGCATGTGCTGGGGGTGAAATGTCCAAGATGGTTTCTTCACTTGTATGGACTGAGATGTCTGGGACATCTGAGAGCTGGCTGGGTGTCTCTCCATGTAACCTCTTCATGTGTTAGCCATGGCACGGCAATCTCAGGATAGTCAGACTTCTTACATGCTGGCTTGCTTTCCCTAGAGCAAATGTTCCTAGAGATCGAGGTGGAACCTTCAAGGGTTCCTATGACTCAGCCTTGGAAGTTAAGTAATATTATTTCTTTCCCATTCTGTCAGTCAAAAGTGAGTCACAGGACCAGCCCAGATTCAAGGCGGCAGCGGGGACGGTACAAGTGCATCAATACCAAGAGATATACTCACTGGGAGGCCACCTTTGGAGACTAGCTACCACAACTCCCCTCTCTCTTCTCTATTACCTCTTTCTGGAAACGTTATTGGTTAGATATTGGATCCTCTGATGTTTTTACCTTTTCTCTTTCATTTTCCATATTTTTATCTTTTTGTCCTACTTTTTGGGAGACTTCCTCAACTTAGCCTTCCAATCATATTTCTCTTTTCTGAGATCTCTTTCTTTCCTGATCATTCCATTTTTACAGTGTTCTCTCCTTGTGTTGTGCATGTAAAATCTTGTCTTATATCTGAGGCTATATTACTTTATAGTATATTTTGAATTTTCCATTGGTTCCTTGCAGTGTCTGTTTCTTTCAGGTTCCTCTTGTTTATTTTGATGTCTCTTGCTTATGTTGGAGGCTTTCCTCAAATGTCTGGCCACCCTTAGCTGTCCCTAGGTCCTTAAGAGTGAGGTACTGGAAGTGGGTTGGGAGCCCTGTGTGCTTGGGCTGGCGTGCACCTGGGGGTTTCCATGCAGGGTGATGATTGGGTAGTAAGCTGCCCTTTTCATTGGAGGAACCTAGATGTTGTCTTTTCTTAGGAATCGTTCAGTTTCTCGTGGTGGTGGTGGCGGTTGATGAGGTCATGTTGTTGGTGAGGAAGTGAAAGGTTGGGGGATGGGGTCCAAAGACTTAATGTCTCAAGTATCAAACACTCCCCCAGGTCATCCATCCCCCATCCTTCTTCCAGGCACTTGTAATCTCTTCTAGGCTGAATTTTCTTCTTCCATTGCATTTGCTTGTGTCATTTCACACCTTTTTTTTTTTTGCGGTACGCGGGCCTCTCACTGTTGTGGCCTCTCCCGTTGCGGAGCACAGGCTCCGGACACGCAGGCTAAGCAGCCATGGCTCAAGGGCCCAGCCGCTCTGCAGCATGTGGGATCTTCCCAGACCGGGGCACGAACCCGTGTCCCCTGCATCGGCAGGCGGACTCTCAACCACTGCGCCACCAGGGAAGCCCCCCATTTCACACCTTTTTAAGGGGCTTCAGAGAAGCAAAATAAATGCATATGATCAGTCTCATATGTTCATCATAAAGTCTCAGCAGGCTTAAGAGTATATCTGTCTCTATCTCTATCTCTATATCCATATCCATATTTATATTCATCTCTCCTAAAGAAAGTGAGAGAGAACTGCTTAACAATTATTTTTTATTGTGATACATGTCCTATGTCCAAACTGAAGCGCGAAATGAGCACCCATATACTTGCTATCCAGGTCAGGAAACCTGCACAGGTTGGGAAAATGCTGATATTCTGTGCCTTTGTGACTCCGTGGCTTTATGATTTTGATTCTGAAGCTGTCTGGGGCTGTGACCTTGTGAGCTGGCTGCCTTTGCTCTGACCATGATGTAGCTCCCTCAATTGAGGCCAGGCGGTGCTAAGCAGAACCGCTGACCATGTGAGGGAAGCTGCTCACTCAGCAGTTTTCAAGTGATGCAGTACATTAGGGGCTGGATGACAGGCAGGCAGGTTATTTCCTCAGTGCTATGGACATGGAGCCTCTTGGACAGTGGGGTGACTTGCCCACCATCGCTTCCTTGGCACTTGCCCTTCGCTTGGCTTCCAAACTCCATCCGGGCATGGTCCTCCCTCTCACCTCTTCTTATCTGCCCTGCTGAAGGCTCCTGTTCCTTTTTGCTTTTTCAGCCCTACCTGTTCTCCCTGGGGGCCTCCTTTCCTCTCATGGCCTCAGCTCCTGCCTCTGTTTTCCTTACACCTGTGTCTCTGTTTAGGCTGCAGTTCTTTTCTGATCCCACCTGGGGATCCCAGGGGCTCCTGAGCTGTAGCACGTCCAGAACGAACGCTTTATCGTCTGCCTCTGCAAACCCAGTTCTCCTCCTTTGTCTGTGTCATGGTTGAAGCATCACTCAGTTTTCTGAAACCCTAGTCTTTTCACGTTTTTGGCTGTCTCTTCCTCCTTTTCTCTTAGTCACCAAGTGCCCTTAATTTTGGCTATGAAATGCCTGATGGATCGGACCCTTTCCTTTCATTTTTGTGACCATAAGCGGAATGGAGCCCCTCCCATGCTGTTCCTCCCTTCGCCCCTCCCCTTCCAGTCACTGCGTCCTCCGCTCTGCTGCCTGGGGCCCTCCAGCAAAACCCTGCAGGTCAGCCACCTGCCTTCCACGTCCACGCTCCCCTTTGCCCATGAGACAGAGTTCAGCTGGCTCAGTGCCTGTTTCCCAAACCACCTTCAGTGCTTCTGTCATGTCTGTGTGACACCTGTATCCGTTACTTAATAGTTTTCTTTAACTGGCTCAGTTTTAAAAACTTGAATGAACTCGTTCTAGAAGGTGACGTTATGTCACTAGCATAAAGGGAAGATCAGGGTGGCCTGCCACAAGTAGAAGATCAATAAGCGATTATTGCAATAAAGGGCACCCCAGATCACCTCAGGTGCCCGCAGGGAAGCGTGCCCCCCCCCCCACTCTGGGAAAGCACGATGTGGATGCTTGTCCTGACGGGCTCTAGCTCTTCCCGGCAGGCAGGGTGGCACTGTGGCTAACATCGTGGACTGTGGAGCCAGACTGCGTGGGTCCAAGCTTTGCTCTGTTACTTTCCTGCTGTGGGAACTTGGGCGAATAACTTAACCTCTCTGAGTGTCAGTTTCCCCATCTGTGAAGTGGGGTTAATGATATTTGCTGCAGAGGGTTGTCGTGAGTGTGAAACGAGATAGGGTATGTGGGTCACTTCCAACAGTACCTAGTACATGAGAGGTCCTGAGGCCTGCTTGCTTGTTTTCACTTTTCCTTTTTGAGGGCCTGTTAAGTGCCAGGCATGTGTTTCCTCTGCGGCCCCATAGTGTTCCTTGCTTTCACTCCTCTGTGCCTCTGTTCAGCACCTTTCCCCTTCCTCTTTCTCTCCCAGACAGATGCTGGCCTTTCCCTCCAGGTCTGGCTCAGCTGTCACCTCCTCGATAACCTTAGCTGATCTCCCAAGGAGACTTGGCCCCCTCTTTATTCTGTATCTGTTTTAACCCATAACCCACAGTGCACATTTGGCAGATGGGTCTTTCACATGGGTGCGCTGTGCCTCCAGTATGGCTTTTGCAATTTCACTTCTCCCTCCCGGATTGTCTTCTCAGAGGCGTGTAAATAATCCTGATATCACCGCCCATGCTAAGACACACAGCCCATCCTTGGTCCCCAAGAGCTCAAGCTTAAAGGACGTGGAAGCTGCTGGCCAGCGTCCTCCTTTCAGATGCCGCTGGGGCCCTTGGGCCTGGCAGAGCTGGCTTTCTCATTGTGACTGGAAGGAACCATGGAATTGGAGTCGGAGATCTTGGGGCTGAGGCCCGACTCTCCAGTTTTCTGACACTGTGACCCTCAGGCCCACATGGAACCCCTCTGAGTCTCTGCTTCCTCGTGTGAACCCTATGGCCTGAGTCAGTTCTAAAGCTTATGTGTTCAGTAAAGGCGTGTTTTCCCGGGAGTGTGCAGGTTTGCCCTTGTGGACGGGTTGGTCCATCACCTCTGAGTTGTAATGCCGGGAGGGAGGCTGTGTCCACCCCCCCAGCCGGGGGCCACAGCTGGTTCTCATGGCTGGTTTGCCCTGTCGTGTGCTGCTCCTCCTGAAACCTGCCCTTTCTCCTACCCCTGGCCCAGTTTAGGGATTCAGGGTCCTCCAGGGAAGGGCAGTGCCATCCTCCCCCTACACGCCCAGAGACGCCGGCATGTTCTTTGCAGCTGCAGGCACGGAGCATCGCCCCGGCCTCCCCTTGGTCCCACGTGCTGGCCTGCGGCAGAGTCACACCTGGCACACCTGCGCAGCCGTAGACCCGTAGATCCCCGGAGCCCCTGCCCCACCTCTCCCCTCACACAGGGCCCCGACACTCATGCTTTATAAACGTTTGTCCATAAACCAGCCGTGCTTCCTCAGGCTCTTCCTGAGATGTCGTGACCTGCTCAGCTCCCACGTTCATGCTGAGGTGACCCGGGGAGCCGCAGCTCTTCTCAGGAGAAGAGAGAGGCTTGCTGTGGGATTTGGGCATCTCCCTGTGCCTCTTTGGGCCTCAGTGTCCTTGTCACCGTGATCAGGCTGTCGGGTGGCTTCTATTGGTTTCTCCCGGCTCTGCTGGTCTCTGCGTCTGTGAACCCTGGGATTGGGTGGGCACAGTGGGGTGGGGTTGGGGTTGCATTCCCTGGGGAGTTTTGCATCCTCGAAGGTCCAGAGTTGTGCTCTGAGTCTCCTGGATCCTCTTAGAGTGTGCATGAGAATAGGATGTGTCACCAGAGCCAGCCCTGCCAGGTGCGGACAGGTGAGCAACACCTGCTCCTTCCCAAGGGGCTCTCCAAGGAGGGGATCAGGACTCAATCCCTCTACGTGTTGGAGCCTCTCATTCCTGAATCCCGTGTCCCCTTCCCTCCGTCCATTCCCCCGCCCGTTCTGCTGGTCTGGCATCCTTCTCCCCTTCTACACTGGCCCCAGCAGAGTGTGGACAGTAATGTCTTCACCCTCATGTCTGGGCCCTTGGGGCTTGGGATCAAGCCATGTGCACAAACCCAGGGCCTGGCGGCCCCCACACAGTGGCTGGACTCTCCTATCTGAAGTATGTGGGCATCCAGGTTCCCTCGGATTTGAAGCCGTCCCTGCCTCCTCTCTGCTCTCTGATTGGCTTTCTGCCTTCATGTCCCCGCCACCATGCCCATTCCCTCCAGCTTATCTGATGGCAGCCTTGGCAATGACAATGGCGGCCAGGTATTATGTTTTTGCTGTGGACCAGGCACTGTGCTAAGTGCTTTACAGGCCTTATTCAGACCACCCAAGGAGGTGAGTATTATTATACCATTTTACAGATGAGGAAGGTGAGGTGGGGAGAGGCGAAGTAACTTGGTCACGGTCACACAGCTAATCAGGGGTGGCACTGGAATTCAAACCCAGGTCTGTTGGACCAGAACGCCAGAGCTTTTGATCCACTGTACACACTGCCTGCCCGCCTCCCTCGAGGCTGGAGCCTGGCCCTCTACTCCAGCATCTGCCAGGCTGTCCTGCCATGATGGACAGAACTTCTCGGACATGTTTCCAACCACAGGGATGCCCCAGCACAGCTGGCTGCTGGAATGAGGGCTACGTGATTGTGCCTCTGGCCTTGGGTCTCTGTAGACAGCAAGGTGGATTCCTCTGGGCAGGGACCCCCAGCCCATACCCAGCCCAGTCCCTGCTTGTCCCTCCCCCTGGCCCGGCTTGCCCAATGACCACACAGTTCTCTGCCACCACGAAAACTGTCTAAGACTCTAGTCATATTGAAGAGTTGAGCGCAATTTTCCGAGTCCAGTGCAGGGAACAGGAGTTGGGGTTAGCCTGCCCATTCTTCAGAGGGGAAAGCGGAGATAATAAGACTCTGAGGGTCCAGCTTGTCACGGCTAGAGCTGGTAGGAGCCAGTCCTGGCTTCTAATTCCCTTTTCTTCCCATCGTATCTCCTTCTTATGATGATTTCTCTGGAAGCTTTTTAATTTCACTTTGTTTTATTTTATTTCCTGTCGTTTATGGTCTAGTTGGTTATGCAGGGTTTGGAAATGTGAAAAGTTGGAACTCCAAAACCCTCTCCTAAGTTCTTTTTTTTTTTTTGCGGTACGCGGGCCTCTCACTGTTTTGGCCTCTCCCATTGCGGAGCACAGGCTCTGGACACGCAGGCTCAGCAGCCATGGCTCACGGGCCCAGCCACTCCGCGGCATGTGGGATCTCCCTGGACCAGGGCACGAACCCGTGTCCCCTGCATTGGCGGGCGGACTCTCAACCACTGCGCCACCAGGGAAGCCCTCTCCTAAGTTCTTAAGTACTATGCTGCAAGTACTTAAGAATGCTGGGGGTGGGGAAGAAAGGCACTGTTTTCGACAGGTGGGATTAGTCAGGAAACTGTACTCAGCATCTTCAGCATCTCCAGAATGCAAGACCCTGCACACAGCCCGGGGCCCCAAAAGGCAACCAGAGAAGAAAATTAAGCAGCAGGAATGACAGAAATGGAGCCCATGCAGCCCCTTCATCCTTATTTCTTTCTAAAAAGTTGAGGTATAGGGCTTCCCTGGTGGCGCAGTGGTTGAGCCTGCTGTTGCAGGGGACACGGTTTGTGCCTCGGTCCGGGTAAGATCCCACATGCCACGGAGCGGCTGGGCCCGTGAGCCATGGCCACTGAACCTGCGCGTCCGGAGCCTGTGCTCCACAACAGGAGAGGCCACGACAGTGAGAGGCTCGCGTACTGCAAAAAAAAACCCAAAAAACAAAATTGAGGTATGATTTACATACCATGAAATTCACCCTTTTAGAGTGTGCATTTCAATGGGTTTTAGTATATTCACAAAGCTGTGCCATCACCACTGCGTAGTTCCAGAACATTTTTATCACCTCCAAAAGAAACCCCGGGCCCGTGAGCAGACCCTCCCTACCCCTTCTCCTTCTGCCCCCGCCCCCAGCAATCACTCGTCTGCTTTCTGTCTCTGGATTTGCCTATTCTGGACATTGCGTATAAATGGAATCGTGTAATAGTGGCCTTTTGTTTCTGGCTTTTGTCATTTAGCATGTTTTTGAGGTTCATCCATGTTGTAGCATGTATCAGTACTTCATTCCTTTTTATGGCTGAATAATATTCCAGTGTGTGGAGGGACCGTGTTGATTATCCATCCATCGGTTGATGGCTGCTTGGGTTATTTCCACCTTTTGGCTATTGTGATGATGTGTCTCGTTCCTTTTGGTTTGGTTTTCCTGGGAAGCTCTTCATAGCGGCCAGCTGTATGCATTTCTCTAGCTTGGCTACTTGGAAAGCAAGAGAAAGCAGGGCTGAACATGGCAGGGTGGCTGGGGAATGGGTGTAGTGGGAGATGCAGACAAGGGGAGTGTGTAGGTTTGGGAGAAACTCTGTGCCAGAGGGAGGGCTTAAACCTGTCCCCAGAGCCATCTGCTGTTACAGGGGATTTTTCCTGTTGTTGATTATTAACCAATGGTTACGATCCTGATGGTAGATCCCTGGGGCTAGAACTGGTGCTTATTTGAGATGCCAGAAATGTTTTCAAAGACACGTAAACAGCCCTGGACCCTTGCTTCTCTCTTTCCACTTGGAAACCTGATCCCCATTTTATGAGTTATAATAATAATGGTCTACATTTGTATAGGACTTTATATTTTATTTCACAGCCATTATGTTTAATTCCTCAGAACATTATCACCCCCCATCTTTGCAGAGGAAGGAACTGGGACACAGAGAGGTGAGGTAACGTAACCAAGGTCACACAGTGGGGTAGCAAGTAGAGACAAACTTGAACCCAGGAATCTCTTGATTCTTAATATAGGTCCTTTTCATAGAAATGTGGGAGAGATGATAGCTGCAATGGCTTCAAATGGTCTGGGGCAGAGACACTGGAGGCTGGAGGCAAGGACCCTGGAGGCCTGGGTGCTGTAAGTGGCGTCTTTGCCTGGAGGTCTGCCCAGTTCCCTGTGAACAGCCCCATCTGGGTGAATCATCCCCCTGCTTTCTCAGCTTCCTCTCCTGGCTCTTTGATCATTTCCTCCTGAGATTTACATTTGGCTAAAGCCAGATAGGACCTCTCCTGGCCACCCTGAGCCCTCCCAGCTGGGGAAAGAATCCCAGAGTAGAGAACCTCAGCGCCAGGCAGCTCTGGGGCACAGGGAAGCTGAGTGGGCTGCGCCTCCAGGACCCCAGAGGCGGGAGGCTCTTCTGACCTGCGCATTCACACCTGCTCTTATTTACCACCCTTCTCTTTTAGCTGAGTGTGTAATCTCCCTGCTTCCCTCCTCTGCCTGTCACCAGCCCCTCTTCTTCTGGGTTCCTGGGTAGGTCTGGGACCCTGCGGCCTTAGAGCTGCCTGTGGGCTGGCTTGGCTCGAGAGGCAGTTTCCAACCTTAGTGCCATGACCCGTGTCAAGATCACTGTGGGTTACAAGAAAGTCATTACAAATAAGAGGGAGGTTACCATTTCTGCTAATAATTTACCTTTTGCTTATAATAAATGAGAGCAGATTCAAGGTTATCTCTTGAGATAATCATGTCACTCTCACCACTCAGTTTGTGTGATGTGTTCGGCTGAGAAAGGGCTAGAATTGCATTGAGCACCATGTTCTTACTCTGTCTTATCTTAGCACCAGCTGGTGGCTAGGCTGGGCCTGGCTGTCCTTGGGAGGGTGGCTCACACGCAAATGTCATTGTTTGTGAGGTCTGGGGCAGGGCGAGGTTGAGCCCAGCTGACCAGAGCAGGGGTGGTGAGGTTGAAGCAGGGATTGCATCCTTTTGGGTTTTGGTCTTCCAATTACAAAGCCAAGGCTAGAACATGGGACTCGGGCAGTGTATTTGTTTCCTAGGGCTGCTCTAACCAAGTACTACAAACCAGGCAGCTTAAAACAACAGACATTTATTGTCTCAGTTCTGGAGGTGAGAAGTCCAAAATCAAGGTGTCAGGATGGCCATGCTCCTCTTGAAGGCTCCAGGGAAGAATCTTCCTTGCCCCTTGCAGCTTCTGATGGTGGCCTGCAATCCTTGGCCTTCCTTGGTGCTCCAGGTGCATCATTCCAACCTCTGCCCCTGTTGTCACATGGCATTCTCCCTGTGTGTCTGTGTCTTCAGGTGGCCACCTTCTCCTCTTATAAGGGCACTAGTCATATTGAATTAAGGGGTCACCTTAATGACCATATCTTAACTTGGGTACATCTACGAAGACCCTATTTCCAAACGAGGTCACATTCACAGGTAGGTGAAGACTTCAGAATATCTTGGGACTTCCCTGGTGGTCCAGTTGTTAAGACTCTGTGCTTCCAACGCAGGGGGCGCAGGTTTGATCCCCGGTCAGGGAGCTAAGATCCCAAATGCCACACAGCGTGGCCAAAAAAAAAAAAAAAAAAAAACTTCAAAATATCTTTAAGGCAGTTCATGATTCAATCCATAACAGGCAGTCAGCTCTTAAATAAGTACCTTTGGCTCCTAGGAGGGAGGGCTGAAGTCCAGAGTAGGGTTTGGTGCCGTGTGACCCATCCCCTCCCGTAAAGCCATTCCAAGCCATCTAGGTACCAAGGCAGGGTAGTTTCTGATTTGCGGCCATCAGTGTGCATGTGCTCTGTGAGGGCAGTGGTCATGCCTTCTGCCCAGCCTGGTGTCCCCTCTGGAGTCTTGGACAGGGCCCTGGAGCTAGCAGGAGGCCGGTAGCCACTGGTGCTCCTTCCTGCTCCAGCACCTTCCAGGCTCCAAGCATCCTTTGGGAAATCATTCTGGCAGATGCCCCGTGCTCCCATGTGATAGTCCTCACCACTTCCTGGAGACTGGTCCAGGGAGAACAGACTGGCTCAGGGGAGAGAGGCTTAGTCCACGAGGGGCTGGGTACGAGGGCCCTTTGCCTGGGACTCAGGGACCTTGGTAATAATCTCAGCTGCTCTGGTCCTGCGGGCGTGGGTATCTCCCACCTTATGGAGAGAACCGGACAGTGTGACTATGTATATGAGGGTCCCCCGACCACTGATGTGAAAAACCTGCTGGCATTGCCCTCCTTTAGGGTCTGTGTTCCCAGAGAGCCAGGGCGGCTACTGGTCACGTTTGCCCACAAGCCGTCTCCAGGGGGAGTAAGCCAGAGGTCCTCAGCTAACCCCACACAGTCCTGTAGACTCTGGGTGGGGGCTTGCCTCCCCTCCCTTCCCTGCATGGTTTTCCCTTCCAGGCTCCCAGACCCACCGAGGAACTGCCCTGTCCGTCCTCACCTCAGGGGACCTGAGGGTGATGCTCCCCTTCTCTGAGCATCTTTCCTCCCTTCCTTTTCCATCATCATGAGTCTCGGGCTGCAGGCCCATAGAGGAGCAGTGCCTGCTTGGAAAGGGTAGAGTGGCTATAGGGGAAGCAAGCTTGTTTCCCACCCAGCTCTGTTGGACCCACAGGCAGGCGAGGGCCAGAGCAGCCGGACGTTACCCACAAGGGTAACATCCAAGGCCATAAATGCAAGGGGAGGCTGGTGGCTCTGACTGAGAAGTAGAAGGAGCTGCGTCCGTTCCTTTGTGTGTAACCGTGTGTGTGCGCATGTCTTGAGTGTTGAGTCTTGGCTCTTTGGTTCTTGTGTTAGTTATAGTCTGGATCAGGAGGGAGGGGACCCCACTCTCCAGTCATCGGAGTGAGTCCAAGGTCCAAGAATAAAGGAGGAGGAAGGCAGATGGAGGTGCAGAAAGGGGGATTGGCAGGGCTGAGGTTAATGGGGTCACATGGATCCTCCACCAAGCCAGGTGTTCACACAGCCTCCTTACCTGGCTCCCTGGAGGACAGGTGACAGGAACAGGCAGGGGCTATGCCAGGGTAGCTGGGCCTGCCTGGGCTGAGGGGAGCCAGGCTGGGGTGGTGTCTGAGCCCCAGGGCCAGGGTTTTCTCTGGAAAGACGGAGGGCGGGGGTCTGTAGGGAACATGGCTTCTCTCACGAAGGGGGCTTGGGGTTGGAGCTGTCACCCCCATTGGCAGGACATGGGCTGGAACAAAGTACAGAAGCATTCTCTCCAGGTGGCAGTGGGGGTCCTTTGGTCATTTCAGTGGGACCAGGTTGGGGGCTGACTCTTGGCTGCTTCAGGGTGGGGCTCTGGAGAAGCAAACAGTTGCAAAATTGGGGGCTTTGTGGCTCAGCCTGGTCTTCTTAGGCTCTTAATTCTGTTATCCTTGCCTCTCCCTCCTGTCCCAGGATATAGCCAGGGCACGTCCTGGACACCAGAGTCCCTCGTCCGGAGACTCCCCCAGGTTCTGCCCAGCTGGCCCTGTGCGTAACCGTCGCTCTGAAGGCTTTTCCGTGGCACACATTCTCCCTACTGATTGGACTGTAAACTAGCACTCCCTGGTCACCAGCAAGGGCCAGATGGAAAGTGGGGAGTGTGTGAGAGCAGCGGACTTGTCGCAATTGTGTTGTCATGGTGACACGACTCTGTTTAGCTGCCTCTCCACGGTCCTAGCCCACATGGACTAAAATAAGTTTTACCTGCAGCACACACAGCAGGCAGCCCTGTCTTCCCAAAGTCTGACCAGGGCGTGTGTGTGTGTGTGTGTGTGCGCGCGTGTGTGTGTGTGTGCGCGCGTGTGTGTGTGTGTGTGTGTTTAGGGACAAAGGGGTCCCCCCAGGGCGTGTGTGTGTGTGTGTGTGTGTGTGTGTGTGTTTAGGGACAAAGGGGTCCCCCCAGGGCGTGTGTGTGTGTGTGTGTGTGTGTGTGTGTGTGTTTAGGGACAAAGGGGTCCCCCCAGGGAGGATGAATTGAAAACGTTTACCCCTCTCCCCTTCTTTTCCTTCCCAGTCCTGTATCTCTTTAGACCGGTGGTTCTCAGACCTCAGCATCACAATCACCTGGAGAGATTGTTAAAACACAGATTCCTGGGCCCCGTCACCCGGGAGTCTGGTGTGCACCTGAGAATGTGCATTTCTAACAAGTTTCTGGGTGATGCTGATGCTGTGGTGCAGGAACCACACTGGGAGTAGCTCTGCCTAAGATTTTAGCACATCCTGGCAAAGAAATGCACTGGCTCTATTTTCTGCATGTGTTAGACTGTGTCCTTAAGCCCAGCTGCTGTTAGAGGGGAGAGGGGAGGGGCAGACAGGCCCCCACTCACCTCCTCTGTGTTCTGTGGCCTAACAGGAAACAGGAGCTGGCCAACAGCTCGGATGTGACCCTCCCAGACCGGCCGCTGTCCCCTCCTCTCACTGCGCCTCCCACCATGAAGGTAAGAGGCTTCCGGCTGGTAAGTGGGGAGGGGAAGTGGGCGGGGAAAGTGCTGTTGCTTTGGCCCCTGGCCCGGCTGCTTCTGTCCTCATGGGGGCCTTGGAGTGTCTCCACACCTCTGAAGGCAGTGTCCACTTGAGATTACCAGTGTAGGAGGAAAGTGTGATTGTGAGATTCAGGGGTGTCAAGGGGCGGTGAGGAAGTAGACTGGGGCTGAATGGGGTGGGCGGGATGTTTGGTGATCAGCGAGAGGCCTTGTGGAGCTGTAGGTTCTGGCACAAGGGGCCCAGGCGGGAGTAAGTGGGGACACTCAGAATGCAGCTGGGAGCTGGGGCTGGGGGTGGGAAAGGAGGAGTCCTGTGGGCTGGGACCCTCCTGGGACTTGAATGGCACTTGTGTGCTGCTCTACCTGCCTCTGACTGGCCTCCTGGGCTGGCCCTGTCACCCTAATCTCTGTGGGAGAGTTGCCTTGGAGGTTCTGGGAGCCAGTAATTCTTTCCCTATTAGCACTTCATTCCCAAGTCTCTTTCCTGGGAGACTACATCCCAGGACCCTGAGGGGGCTGCGTCCTCCCTACACCGAGCTCTCCCCCTTTACTGTTCAGTCTTCCTGGCAGGGTGGCCACATGGGCCTGAGCTGGCCCTCAGGGAGGACTTTGGTTCAGCCAGTAATCCTGCCTAGGCAACAATGCACCTCCCTCACACTTTGCCAGGTGAGGACTAGCTCTGAAGACGTCACCTGAGTCATCTGAGGTCCTGGGGTTCTGCTACAAGGTGACTCACAGGGAAATAATTAGGTATCTCTTTCCTGGGAGTCCCTGTTGTACCCCCTCTTCCCTGACCTAATCTGTTGCAAAGTGATACCCTCAAAGGAGGTAGATAAAAGCCATCTTCCCATTATCACCCCTCACTGAATGCCTATCACACACAGAACTGAGGGAGAATATCACAGAATGGCAGTCAGAGCCTGTCCTGGTTGAGTTAGGAATGCAGGAGTGGGTAGGGTGCAGGGCTGACCTAGAAGACAGCTCTGCTGTCCTCCTGGTGGGGTACCCAGGGGCAATGAAAGCCAGACCACCTTCGTCAGCCTAGTCACAGTGCTGGCATCCGAGTCAGGTGCTGGGGTGGCTTGTTTGCACAGGGTATTGCTGAGACATAGCGCCATTCTGAGTTTTAGTCCCTTGGTCTGCAGAGTTGGGTGTGGGTTGCTTGTCTCTTTGCTCACGGATGGCGGGAGTTTGCAGGGAGGAATTCTGAAAGTCTCCTAGGACGAGTCACTGAGTTCTCTTGGCAGGCTTTACTTATGTGCTCATTTAATTTACCCAACACCCAATATTTATTTGAATGTTGCGTTAGTCAAGACTCTTGGTGGCAAGTGACAGAAACATAACTTGCTTTGGCTTAAGCATAGAAGAAAATTTATTGCCTTCGTAATGGCAAGTATAGACTCCAGGCACGGCTGCATCTACAAAAACCGTCTCTTACCATTTCTCTTCTGTGTTTCATCCTTTGTCGAGCTCTGGCTCTGTGGTGGCAGATGGTGACAGGAGATCCTACTTGCTAAGTAACTCCAGTGGAAAGAAGAGTATCATTTTTCCCCAGTAGTTCTAACAAAAGTCCCAGGGAGGAAGCTCATTGGCTGGGCTTAGGTCACATGTCTATCTCAGAGATGGAAGGCTCTGATTGGCCAGACCTGGGTCTCTTGCCCACCGTGTAAACCAGCGGTCCCCAACTTTTTTGGCACCAGGCACCGGTTTCGTAGAAGACAATTTTTCCACAGACTGGCGGTGGGTGGGTGGGGGTGGAATGGTTTCGGGATGATTCAAGCACATTTCATGTATTGTGCACTTTATTTCTATTATTATTACATTATAATATATAATGAAATAATTATACAACTCACCATAATGCTGACAGGAGGTGGAGCTTAGGTGGTAATGCGAGCGATGGGAAGCAGCTGTAAATACAGATGAAGCTTCGCCCGCCACTCACCTCCTGGTGTGCGGCCCGATTCCGAACAGGCCGCGGACCGGTACCGGTCCATGGCCCGGGGGTTGGGGACCCCTGGTCTAAACTGTAAGAAAGGATAATGGGGGAGGGGTGGCGGTTTAAGGAAAATTGAAGGTGCTACAATGAGAGGAAGAGGAAACGGATGCAGGGAAGGCAAGACCAACAGCTTTCTGCTACACGTGCTGACCATGTGCCCGGTCTAGTGCTGAGCACTGGGCACCTAGTAGCAACAAGGCAGTATGGTCCCTGTTCTCTTGGAGTTTTTCATCCAGCTACGGAGACAAAAGTTGAAAAAATAATTTCAAGAATGAGGGATGGACAGTTAGGTGTGATGAATGTTCCAAAGGAGAAGCACAGCATAGCTCGGACAATATAAGGTCTGTGGAGGGGAGATCTAATCGAGCCTTGGAGAGGGTCAGGGAGGGCTTTGAGGAAGTGATGAGTAAGCTGAACCCTGAGAGTGGAGTAGGACTTAGTGAAGCAGAAGTGCAGTCAAGGTGGAGGAGAGTGTTCTAGATGCTTGTCACTCAGAGTGAGGCCAAGAGACCAGCTGCACCTGCCTCATTTGGGAGCTCCTTAGAAATGCAGACTCTCGGGCCTCACTGCAGACCACTGAATCTGGATCTGCATTTTACCAACATTCCCTAGTGATTCACATGCACATTACAGCTCCAGAAGCACTGCTGTAGGCTGCGTCCTCCCTGAGGCAGGAGAGACGTTTATTCTCGAGGAACAAGGATGGCTAGAGCGCTCACAGTTAGGGACAAGGAGGCAGACCCGTGGAAGTTCTGCTCAAGGTTTTGGGCTTTATCCTAACTAGGGGCATCGAAGTCACTGAAGTTAGTCAGAGGAGTAAGGTGACAGGACTTTTGCAAAGTCACCCTGGCTCGTATGGAGGATGTGTGGGACGGAACGGAGTGGAAGTGGGGTGAGTTGGGAGGCCACTGCAGGAGTCCAGTGGGAGAGGACTGACTCTGAAGGGCCTGTGACCACCTGGAAGTGGTCAGATCTCAGAGCTCTCCCAGGAGGTGGATTGGTGAGATACGAGGATTTGGGGAGGGGTAGGAAGCAAGAATGGTCCCAGGTTTGGATCAACCGGATAAACGATAGAGCCATTCTCTGAGAGGGGGTGAGCCAGGAGGGAGGATGAGGATTTCAGTTCTAAGTGCTGAGTTGGACATGCTTGAGACACCAATGGGGGTGTCATTGAGCAGCTGGGTATTTGGGGGCCAGGCTCAGAAGAAGGGTGTGACTGGAGATAAAAATCTGGAGTCATTTTTGTAGAGATGGGAATTGAAGCTGGGGGGTGGAGGGGTGGGTGGGTTGGTGAACTCTCCAGGGAGAGGACGGAGTGAGAAGATGGGAGATTCCGGGGGTGGCCTCCCCAGGGAAAGGCTGGTGTGGACGAGGCTGGGGACATGGTGAGAGGGATGGGCGGATGTGTCAACTACGGTGGAGAGGCCGAGTACCATGTGGAGCTCACGGTGGCCTCTGGGGTTAGTGTCCTGGTGGCTACTTAAAGCTACGATGCGGGCTTCCCTGATGGCGCAGTGGTTGAGAGTCCGCCTGCTGATGCAGGGGATGTGGGTTCGTGCCCCGGTCCGGGAAGATCCCACACGCCGCGGAGCGGCTGGGCCCGTGAGCCATGGCCACTGAGCGTGTGCGTCTGGAGCCTGTGCTCCGCAACGGGAGAGGCCACAACAGTGAGAGGCCGGTGTACCGCAAAACAAACAAACAAACGAAAACTACGATGCTCATTTACCTCTCCCCAGCCTGCTCAGCACAGAGGGAGCAGCCGTGTCGGGACTGCATTTACCAAGTCATGTTGTTAGCCCAACGCGTCCCTGCATTGAGTTCAGGGCAGTGACTGCGTCCTGTTCTGTGGGTTCCTAGTTCTGGTAGATGTTTATGGTGTGTTGACTATTCTGGAATCCAGGTTGGAGGAGCAGGCACTTCCCTTCCACTCCTCTGGTTTTGTCTGAATCTCCTATCCCAGCAGACCCTCTTTCTCCAGGTAATACTTTTCTAAATTAAGCCAGAATACAGGGACTTCCCTGGTCGTCCAGTGGTTAATCTCCACGCTTCCACTGCAGGGGCCACAGGTTCGATTCCTGGTCGGGGAAGTTCGCATGCTGCACGGTGCGGCCAAAAAAAAAAAAAAAAAGCCTGAATACATGTGTTCTTCAAGATGTGGACTGAAGCCTCCTCCTTCCCTATCAGTTTCACCTGTGGAGTCACCTGTGCAGGTCTGGGCTCCTGCCTGCGATGTCCTCTCCAGGGTGGGATTAGGCCTCTGCTTTGCTGATACCTCCCAACTTCCCCAGGTTATTACTGCACGTCGAGGTCTGAGACACTAAGGGTGGAGGCTGGAATCTCTCCAGGGTCACTGGCCCTGGAGTTCCATCAGCACACCCACCCTCCCAGAATCTGGGCAGTGGAAGAGGGTCTCACTTGGTTCCCTTGGCAGTGCAGGCTTGGGTTAGGGGTGGCAGTGAAACCCCTTTGGTATTGATTAGCTTGGGAGTCACAAAATGTCAGGGATGGGTGATCCATTTCCTTTTTTTAAAAAAATTATTAATTAATTAATTTAATTAATAATGTGTTGGGTCTTCATTTCTGTTCGAGGGCTTTCTCTAGTTGTGGCAAGCTGGGGCCACTCTTCATCGCAGTGCACGGGCCTCTCACTGTCGCAGCCTCTCTTGTTGCGGAGCACAGGCTCCAGACGCTCAGGCTCAGTAATTGTGGCTCACGGGCCCAGTTGCTCCGCGGCATGTGGGATCTTCCTAGACCAGGGCTCGAACCCGTATCCCCTGCATTGGCAGGCAGATTCTCAACCACTGTGCCACCAGGGAAGCCCGATCCATTTCCTTTTTAGGGAAGCTGGAGGCCCGGAGGTGGGAAATGACTTGGCCAAGGTCCCATTGAAGATAGCTGTGTTCCTCCTGTAGTCATAGAGTAAATTTAGTTCTAAGACCCAAACCATTTTTGATAAGATGCTCTCATCCCACCCCACACACCAGGGACAACCTCCTCTAGTTACTTCCCCCATTGGGAAGGGACTGCTGGAGCAGAAGCTGGCCTCCAGCCCGAGAAGCGCCCCCCGCCCCCCAGGCCCCTGCCCCCTGCTGGCACGCCTGCTGCAACTGGTCCTTTACGCCCCCTTCTCCACCTCATTGCTTGTGGTTTTCAAGGGAATTTTTTTTTTTCTCGCTAATATGAAACTGAGAAAAAGCCACCAAAGAGATGCTGAGCAGATGGGCAGAATGAGAGCCCAGTTCCCGACCAGAATTCAAGCTGTGGATGGCGCAGGGTGGGCTGGGAGAGGGGCTTGGGGCTGTCTCCCTGGGAATGCTGTAGATTGTTTCCAAGCCCACATCTTTTATGATCTGGTTTTCATGCCCAAACGGATCACCAGGCACCAAGGAGAGCGGGTGTGTGCCCAGCATTGCGCTAGGCCCCGTGTGGTCCAACTGAGGCCGCCGTCCTCGTCCCTCAAAGAACCTGCTGTCTTCGGGGGGCCTTAACTGAGCAGGAGAAACCATATGGCTGAGCATGCGACAAGCTGCAGTGTGTCATGTGGCTTCTCAGTGGCAGGGAGAGGAGTGAGGATGGCTTCATGGGGAGGTGGGTGGGGGAGTTGGAAGGGACCCTAATGGCAAGCACAGGGGTTGAGTGACCCCCTGGGACCAACCATACAACAGCCTTTTGGGCTTGAAGGGGTTGGGATTGACCCTCCTGATTCTTTTCCAGCTCACAGTAAGTGCACGGGGCGTTCTATCGAAGGTGGTGATGCTGGGACTTGGTGTGTCCTTGATCTGAATTGTCACACTCGTCTCTGGAGCCCCACCAGGCCTGGGCTGGCCCGGTCGGCTGGGAGGTGACCCTTTCTCAGCCTTCTCCATCCCGCTTTGTGCCAGTCTGAGGGCAGCCTCCTCCACCCCAGACCTCCTCCTTTCCCGAAGAGAACAAGGAGGGCTGGGGTGCCTGCTGTGGGGGGAGCAGAAAGTCTCATGCCTGTACTTTGCCCCCCTGGTACTTTGCTCTCCATCACTCACCGATGCCCTCGAAACCCTCAGTGATGGGTCAGGCAGGTGCAAAGTCCCCACACGTTGGGGAAGACAGTGGAGGTCAGAGGTGCCTTCTCTGCACTCCCTTCATTCCCTTTGGGCAGAGCTGTGCTGGGTCTCGGCCTCCTACCCTCCCAGGCTCCCGAACTGTCCACCAGCCACTTTCTGGCCTGGGTGGGGAGGCGCTGGGGTTTCCTTTCCAGCTTGTAGCACTGCCCCAGGCCCGATGCCATCTCTTACTTTGCCTCTGGTTCCTGCCCCCTGTCTTCTGTTCTCACTGGGAGAAGAGACCACCCACCTGCCTCTGTCAGGGTTGAGTGAGGGGGTGTCAGCCCCCGTCACACCTACCAAGTTTGTATGGACGGGGTGAGGAGGCGTTTGTGGGAAGGATGTTGGGGCCCCTCTTGGGCGGAGGCAAGAAGGGCTCAAGGACACCAGCAGGGGCTTTGCTTTCCCCTCTTCAAGAAAGCTCTGCAGTGGGGGCATGACAGTCGGGACAAGCGTTTGTTGCGGCCCATGACCACCGCTGCAGGAGGTTCAGCTGGCTTTCTTCTTGGCGTCCTAGGAGAGCTGTCTCTGGTCCCCACACAGACCCTATTTATGTCGGTGGTCCAGATGCTGTCTCCTCAGGAACCACTTCCCAGGAGGCCTCTGATTTCATACACGCCAGTGGACAGGGGAGCCCAAGGGCAGTGCAGATGCGAGGGGAGCTTAACCTGGCTCTGCATCTGTCGGGGGGCACCTTGGAGGCTTAGAGAGCCGGGAGATGTCTGTGTATGCACCACCTGCATGAACCCACCCCTCACGTGTGCACCTGTGTATATCGTACCTGATTTTGTTCATTGTTTTTTTTTCTTTTTGCTGTACGTGGGCCTCTCACTGTTGTGGCCTCTCCTGTTGCGGAGCACGGGCTCCGGACATGCAGCCTCAGCGGCCATGGCTCACGGGCCCAGCCGCTCCGCGGCATGTGGGATCTTCCCGGACCGGGGCACGAACCCGTGTCCCCTGCATCTGTTCATTGTTTTAAGGCCAACTAGCCTACACTTCTTGCAAATTACTTTAGGTGTAACCGGATTTTAAAAAATTTACATACATTGAAATGCATAAATCTTAACTGTACTTTTATTAATGGATACACCCATGGGACCCATACTCTGATTCAGATAGAGGACCTTTCTCTTCCCCCAGAATGTTCCACTATGTCGCTTCCTAGTCAATCCCAACCCCCGCCCCTCGGGAAGCAACCAGTATTCTGATTTTTTTTTTCCACTGTAAATTAGTTTTGCCTGTTCTAGAACTGAATTTAAAAGGAGTCACGGACGGGCTTCCCTGGTGGCGCAGTGGTTGAGAGTCCGCCTGCCGATGCAGGGGACACGGGTTCGTGCCCCGGTCCGGGAAGATCCCACACGCCGCGGAGCGGCTGGGCCCGTGAGCCATGGCCGCTGAGCCTGCGCGTCCGGAGCCTGTGCTCCGCAACGGGAGAGGCCACAACAGTGAGAGGCCTGCGTACAGCAAAAAAAAAAAAAAAAAAAAAAGGAGTCACGGGGACTTCCCTGGTGGTCCAGTGGTTAAGACTCTGCTTCCAGTGAGGGAGGCACAAGTTTGATCCCTGGTCAGGGAACTAGATAAAAATAAATAAATAAAAGGAACCACATAGTCTGTACTTGTTTGTGTCCAGCTCAGCATAATATCTGTGAGATTCACCCATGATGTAGAGTGTATCAGTAGTTTATTCCTTTTTATCCCCACTGTACGAATACAGCACAGTTTGTTTATTTTCCTGTTGAGCGACATTTGGGTTGTTTCCAGTTTTGAGCTATAATGAATAACCAAATGCTCTGAATATTCTGGTATAAGTTTTGCTTTGTTTTGGACTTGTGTTTTCATTTCTCTTAGGTAAGTACCTAGAGGGCAATGGCTGGGTCCAAGGGGAGGTGACTGTTTAACTTTATACGAAAGCGCCAAACGTTTAGCCAGGTGGCTGTACCAGTTTATGTCCCTACCAGCAGTGTTATGAGAGCTCTGGCTGCTTCACATCCTTGTCCACATTTGCCATTGTCAGTCTATTTAATTTTAGCCACTTGAGTGGGTGTGTAGGGAGGGATATTTCATTGTGGCTTTAATTTGCATTCGTCTGATGACTAATGACGTTAAACACTTTCTCATATGCTTGTGGACCATTCTTACAGTTCCTTTGCCCCTCCTCCCCCTTTAAAATTGGGTTGTCTCTCTGTAGGCATTCTTTACATATTCTAGATACAAGCTCATTCCTTGTCTTAACAGCGTCTTTGATGAACAGAAGTTTTAATTTTGATGATGTCCAATTTATGGACTTTTTTTTCATTTTGTGTCTGTAGCTTTCTTTTTTTTTTCTTTTCTTTTTTTTGCGGTATGCGGGCCTCTCACTGTTGTGGCCTCTCCCGTTGCGGAGCACAGGCTCCGGACGTGCAGGCTCAGCGGCCATGGCTCACGGGCCCAGCCGCTCCGCAGCATGTGGGATCTTCCCAGACTCGGCACGAACCCGCGTCCCCTGCATCGGCAGGCGGACTCTCAACCACTGCGCCACCAGGGAAGCCCTGTAGCTTTCTTTGCTTATTCCATATCACAAAGATTTTCTTCCATATTTTCTTCTAGAAGCTGTCTAGTTTGAGCTATAGATCTTAGATCCATCTCAATTTAATTTAATTGTGTGGCATGATATAGGCATTGTTGGGCAGCAAGCCTTATACTGGCCCAGCCTCGAGAAGAAAGAGCCTGGAGTCAGTGACAGAGACATCGATGGTTTAATGGACAGGGGATCTTACATGTCTGAAGCAAGGTCCTGGAGTGACACCCCACTGTGTGAGGCAGACGAGGGCAGGACAAGGCAGCAGTCTTCACTACTGGAGGGGAGTGGGAGGATACCCGTTATAGGGGGAATTGACTTGACATCAGGTTGGCTTATTGGTTACCAGGGAAACCAGCAGAGGAGCACATCCTTCACCGCCCCTTTGCCCCTTTGATACGCTATCATGGTGGAGGTGTTCTGATCTAAAGAATAGAACTAGCTGGGTTGGGGGGGCAAGTATGTAGGCATTTACTGATTAGGCTCTATGACTAAGAGGGAAAGTCTGTCAGGTGAGTAGGGTGTAGGTGAGGCAGGGACTGGTTGAGCAGGGGGATGTATAGTGAGCAAGAGAATAGCCATCTTGAGTGGCCTGATGGTACCGGTATCTAGGTCCATTTATTCCCATATGGATATCCAGTCATTGAAAAGACTTAGGGTTGCTTTGGTACCTTAGTCAAAAATCCGCTGGCTGTATACATGCACCCATGCACGTGTATGGTTGTCTCTGTAAGCCGTGATGTGTCTCTAGATCAGGGCTAGCAAACGTGTGACACTTGTGCCTTCCCACCAGCCTTCTGCCCCCATGGCAGATGTTAGTAATGATCATGGCACCCTTGCCCATGAGTTTAGATGTGGATTCAGAATCCTCTCCAACAAAGCCCTGCAGGTAACCACCGCCAGTCATTTGGAGCTGACACTTGAGATGAATTGCTTCTGGCATCTCTGATCGAACTTGGCGGAAGAGGTTAAGTTGTTTGCTCGATGTCCCACAGCTGGTGAGGGCAGGGCCAGGATTTGGACTCAGGTCTGTCTGTGTGGCTCGGAAGCCTGTGCTGTCTTAACCACACTCCAGACTGCTTTCCGTGAGTCCTGTGAGCATGTTACTTAATCTCCCCGACCTCCAGTTTCTTCCCCTGTCGAATGAGGACAGTGGCCACCGGAGGAGCGGGTGTGAGGAGTAACGAGGGAAACCGTGACGCAGCTAGCGGGGTGCTTAACACATAGTGGGGGCTCAGTAAGTGGTTGTGATAATAATGATGATCATTATGGTGGTGATGATGGTGATGATGATGGTGGTGGTGTTGGTGGTGATGATGTTGATGATGATGTAGTTCTTGCCCTTGAGAAACATACAGAGGCTTCTCTCTAGGGAACTGGAAGCCACCAGCACATGAGAGCCCTTTGCCTGTTCCCATGGAGCCTTCTGAACTGGAGGCCTCAGGGGGCGCCCTGCCTCCTAGAAATTGCTAATGGAGCCCAAACCTCAGGCTTTGGCCTAGGCATCCAGTTCACTTATTCCTTCTCTCCTTTGTTTCAGGGGCACAGGCCAGCTGGGCTTCTCGAATGGTCTCTCTGGGAAGCCTACCTCTCTCCTTTGATTCTCCAGCCCATCTCCCTTTCCTTCTGACAGGCCACATGGTCTCCCCCATCAGGGAGGTTAATCCAGTTCCTTTGACCTGGACCCAGATCCCTTTGAGGTTCTTTCTCAAAAAGGTGACACATATGGAGTAGTAGTTAAGAACACAGTTTCTGAAGCCAGCTTGCCTGGTGTAAGGCTTTGCCACTTCCTAGCTGTGTACCGTCTCTGGGACTCAGTTCCCTCATTTGTAGAGTAGGGATATGAGAGTACCTGCCGCGTGTGGTTGTAATGGGGATTAATTGAGATGATGTACGTTTATCACTTAGAGGCACGTGGCGTGTGCTGCAGAAATGTTAGTACTTATTATTCCTCCAGAGAACAGCAGTGCTCGGAGGGAAAGTCTGGAAGGAAGTACACTGATTTTTCTGTTGCTAATATAGCTAATATAGTTCCTCCTCAGGACTCCCTGATGCCCTGCCTGGTACCCAGGACTGAGGTGCCTCTCCATAACCAATGAACAAAAATTGAAATTGCATTTTGTGTGATTGGCCCCACCTGAGCCCTGTGTATCAGACCCAAAACCCTGCCTGATAAGTATGGATGACAGTAAGGGTATTGGAAAAAGGCCAAAACCAAAGATCCTGCCCCAAAACTCAGATGGACCTGGGGGAGGGGTCTTTAGGGAGGAAGCATCCCTCTGGGTCATGTTCCCATCGCTTGAAGTCAGGCTGCTCTGAGCTAATCAGTGTTCACAGACCAGGTGGTCCCCACGGTGATAGGGAGAAACTGTAAGGCCAGTGTCCTCATGAAGGGTTTTGGGATTGGACTGCGTGGAGATCTGGATAATTCAAGGCCATGGAGAGTCCCGGGGTTGGCCTTGGAATGCATTTTATAATCTGTTTGTCCCCATCAGAAGGTTCCTTCCTAATTCCTTTTGCCTGCGGCTAGTATTGAAACGAGTCTCTGTTTCTAGACAGATACTGACCTTGTGCCCTGATAGAGGCACTTGGCATTCAGGGCGTCTCCTTGGGGATGCTTTGCATGCTGCTGTAGCCCTAGTCATGCCACCTGCCTTTGAAGGCCTGGCAGCTGTCCTACCCCATAACGTAGCCTCTAGTTTACAACATCCCTGCTTGTTTTAGGTCCTGCCTTCCCTGATGGACAATCCTGGGTCTGGCACACAGAGCCTGGGCCTGGCCCTGGGCCTTAGTAACAACTGTGTGACATTGTGCAGTTCGGTCATCTCCTAGGAACCTCAGTTCCTTCATTTGTGGGACTAAGCCCACCCTGTAGGCTTGCTGTGAGGATTACAGGAGGAAGTGGGTGGGCAAGGGCTTCATACCAATATAACACCACACAGGTGTTATATTGGTATGTGATGGATACTCGTGGTTTTTATCGTGGGCAGTGAGCTAAATACTTGTGTGGTGGTTTCACTGATTATCCCAGTCCTCTTCTGGCTGCCATAGACACTTCTGTACTGAGACCGGCTCAGGAGTGGGGTCCTGCCAGATTCCATGCCCCGCCTCGCATCCCCACCCCATGCATGCCTGGGGGTCATGTCATTGACCTGACACTCAAGCCCATTGTGTCTGGTACTTTGTGGGACAGTGGACAGTGGGTTTTGTGTTTGTTCCTGGAGGGAGTCACCCCTGCAGTATGAGTCCCGTAGGTACCTCCTGTGTGTCCCCCTCCTGTTGGCTTTTTTCCCCTGGACCCGTAGTAGATTCCCTGTTCTTGGATGAGTGTGGAGATGGTGTTTCAGGCCTTAGGGTGTGTATTCATTTCCTGGGGCCAGTGTAACAAATTACCACAAACTTCGTGGCTTAAGACAACAGAAATGTATTCTCTCACAGTTCTGGAGGCTAGAAGTCTGAAATCAAGGTGTCGGCAGGGCTGAGCTTCCTCCAGAGGCACTAGAGGAGGCAGATCCTTGCTTGCTTCTTCCTGTAGGCGTGTAGGTGGCTATAGGCATCCCTTTGGCTTGGGGCTGCATGATTCCACTCTCTGCCTCCGTCTTCACATGGCCTTCTCGTCTCCCTGGGTCTGTGGGTCTCTTATAAGGACTTAGGACCCACCTGGATCCACCTGGCTCTCATCTCAAGATGCTTAATTGTACCTGCAAAGACCGTTTTTCCAAATCAGGTCACATTCACGGATTCTTGGGTGGACATATCTTTTTTGGGGGGCATCATTTAACCCACTATAGGCTGTGAGCAGCCCTCTTTCAGGAGCCCCCGATGGGAGCCTGGTGAGGCCCAGAAGCTATGCCAGCACCTGCTTAATCTTGTGTAGTTGGAGGTCATTCAGGTGTGACTGCAGGTGTGTGTATGTGTGTGATGGGGCAGGGCGTTGCTGGAGCAGGGCTGGGAGGGGCTGGCCCAATGCAGCCCCAGCTCCACGGCCCGAGGGGACAGGACGTGTTCTCCTATCCTTGTTGTCACAGGGCCTGGTACATAAGGGGCCCAGAGCAGGTGCTTCATAAACACTTAGTGGTCGGTGCTTAATACATACTCATAATAGGTGATTTATGAATTCTCATCGATTGATCCAGCCTTGAGAATGTGGCATTGAGCTAAAAAAGCCCAGTATTTTCTTGGAGAATTTTTTTTAAAAAAATTTATTTATTTATTTATTTATTTATGGCTGCGTTGGATCTTTGTTGCTGCACGCAGGCTTTCTCTAATTGTGGCGAGCGGGGGCTACTCTTCGTTGCAGTGTGCGGGCTTCTCGTTGCGGAGCACGGGCTCTAGGCACGCGGGCTTCAGTAGTTGTGGCACGCAGTCTCAGTAGTTGTGGCTCGCAGACTCTAGAGCACAGGCTCAGTAGTTGTGGTGCATGGCCTTAGTTGCTCCGGGGCATGTGGGATCTTCCTGGACCAAGGCTCGAACCCATGTCCCCTGCATTGGCAGGCGGATTCTTAACCACTGCACCACCAGGGAAGTCCCATCTTGGAGAATTTTTATAAGATTTTTTTTTTTTGCAAGTGAACAGCAACCCCTCACCCCACACCCTATTTTAAATAAAGTGATACATGCTTCTTATAAAAAAATGTAAGCAATTGTAAAGTATAAAGTAAAAAAATCCAAAACAGAACTCTAGTAATAATCCCCCCATCCAGCCATATTCATCATTGCCATTTGCTAAGCCTCCAGACATCTCGGCATCATGCACACAGACAGAGGCATAAATAAATGGGATCTGACTTACTTCACTCTGTATGACATACTCTAGGTTCATCCACCTCACTACAAATAACTCATTTCGTTTCTTTTTATGGCTGAGTAATATTCCATTGTATATATGTGCCACATCTTCTTTATCCATTCATCTGTCGATGGACACTTAGGTTGCTTCCATGTCCTGGCTTTTGTAAATAGAGCTGCAATGAGCATTGTGGTACATGACTCTTTGAATTCTGGTTTTCTCAAGGTATATGCCCAGTAGTGGGATTGCTGGGTCATATGGTAGTTCTATTTTTAGTTTTTTAAGGAACCTCCATACTGTTCTCCATAGTGTCTGTATCAATTTACATTCCCACCAACCATGCAAGAGGGTTCCCATTTCTCCACACCCTCTCAAAGTGAGAGAGTGGCATGGACATATATACACTACCAAATGTAAAATCTATAGCTAGTGGGAAGCAGCCACATAGCACAGGGAAATCAGCTTGGTGCTTTGTGATCACCTAGAGGGGTGGGATAGGGAGGGTGGGAGGGAGAGAGATGCAAGAGGGAAGAGATATGGGGATATATGTGGGATATATGTATATGTATAGCTGATTCACTTTGTTATAAAGCGGAAACTAACACAGCATTGTAAAGCAATTATACTCCGATAAAGATGTTAAAAAAAAAGAAATTGCAAAAATAAATAAATAAATGGGATTGTACCATTTGTGCTCATTTGTAATAAAAAAGAGTTAAATTCGATTTTATTTGCATTTAACCAGTGAAGAGAAAACCAGGTGGCTCAGAAGGAGTCACTGACGTTTAGATAAATGTTTCTGCTCCAGAAGAGATAGTAACCACTGTAAGAGTCCTCTAAAGATGAGGTAAATTATTCTATTAAATTATTTTATTAAAAAAATACTGACAAATTTTTGGTTTTTTTTTTTTGTCTGTGTTGAGTCTTCGTTGCTGCGCGTGGGCTTTCTCTAGTTGTGGCGAGCGGGGGCTACTCTTCGTTGCGGTGCGCGGGCTTCTCATTGCGGTGGCTTCTCTTGTTGCGGAGCATGGGCTCTAGGTGCGTGGGCTTCAGTAGTTGTGGCATGCAGGCTCAGTAGTTGTGGCTCGCAAGCTCTAGAGCACAGGTTCAGTAGTGGTGGTACATGGGCTTAGTTGCTCCACGGCCATGTGGGATCTTTCCGGACCAGGGCTTGAACCTGTGTCCCCTGCATTGGCAGGTGGATTCTCAACCACTGTGCCACCAGGGAAGTCCCCAAACAAATCTTTGAGGGTGGTGACATTAATTTTTTTTAAATAAATTATTTCCACTTTATACATAGTGTTTGGCTCCCTTCTTTGGGATACGAGAACCAGGTGATTTTGGAGGAGCGGTAGTGCAGTCTGTGAACGGCGTGGCTCACTCCTTCTGAGGGGAACAGCCATGCCCTTACCAGTAGCCTGGGCTGCCAGGGTCTGCATCTCCAGGTATGTGGAGAGGTGGAGGGAGCCTTTCAAGAGCTCCAGCCCAGGTCCACGTGGAAATTAAGCAGAACCTGTTGTGGGAGTGAATTGGGTTTGCTAGCAAATGACACGGCTGAGCTGATTTGATTTGGCAGCAGGACCGAGAAGCTTCTGAAATGTCAGATGTTAATTTGATGGCTGGTTGTCTCTAAATGGGAAGCCAGGGGTGAGATGTGGGTGGCCTGGTGGCGTCATCTGCTGTGGAAGGGGGAAAGAGGAGGGACTGGGGAGAGGGGAAATAGGAGGGGGGAGGGGAGGGAAGAGGAGAGGGAAGGAGGGAAAGCAGGTGGGAAAAGGCAGGAAGCAGATGAAGGAGGTCAGGTGGATGGGCTGGGCTTGCTTCTTTGAGGATCACTAGCTGGTAGGCCTGGGCCCAGTTTGCCCTCAGATATGCTTTGTTTGACCAACATGATATTGAAAAATTGATTTCCATACCGTTGGGAGGGATGTGCTCTCTCCAACTATTTTGCCTTATATCCTGCCTGTGCCTAAGGGCATCCAGGTTTAGGACCTTTTCCAGATGCCCTGCTACTGTTTCTAGAGTGTTCCCTTCCCAGGGACTCACCCTGGTGGGTGGCCTGGGCTCAGAGGAGACCAGCATTGCATCTTGCCCCAGAGATGATGATTCTGAAAATCCACTGGACCCCTGGTGGCTCCCAGCATCACTGCCTTGTGGATATTCAGTTGGGTTTCAGGACAGCATTTGAGGGTCCCTTTGGGGTGGTTATTCCGTGGTCGGGAGAGCCAGGCTGTGGGATGTAGGAGACAGGAGCTATGCCTTGTGTAGCTCTGCCTCCTCATGCTTGATGGCCCTTTGTTGAACTGGGAAGATGTGATGTCCACCCTTTGAGGGTATGATGGCTGCGAGGAGGCAAAGCCCCAGAAACCATCTCTGAGAGTGACCCAAGAAGGAACATGACCTCCACTGAGTGGTCTGGTGGTCCTTGCTTGGGTGTGGAAGCGAGGGTGGCCTGGGTATGCTCAGAAAAGCAGAAAATCCTTAGATGATCCTCTCCCTGTCACTTCCCCATGAGGGGATGTGTCTTGGGGTCTGGGGTCGGGGGAGAGTGGGTCCCTCAAACATTAGAATAGTGAAGGAGAAAGCAGGTCAGGAACGATGGTGAGATCTGAAGAGCAGGAAGGTGGGTCTTCAAAGCCTGGGAGGATTCAGTAAGTGTCAGGGATGGGCCTTGTCACCCCAAGAGCAAAGCTGAGCCACAGATCCAGAGCCTGGGGGTACCTGAGGTTAGTGCTGGCAGCGGAGGTGGGAACCTTGAAACCCAGGCCTCCCAGGTCATCGGTCCAGCCTGAGTTGTCATGGACAGGCAGGGGCCCAGGTCCTGCTGGCATGGCATGGTCCTCTGCCATCTCTTGGGCAGCCTTTCTCCTTGCTTATGGGTCCCAGGCCCAGTGAAGGTCAGGAGTCCACACCTGGTTTCCTGAAGATCAGCAAAGAGCTTCAAGGCAGTTATCAAAATATCAAAATAACGTTCATCCCAGAGTGTGAATACGTGTCACAGAACATTTCAGTTTGGCAGAGCAGGGGCGTGGTGCTGGACTGTCAGAGCTCCTTCCTGCCCAGGGTGATGTTGGACTTGTATCTGTTGAGAGGTCTGTATTAGTGTCTTATGGCTGCTGAAACATGATGACAAACGTAGTAGCTAAAGATAACACAGATTTATCATCTTAGAGTTCCGGAGGTCAGAAGTCTGCAATGGGTCTCATTGGGCTAAAATCGAGGTGTCCATGGGGACACATTCCTTCTGGAGGCTCTAGGAGAGAATTTATTTCGTTGCCTTTTCCAGCTTCTAGAAGGCCACCTGTATTCCTTGGCTCCCAGCCCCATTCCACCATCTTCAAAGGCAGCAACATTGATTGGGCCAGGTCCTTCCCACACTGCCATCTCTCTCATTCTCTCTCTCTTCTGCCTCCTTCTATTATAAGGACTCTTTTGTTTATATTGGGCCTACCTGGATAATCCAGGATCCTCCTCTCACCTCAGGGCCAGCTGATCAGCAACCATAATTCCCTCTGTCACCATTAACCTCACATATTCACAGGTTCTGAGGATTAAGGACAAGAACATCTTTGGGTGTTATTCAGCTATGACTAGCTCAGGCCACCTTCATGGTTCAGTAGGAGAGGCTGGGTCTTGTTAGACCTGGGTTCCTTATCCATAAAATGGGGGAGATTTTTTAACCCCTAGTGGAAACCCTAGAGGCCCAGCACACAGTAGGTCTTCTATCTGTGGGATTCTATGATTCTATGACTGATATTTTGCTTGCCTGATTTCATTGCTTTGTGAGCCCATGACTGATTTTATGATTTCAAATGTCCTCGCCTGACCATGGGGTTTGAAGGGTAGGCATGTCACATGTCCCTAAGCTTTTCCACGGAGAAAAGAAGGTCACACAGTGCTCACATCGTCAATCTAGAGCTGAGATGTGACCTTGATGTTGTTACCTTCAGTCAGCAACTTGCCGATCTCCCATCCAGGTGGGAAGATAACCCCTCACGGAGGAAAAAAATGACACACGTGAGCTTCCAGCCCTGATTTGGCATTGTCCAGTCTTCCCTTGGAAGGAGGTGCCATGGCCTGTCTCCATTCATACGTGTTTATCTTCCTCCCATCTAGCCTGAATCTTTCTTCCTGCAAGTTCAGCCTGCTGGCTCTCAGTTTGGCCAGCAGGGAAACAGCAAAGCTGGCCACCAGGTTGATAATGACACCAAATCCCAGTGATCTGCTTCTAACACATCCTGTTCTAAAGTGTCACCACTTCTGTCGCAGGACCACCCTCTGCTTCTTGCTGTTAGAGTGGACCGTGTGTTGTGGGTGTGAGGTCACCTGGGGGCTGAGGGGGGGAAGGAGTGGGAGGGGAGAGAGGCACTTCATTGTGCGGAGACTAGCCGTGCTTAGATAACCCTCCCCAGGTGACCTGCCTGGCATGGAAAGTCCCCCTCCTGGTCCCCCAGGTCAGATAGTGTTGCCTGGCTACGGGGTAGCCAGCAAGGCTCTGGCAGGGAGAGTAAACAGGCACACACGTTTAAAATTTAATATCCCTGGGAGGGTAAACACCCGAGCAGGGCCTTACAGCGCACCGATAATCTCTAATTCTCCTTGCTCCGTGAGTGTGTGTGTGTGTTGGGGGTGAGGCATCACCAAGACCCAGATGGTCTCTTCTGGGAATCGGCCATCAGCTGTTGTGAGGGCTTCCCTGGTGGCGCAGTGGTTGAGACTCCGCCTGCCGATGCGGGGGACACGGGTTCGTGCCCCAGTCCGGGAGGATCCCACGTGCCGCGGAGCGGCTGGGCCTGTGAGCCATGGCCGCTGAGCCTGCGCGTCCGGAGCCTGTGCTCTGCAACAGGAGAGGCCACAACAGTGAGAGGCCCACGTACCACAAAAAAAAAAAAAAAAAAAAGCGAAGGGGGCTTGAACCCGGGAGGGTGTTGGCAGTGGAGATGGAGAGAAATGGATGGATTAGGATCATGGTGAGGAAGTCGAGATGACAGGAGGTGTGGTGGATTGGACCTAGGAGGTGAGGGAAAGGGAGGAATCTAGATGTCTCATCATCCTAGATGAGACTTGAGCAATGGGTGGGTTTTGGTCCCATTTTTCTGAGGAGGAGCCTGCGGAGAGACAGGTTCAGGATGGAAGATCAGGGACTCTATTTTGGACATGCCAAGTTTGAGATCCCCATGAAACAGCAAAGTGTAAAAATCAAGTATGCATTTGGAGATGCTAATTTGGAGGTCCAAGGAGAGGTCAAGGTTGGAGATATTCATGTAGGGGAAGCAGCATGGAGATGGAATTAAATTCAGGGGAATGGATGGGTACCCTGGGAAGGCAGCAGAGACAGAGATGAGGGAAGGTCCCAGGTTGAGCCTTGAGGGTCTCTACAGAGGAGGAGGAGCCTGCGAGGAGAGCTGAAGGAAACCCCAGCACGCTGCAGGGAGGAGGAAGTGGTGCTAAGGGATGATGATGAGGGGGAAGTTCTTCTGGGATTTGCCAACATGGAGGTCACTGGTGACCCTGACAAGAGCAATTTTAGGGGAGCTGCGGGGCCAGATTTATCGACTGATGGAGGCAGGAAGACTCTGTTGCTAAAGGTGTGCAGAATTCCACAGCTGACCAGAGTGGCCAAGCGTAGGAAGACCATGACTCTGTCTGCTCCAGCTGGAGGTGGGGTCTCCCATGTACAGTCAGGCTACCCTCCTGGTAGCTAGGACCCCATGACCACCCTGTTCCTCGAAGGCACCAGGCTTCCTTCACAACTCGGCACACAGTTTCCTTGGGTAGAACAGATCCAGACTGCTTGGTGGTTCTAGGAGGGGATGGTCATGAGGGTGAGCGCCCAGCCTGAGCCACGTAGGCTCAGCCAAAATCACGAATGCACCTTCCTTCTGCATGGCTTATCCTTTAGGCCTGGGAGAGCAGGGTCATGATTTCACCTCCTGGTGGCCCTTTCAGACTGGTCACTCCCTGGGCTCCAACTCACCCTTCCCTCTGCATAGCCATGTGGCCAAAGGAACTCCCAATTCAGTGTAAACGGGGCTGTGTCTTGGGACCAGAGCATGCCACCTGCCCTTTGGGGAGCTGAAAGGAGCCTGGAAGTGTGTCTGGGACTGGAAGAGGCCAGAGCTGTCTTGAGATAGATCTGCTTTGCAATCATCTGTCTCGGCCGCATCCATCCACATAGCAGGGAGCTACCTGGATCTCCACCTGTGGGTCTGGAACTTCCATATGGCTCACCTGGCCCCCTTGTGGCTTATACCATCAACACCAGATGGTAGGCTGGGGGGAACTGGGGAGCAGTGACAAGCCCACCAGCTGCCTGCTAAGCCATCTGGGCAGACCCAGGGGGTCAGGCTGCCAGGAGCTGGGGCCCCACCACTGTGCCCACTTCCATCCTCCCCACTCGGGTGTCCCTGGAGACCTCCTTAGGGGAGACCAGGCCTGGGTCAGAATGCGTCCCATGTTCCCAGCCTCACAGGCTCCTCTGCTGTTTCAGTCCTGCCCAGCCTACAGCTTCAGGGGAGGTCTGAAAGGTGACACGAGCTCTCTGAGCCAGGCACCAGCACCACTTCCAAAACGTCTACTGGGGACTTCCCTGGTGGCACAGTGGTTAAGAATCCATCTGCCAATGCAGGGGACATGGGTTCAAGCCCTGCTCCGGGAAGATCCCACATGCCACAGAGCAGCTAAGCCTGTGTGCCACAACTACTGAGCCTGTGCTATAGAGCCCGCGAGCCACAACTACTGAACCCTCATGCCTAGAGCCTGTGCTCCACAACAAGAGAAGCCACTGCAATGAGAAGCCCACGCACCGCAACGAAGAGTAGCCCACGCCTGCTGCAACTAGAGAAAGCCCGTGTGCAGCAACGAAGACCCAACGCAGCCAAAACTAAATAAATAAAATAAATAAATTTTTTAAAAAGTGTCTCCTGGACGCACGGATCTCTTTTGGTGGAAAAGGGACGGATTGTGAGAAGCAGGCTGAGGTCTCTAACTTCGTACCTCCTTCCCTCCGTGCACCTCCTTTGTTGTCTGTCTGCTTTTGAGGAGGGGACCACTGGGCAGGCACATTGCAAACAGCAAGAGATGATAACTGTTTATAGCAGGAGGGCGTGTGCAGCTGGCTATCGGTCCTTGCCTTGGTGGCTCATAAGCCTCCCGAGGACTAGGTGTGTGTGCTTGCGTGAGTGTTTATGTGGGGTGAGTGTGAATGTCTGGGTAGCTCTTTGTTGTACCATCATGCCTCTGGGGGGACTGTTCAGAGGTGGGCACTGGGGGACTCTGCGTTGGTGGGAGTGTGTTCGCGCCCGAATGCTTCCCCAGCCAGGATAGCTCGGCCTGGGACAGGCAGCCCAACGGCCCTACCCCAGACCTTGCGAGGGCCTGCATTTGCCCCAGCACCCCGTTCATTAGCCCCAGCTGGCGAAAGCGGGCAGGGCAGTCCTGTTAGTTGACATATGGTTTATGGGGAAGAGAGCTGTTCAGCGTCACAGTCCCCCGCGCTGTGTATGTATAATTAGGCTGTTGGAGCTCGGGGACCCACTGTAAGAATCACTTGGGACCGAAGCATTTATTTAGGTGATCATTAACTAGAAGATGGGGAAGGAAAAGAACGTGCAATTTGCAAACATCCCCTTCCTGCAGGTTAGTCTGAAGTGAAACCCCCTGCAGCCTTCCTCCTGCCATCTCCTGCCATCTGGGGAGGGGCAGGTTGGGGTCCTTTAGGGGCTGCCCAGGGCTGAGGTGGGATGCCTCAGATGGCATCTCCCAGGCACATCCGGGAGCGTGAGCCCCCAAAGTTGCCAGTTTCCCATGACTTCTTTTCTGATACTGCCCTTTGCTCAGCCAAGCACAAAGCATGTATTGATTTATTCATTTCTCAGCCTCGTACATCTGATGAGAATCGGCTATGTGCTAGGCAAGGGACTGGCCCCAGCGAAATCCCAGTAACCTATTGTCTTGGGTGGAGGTGAGCACAGATAATTGAAATTCTGACTCAGATAATCTCTAAACCTTGTTTTTGCCACTTACTAACAGTTCTGATGCGGGCATGGGGGGTGGGGAGCTTTGTTTTTCTTCATCTTATAATAGAAGTGGTGCATTTGGGACATTTCGTAGGCAGGAGGGTGTTGGGAGCAGCAAACAGCTTGCTGCTGGTGATAGGGCCCCTAGTGGCCTCTCTGGGGCGACAGCTCAGCCCTGATGTAGGGGAAGGGAGAGCAGCTACCTTGCATACTCCATAATGAGTGTGGAAACTGAGGCAGAGAGATGGTAGAGGCCTGTGGAGAAGGTATGTTGGTATATGGTATATGTCTTGGTATGTGGCACCTCCTACTTTAGAAATGTGTGAGGTTGCGTCCTTGCACTCACTCAGTCTTGCCCAAACTGCCCTAGGGGTGAGCTGGGTAGTGAGAATAGGATGAATGTTTGTTTTGGAGATGAGTCAGCTGAGCCCCGATCACAGCCACGTGACTGGCAGCGTGAGGACACCTCCCCAGCGGTAGCCGGGTATGTTCATGGGTCCTGAGATGACACTAGACTCTGCCAGGAGGACAGGGACACTCCTATGGGTGGGGGCCCCTGGAGGGGGAGCCTTGGGCAGCTTCTTGGATCAAGGAAGAGGAGTAGGGTCTGCTGGGGGGCCCCAGGTTCCACATTCATTCTGTGATGGGTTCTCTGTGAATGGCAAACCCAGGAGCTTCTGCAGCTTCTTATCTCTCCCAGGCACACATCAGGGCCAGGATTAGGGGAGGAGGCTAATCGGTCCCAGGGTCCTTAGTGCTTGGTTATTCTATTTTTTTCATTGAAGTGTAGTTGATTTATAATATTGTGTTAGTTTCACGTGTACAGCAAAGTAATTCAGACACACACACATACACACATATTCATATTCTTTGGTTCTTAAAACTTGTTTTGTGGAGGGAGAGGTGGAGAGGTGGTGGCTGGGCTTCTGCTGCCCTTGCTGCAAACCCAGAGTCCAGGCGCGCTGGTAGGTAGCATGGCTGCAGTTTCTACCCTCAAAGAGCCAGCAGGAAAGTGGGCAGAATTGGGAGGGGAAGGGAGAGGGAGAGGGGAAGGAAGTGCAGTAATGTACGAGGATAAGTCGGAAGGACGCTGGCTATGCAGGAACCTTGCCTGGGGAACAAGGACCACCAAGGTGTGATGGAGGGAGAAAACCATGCCTCTGACACTCAGCTAGACACCCATCCACCCATACCAGTTAGGAGAGACACAGCTATGGAGCACCAGCCATTGCATTTCAGGGACAAGGGGGCTGGGAGTGAAGCAGAGATTTTTCTGGGAGGCCAACACTGCTCTTTGGTCCTACCTTCTCAGCCTCAGTGTTGCTTTATTTCCTATTCCTCTGGACAGATGCAAGCAGGGGGACCTGGGCCTCTTGCCTGGGCCACTGGTATGGCCACTGGTGAGACTAAAGCCAGACTCACCTCCTCCTCACTTTTCTGCCACCAAGCCTTTGTTGAGGCTGTTGCTGCCCCCAGGGTCCCTAACCCTCCAGTTCACCCTGTTGCAGACCCAGCAAGGTTTATTTCAAATAACCTGATGAGGTTCATAGGCTATTTTTCCAGTCCCCCCATGGTGAGGCTCGGACCTGAAGCTGAGCCCAACTTTGTTGGAAGACTGGAAGTTTCAGGCCACAGACTGGATCAGAAGCAGAAGCTCTGCCAACTGGCACCCCAAAAGCCTGGCTTGGAGAGCCTCCATGGTGTGCTCACTGTGATTCCTTAGCCAGTGCTGGGCTGGAATCTAGTGGTTCCAGGGTAGGGACAACTTGGAAGCAGCAATGCCAGTTATTTCCTAGAAGACAGGGCTGGGTTGCTCCAAGGCAGCCACACGCTTACAGAGCCTCTTGCAAACAAACACACACAGGGTCTGCTGGTGTCGCTCATAACCGCTGAGGGTGCCCACTGTCTCCTCTTCATGCTGTTTACACTGTAGGTTGGTACAGTGCTTCACAGCTTATAAAGCACTTTCTTGAACTCTCCTGGTTCTCACAGCCACAATGGAAGAGAAGAACTATTTTGCCCACTGTAGAGATGAGAAAATTGAGTCTTAGAGAAATGCAGCCCTCTCCTCTTAGCCAGCTGGTAAGACACAAACCTGAGGCTTGTGATTTCAAGTTAGCATTCTTTCTCCTACCCTGAGAAATAATTACTGAGGAGTATCTACTACTGTATTTCATCATTGTGAAGACATACTTTCCCCCCCGTCTCATTTAACATCTCTGAAATCAGGCTGCATTTCACTAGCGATAGTGCCATACTATAGTTTGTAATTGGTGGTGTTTTTGCTTTGTTAGTGGCACATAAAATACTATGTATCTTATGATGGGTGTCATTCAAAATCTGACAAAATGTGGGATGTGTACAACTCTGGGGTGTGCAGACATGGCTTCTGCCTGCCGGGAGTTTTCAGTTAAGGGGAAAGATCAGACAGTCCTAGTAGCCATTCAGATAAAACAGAATATAAGGAGAATTCCCTGGCAGTCCAGTGGTTAGGACTTGGTGCTTCCACTGCTATGGGCCCGGGTTCAATCCCTGATCGGGGAACTAAGATCCTGCAAAACGTGTGGCACGGCTGAAAAAACCAAACAAACAAAAAACCCCAAACAGAATATGATACCCAAGTCTAGTCATGTGCTCTGGGAATTCTGACTGAGGGGTTTCAGAAAGACTTGAGGGAGGATGGGTGGGATTTGAGCATCCTCTTCATGTGGACCAATCAGCTGCTCTGAACAACATATCCAAGCCCTGTTAGTGTGGTGGTTCAAAGCTTGGATGCTGCAGGATGTCTGTGTTTGCGTCGCTGATGCCACCTATTGACTAGTTATTTAACTCTCAGCCCCAGTTTTCACGCCTGAGAATGGGGATGGTCATAGTGACTGCCTCGTGGGTGCTCGTGAGGATTAGATAAGAGGATGCATGTAAAGTACTTTGCTAAGGTCCTGGCACCCATAGTGAGAGTTCAGTAAACGTCACCTGCTCCCGTCACAAAATTAATCCCATAAATCCAACAGATTTAGAGCCAGCTGACATTTGTTGATCAACTGTTGTCCCTGTGTTAGGTGCATTCACATTTGTCATCTCACTTCATTGTCAACAGGAGGGTGGGGGTCATTATTCCAACTTTACAAATGATGAGAATGGGGCCCGAGGTCACAGCTGGCCAGAGGCTGGGCTGGGATTTGGATGCTGGTCTGTCTGATTCCCAGTCCGGTGCTCTTTTTACCAGACCACAGCTGCTGGTGAAAAATTACAGGCAGGGAAGGAAACCCTGCTGATCCCAGTGGCCTTGCTGCAGGCAGGGTTTTTTATAATCAAATTACTGTTGGGCATTCTTAACTGTGGGTTTTCTGGTGTTGAAGGAAGAGAGGTCTCATTCAGAGGTTTGGAGGCTAATTTGACAGAGGGGAAATGTGTTCAGACCTTAATCTCTCCTTCCCGTCTCCCAGTGGTCAGTGGGCACTTTTGCCCCCACCAGAGCGGCTGTTGGTCTCTCTGGCCCTCGTTCCTTCTTCTGTGCTTGCCTGTCCTGGCGTGTGCACTCCCCTACCCCTCGCCCACCCTGGAGAGGCCACCAGTGTGGGGTCATGCTACCACCGCTGCTCATGACCCTGCCAAGGGCTGTGGGCCTCCTCGCCTGGAGTCTCCTTCCTACCCCCTGAGTTTAGGACAAACACGTACCTTCTCTCCCTCCCTGTCCCCCCTCTTCCTCTCCATTTTTCTCCACCGCATCCCCTCTTTCACCTAGAACACTTGGCTCTGCTACTAACAGGCTGTGTGACCTGAAGCAGGTCAATTGCCATCTCTGAGCTTCATTTCTCACCTCCTCTCCACCTGGATTATCATAAGGATCAGGTGGGAGGTAGTGGGAATGAATCCTGGGCCTGGATATTGACTCCTGCTCTACCACTGTGTGTCCTGAGATGCAGGACTTAATTTTCTTGTACCTCCACGGCCTTATCTGCAAAATAGGGAGAGTAGCCCCTTTCAGAAGGTCCCTCCCTTGCAGCACCGCCATTGCCCACTCCTCTTTGGGTCCATACAGGCGTTGGCATTCCCGTTACTGTTCCTATTTTATTGAGTTCTAATTATTTACTTCTGAGATTGTCTTAGTCTTTAGATGGAAGTCAGTTCCTTTATTCAGTCCTTCATTCAGCAAGTATTTATTGAACACCTACGTGCCAGGTGCTGAGGTTAACAGACGAAGTGGGGTAAACAGACAACTAAATGAGAATTTATAATGCAGAGAGATAAGTGACTCGATAGAGTATAAGCAGGATACTATGGGAGTACTACCTGGGGGAGGGGTGGATGCCAGGAAGGCTTCCTGGAGGAGGTGACCTCCAAGCTAAGGCCTAAAGGACAAGTAGGAGTCAACCAAGTAAAGGGGAGTAGGTAGGAGGAGAGGGACTGAGGCTGATCTTCCCAGGGTCCCCAGCCTCGAGCCAGTGCCTGGCCCAGAGGGAATCAGTATGTTAGTTGCCTATCTCTCTTCTTCCTCGCCGCCTCTGGATGTGTTCCTGTGCAGAGGCAGGGGCTTGGACCACAAGGCTTCCTGGACCCTGGTGTGCTGTGGCCAAGGGCCTTGCAGAAGTATTCTGGATGTGGCATGTCCTGGAGAGCTTGGCTGCAGGGGTGGGGTGGGGGGAGCCCTGGTATTGACTGATTGGCCCAGAGCAGGAATGCAGATGACCCAGAAGTAGGTGTGGGAGGGAGCAGGGAGGATACTGAGGATGCAGGAGCCTTATCCAGGGTTCCTTTCTCCCGGGGAAGGAGAGAAGGGCTCGTTAAGGACAGCCCAGTGGGACCCCTTTTGGGGCAGGGAGGCTGGTGAGCTTGATCACATCCCTTCTACTAACATGATCTTTTATATCAGAATTGTAAGAGCTGGAATGGACATTGCCAGCCTTCTCTGTAGCCAGGGTTTCCTCTAGCACGTGACTCCTCCAAATGTGTGAGATGGCTCAGTTCACATCCTAGAACCCTGTCCCCTTCCCCCCTTCCCTGACCTTCATTGTCACTTGAAGCCCCCAGGGATGGACTCATGCCAAGACCTTCTTTGACCTCGATTGAGCTGTGCCCTCCCCCAGTCCCTGGGGACATTTCCTGGCCTCTCTGATCTCCCACTGATGCTGTTGTGGTTTCTGGGGCTCAAACAAGTGCGGGATGGGGCTGCGCTGGACAGAGCGGGTAGGCTGTGTGTCTGGCGGCAGGCTGGGCTGGAGGAGGGAAAGCAGAGACAAGATCGGCTTCCTGGGTTTGGCTGAGCAGGTGGTGGGGTACTTTTCACACTGTCTTGGGGGCCGGGGCATGAAGAGTGAGTACGGAACCTGCACTGGGATGAAGGAATGAAGATCATCATAGTTGCCACTTACTGAGGATATTTGTGCCCCACCCTCCCTGGACATATTATATACACCATACCTTATCCTACAGCCACTGTGCAGAGTGGGTCAGATTTTTCCATTTTACAGATGTGGAAACTAAGGCTCAGAGGCTGAGTAACCAGCCTTGCACAGCTTGTAAGGTGCAGAGCCGTGGGTTAAAACCTTGTCTGCTGAACACTAAGTCCAGGGCTATTTCTTCCACACCATGCTGCCTTTTTTTTGAGGGATTTAAAAATTCATTCCTTTCCTTTTGAGCTGGGACATTGCTTTTCTCCCAAAGCTGGAACGGGACCGAGAGTCGTGGATAGATATTATATGTGATGTGTTTATTAGTGTTGGAAGAGACTCCAAGACCCAGGTGAGCCCTGGGCTGAGCTCTGGGGCCTGGTTTCTCACTCTTGTTAATAGCACATCACTCGGTGCTCTGGACCCTGGGCCGTAGATGCAGTATGAGTTTTCCCAAGCCATTTGCTTTATTTACTTTTAATTTTCCTTGTGGGATAGCCACAGGACATGAGGATCGCTCTCTTTTTTAAGGCACATTAAAAATTTTTTTTAAACCAAAGTAATACATGCAGTGATTAAAAAACAAAACCCAGGCTGTTTCGTGAAAGAAAGCAGTTCACCTTGCCTCTGCCCGCTCCTACAAGCCCCACCTGCAAAGGAACCATGTCTTACTCTTTTCGCTGTTTCTTCAAACCTTTGAGTAGGAAGTTTTGGGCTCTGTGAGGGCCATGTGAATGCCTTTAAAGGTGCAGGCACCTGTTTTCTTTCTTCTACTTCGTTTTTATTCTCCTTACACATGGAGCTTCTCAATTCGCAGATGGAAAATTGAGGTCCCAAGCCAGTGGGGCCTGCCTTGAGTCCCACAGCATCCTGTGCCCCAGTATTTCCTCTCGTCACGCATCACAGGCCAGCAGCATTGAGAACTCACTTGAGATAAGAATGGAGGGACCTCCCTGGTGGTCCAGTGGTTAAGACTCTGTGCTTCCACTGCAAGGGGCATGGGTTTGATGCCTGGTCAGGGAACTAAGATCCCACATGCCGCATGGCGGGACCAAAAAAAAAAAAAAAAAGTTAAGGATGGAAGGACAGGAATGCTTCCCGCACCCTGACTTTCCCACACCCCTAAATGGGTCTCCCCAACCTGCTGGCATGGTGCCTCTCCCCTGGGATGGACCCCTTGCCCTTACTACGTATGATGTGTGGTGGCTCCACCAGCCCTGGGCTCCCCAGAAAAACAGCACTGGCGAAGGAGGGGTCAAAGGTCAGGTCTAGTCAGTGTGGAATAATAGCTCCGGGCGGACACCCAAATCCTGCAGTTCCTTGTTTAATCTTAAGGAAGTTGTTCAGCCTCAGCAGCAGCAGAAGCAGCAGCAGCAGCTGGGGTGGTAGCAGCCACGGCTACAGTGTTGCTCAGACAGTCAGGACCCCCTGACTCGCCGGGGAAGGCACTAGTGGAAGATGATGGGTCTCTTAAAGAACATTTTGGTGAGTGCACCCGGGCTATGGGGCAGCGCCTGTCCACAGCGGCTGCCTGGAGTGACTGGGTCAGGGAGGAGCCAGAACCCCTCCTGCTGTCTCCTGGCAGGGAGCCCCTGGTGCCTGCTGGCCTATCATGGGGTATGGAAGCCACCTGTCACTCAGGGGAAGGAGGAACAGAGATTAGGGACAGAGGGGATTGTGTGTGTGGAGGGGACATGGGAGGGCGTGGGACAGAATCGGGGACCAGAGCCTTTCCTCCCTGGCGTGGCGGACCTGGCCTGAGACCGGGCAGAGCTCACCTCTCTGCTCCTCTGTCAAGGCTTCCTGATGCTGGGTGAGGGCCTGAGGGGACCCTCAGCCAACTGCAGGCTGTGCCAGGTGGGGTGCCAGGGTGGGAGAGGGAGGGACTCTGTAGCTGGGCTTCCGCCGGGCTCCAGGCACTCGGAGCTGAGGGGCCAGCCCTGTGGGGCCAGCCCTCTCCCCTTTGTGCTGTGTGCCTGGGATGGCCCTGGCAGGGGACTCTGTCACAGAGCCTCCGAGCTGTGCTGTAGTGTGACACTTGGGAGTGGTGTGTGTGACGTTCCTGCTGGCCTGGGCGTTAAGGTCCTTTCCTGCCAAGTCAGATAGTCCCTGGAGGCTCTGTGGGCCCCCCTGTTTGATCTCTGCCAGGCCCCTGTGCGCATGGGGCCCGGGCTGACTCGGCCAGGTTGGAACTGCTGGCCTCTTCTCATTCACGACCTACCTGCTGCAGGCGGGGGTGGGCTGTGTTCTTTCCTTTCTTCCCCTTCCTGGGCTGTGACAGTTTAGGGATGAGTGTGGGGAGTGATAGGACACTGGTTAGGGGTTGGACCAAGGAGTCCCCCAATCTCAGGCTGTGCCACCACTGGCTCCGGAATGGGGGGCAGGGTGTGAGCCTGGTGACACTGTTACAAACCGAAATGGCCTGACGCCCCTGGACCTTGGCAGGATATGGAGTGGTACGTTGGAGGGTTTTAAGGTGGAGACGGATGTCATCTGATTTGTCTTTCAGAAAGACCATGTGGCTGTTGTCCAGGGGGCTGATTAGGGAGGCATTGGTGTGGAGGCCGGGAGGCTGCTACATGGTCCTGATGAGGGGCAGTGAGAGCTGATGGAGGTGGGGGAGCTGCTGAGACGTGCTCAGACTTGGGATATGTTTTGACAGTGGACTTGCAGGTCTGTTGTGTGTGGGGAATGAGGAGGAAGAAATCAGTGATAATCCTGGGGGATTTCTCCTGGGCGTCAGGATGGGTGGACGATGGGGAGACTGGCTAAGGTGGAGGAAAGTTTTTGAGGGAAAGAGTTAATGATTAAAAAAAAAAAAAAAGAGTTAAGGAGTGTTCTGTTGGGCCTAGTTTAGTCTGAGATGTCTGTCAGACACGCATGTTGAGATGTGGAGTTGGCAAACCCAGATAGATCTGGACCTGAATCTGGCTTCTGCCTTTACTAAGTGTGTTCACTTTGGGCAAGTTGCTTAATCACTCAACCCCTTCCACCCCTCTAACCCTCCCTCCCTGGGACTAATGGGGTGGCATTTGTACTAATGGGGTGGCACTGATTCAGTGCCCCAGTGCCTGGCATGTCACGTGTGCCCAAAAGAGGATACCTTGGGGCTCCCTACACTTTCCTTACATCTTGTCATTTTCCAGCTCAGGAACATTAAGTGGCTCCCTATTGTACAGAGCAGAGCTTGGAAGTTGTGTCTTGTGGACTGACGTGGCTCATAGATGAATTTTGTTTGGTCCACATAGAGATTTTTAAAACTTTTAATTGGTTATCAATGCATAAAAGTTGGGAGAGTTTACATACAAATTTGGATTTCTGGCTTATCCTGAAAAGTTGAAAACTCTGGTAACATTGAGCTTGCATTTCCTCTTGCAGCCTGGCAGAGGTGAGCAGCAGTTGCCTCTTTTGGAAGGAGCATGTACTCTTCAGTTCACCATTGTTTTAGTCCCCCAACTCTTGTTGTTGTTGAGGGGAGATTTTCACAATGTAAAATTAATCATTTAAAGTGAATAATTCGGGATTTCCCTGGCGGTCCAGTGGTTGAGACTTCGCCTTCCACTGCAGGGGGTTCGGGTTCAATCCCTGGTCGGGGAGCTAAGTTCCCACGTGCTTCGGGGCCAAAAAACCCGAAACATAAAACAGAAGCAATAGTGTAACAAATTCAATAAAGACTTTAAAAATGGTCCACATCAAAAAAATAAATAAATAAAGTGAATAATTCAGTGGCATTTAGTACATTCACAATATTTTGCAACCATTACCTCTACCTAGTTTTAAACTATTTCCATCACCTCCAAATAAAATCCCATTAAGCTGTTGCTCTCCATTCTCCCCCAGCTCCAACCCCTGGCAACCACTCTTCTGCTTTCTGTCTCTATGGATTGATTTACCTATTCCAGATATTTTACAGAAATGGAATCATACAGTATGTGACCTTTTGTCTCTGGCATCTTTCACATGGGATGTTTTTGAGGTTCATTCACATTGAAACATTTATTAGCACTTCATTCCTTTTTATGCCTGAATGATATTCCGTTGTATGGATACACCACAGTTTGTTTATCCATCCAGCAATTGATGGACACTTGGGTTGTTTCCACCTTTTGGCAAGTGTGAGTAGTGCGGCTCTTTAGTGTACAAGTGAAGAACATTCTTGTGCAAGTATTTGTTTGGGTACCTGTTTTCAGTTCTTTGGGTATCTACCTAGGAATGGAATTGCTGGGTCATATGGCAGCTCTATGTTTAACTTATTGAGGAACCGCCAAATTGTTTTCCACAGCAGCTGTACCATTTTACATTCCCACCAGCAATGTATGAGGGTTCCAATGTTTCCACATGCTTGCCAACACCTGTTATTTTCTATTTTTTGATTATAGCCATCCTAGTGGGTATAAAAGTGGTATCTCATTGTGGTTTTGATTTGCATTTCGCCGTGACTAATGACGTGGAGCATTTTTTTCATGTGCCTATTGTCAAGTTGTATATCTTCTTTGGAGAAACGTCTACTCAAGTTCTTTGCCCATTTTTAAATTGGGTTGTTGGTCTTTTTGTTAAGTTGTAAGAGTTCTTTATATATTCTGGATGCAAGGTGCTTATCAGGTATATGATTTACAAATATTTTCTCCCATTATGTTGGTTGTCTTTTTACTTTCTTGATAGTGTCCATGAAAGCACAAAAGTTTTAAATTTTGATGAAGTTCAGTAATTTATATTTCCTTTTTTATTGGTGTCATACTTAAGAATCCATTACCAAATCTAAGACCATGAAGATTTAACTTATGTTTTCTTCTAAGAGTTTTACAGTTTTAGCTCTTAGGTTTAGGTTGTTGCTTTTTGTATATGGTTTGAGGTATAGGTGTCCAACTTAATTTCTTTTGCATATGGGTATCCAGTTTTCTAGCACCATTTGTTGAAAAGACTGTTCTTTCCCCATCAATTAGTCTTGACCCCCTTGTCGAAAGTCAATTGGCCATAAATGCATGGATTTATCTCTGGACTCTAAATTCTATTCCATTGGTCTATATGTCTAGCCTTATGCTAGTACCACACTGTTTTGATCACTGTAGCTTTGTAGTAAGTTTTGAAATTGGGAATTGTGAGTTCTTTTTCAAGAATGTTTTGGCTTTCTGAGTTCCTTGAGTTCCCACATCAATTTTAGGATCAGCTTTTCAATGTCTGCAAAGAAATCCAGCTGGGATTTTGATAGGGATTGGATTGAATCTGTAGACCACTTTGGGTGATTACTGCCATTTTAGCAGTATTGAGTCTTCCAACCCATGAACAAGGAATGTCATACCATTTATTTAAGTCTTCTTTCATTTCTTTCATCAAAGGTTTTTAGTTTTCAGTGTGTGAATCTTTTACCTCCATGTTTAAATTGTTCTACGTATTTTATTCTTTTTGATGCTCCTGTAAATGGAATTGTTTTCTTAATTTTATTTTCAGACCGTTCATTGCTGGTGTATAGAAATACGAACGACTTTTGTATGTTGACCTTGTACTCTGCAATCTTGCTGACTTCCTTTATTAGCTCTACTAGCGTTTTTATGGATTCTTCGGGTTTTCTATGTTGGATTATGTCATCTGCAAATAGAGACAGTTTTGTTTTTCCTCTTCAATATGGCTGCCTTTCATTTCTTTCTCTAATTGCTCTGGCTAGAACTTTCAGTACACTGAATAGTAGTGGTGAAAGTGGGCATCCTTGTTTTGTTCCTGGTCTTAGGGGAAAAGCTTTCAGTATCATTGAGCATGATGTTAGCTGTGGATTAAAAAAAAAAAAGCCCTTTATCATGTTGAGGAAGTTCCTTTCTATTCCTAGTGTTCCAGGTATTTTTCTTTTTTTTTTTTTTTTTTTTTGCGGTATGTGGGCCTCTCACTGTTGTGGCCTCTCCCGTTGCGGAGCAAAGGCTCCGGACGCGCAGGCTCAGCGGCCATGGCTCACGGGCCCAACCGCTCCGTGGCATGTGGGATCTTCCCGGACCAGGGCACGAACCCGTGTCCCCTGCATTGGAAGGCGGACTCTCAACCACTGTGCCACCAGGGAAGCCCTCCGGGTGTTTTTATCAAGAAAGGGTATTAGATTTTGTCAAGTGCTCTTTCTGCATCAATTGAGATGATTATGTGGTTTTTCCCTTCATTCCATAAATGTGATATATTACATTGATTGATTTCCTTATGTTGAATCAAGCTTGCATTCCTGGGATAAATCCCACCTGGTCACAGTGTATAATGTGCTGTTGGATTTGGTTTGCTAGTATTTTGTTGAGAACTTTTTTTTTTTTTTTTTTTCCTGTACGCGGGCCTCTCACTGCTGTGGCCTCTCCCATTGCGGAGCACAGGCTCCGGATGCACAGGCTCCGCGGCCATGGCTCTCGGGCCCAGCCGCTCCACGGCACGTGGGATCTTCCGGGATCGGGGCACGAACCCGTGTCCCCTGCATCGGCGGCGGACTCTCAACCACTGCGCCACCAGGGAAGCCCCTGTTGAGAACTTTTACATCTATATCCATCAAGGATATTGGTCTGTAGTTTTGTTTCCTTGTAGTTTCTTAGTATGGTTTTGGTAATGCTGGCCTCACAGAATGAATTAAGAAGTGTTCCTTCCTCTTCAGTTTTTTGGAAGAGTTTATGTAGGATTGGTGCTAATTCTTCTTTAAATGTTTGGTGAAATTTACCATGAAGCCATCTGATCCTGGACTTTTCTTTGCTGGGAGGTTTTGGATTACCGATTCAATCTCTTATTATCTCTTCATTCTTTTATGTTACTTGCCTGGTACTTGTAGTCATTTGCATTTTCAAATCCTCTCTTACAGATTTAAATATAAATCTGCATAATTTTTAAGATGTCCTAAAAAACCCCAGCTAGCCTCCCACCCTTCCTCCCTGCCTAATCTCTGCTCTGGCCAGGTTGGTCCCTTTCACACACCCCCTGCATTAAACATTATAATTCCATAGGTCAGTGGTTCTCACAGTGTAGTCCCTGGATCAGGAGTATCAGTATCACCTGGGAATGTGTTAGAACTACAGAGTCCCTAGGGGTGGGGCCAGAAACCTGTGTTTTAACAAGCTCTCCTGGTGATTCCGTTGCATCACCATTGCCATAGGTAACAGAGAGCCTTGTATGCTCCTGGCCCAAGTTGACATAGTTGAAGCTGTGCCTCTGCAGGACTCAAGCAGCTGAGGAGCTATGTTCAGTGTGAGTTGGTATGAAGGCAGACCAAAGAAGGGAAAGAGAAGCATGAAGGTTGCACAGGGGAGGGGGGGAAGGAGGCTTGGTTGGAATAGGACCTGGATGCAACTTACTGGGGACACCTGTTGGCTGTCCAGGGTGAGGGGTACAGTCTGTGTCCAGAGAAGAGACAGCCCTTACTAGCACATGCATTGGCCTGTCCTACCCTGACTGTAGCCATCCTGAGGAGATAGCCCCGGCCACCCACAGGCCTAGGAGTCAGTCTCCCCTGCCCACTTCATTCTCATTCATTCAGGAAATGTTTCTGGAGCATCTACTCTGTGCCAGGCAGCTGTACATCCAGGGATATAGCAGTGAACAAAATAATCAGAGCCCTACCCTCAAGGACCTTCTATTCTAGTGAACCAGCCTTTGCCTTCTTCTGCAGGTTCCAGCAACCAGATTGGCGGCCAGCTGGCCCTCATCCTGATGTCCTCTGGATGGGGGCCTCTGAGCCAGCGGCAGAGCCAGGGCGGTGCAGCATGTGCTGTGCTTGGGTGGCCTTGGGACACATCCGGTCTGGCTCCTGATGGGGTGTGTGCTCTGGGTTCCCAGCTCTCCCAGCTTTCCAAAAATCTCTACAAAACTTTCCAGAAATCCTTTTCTTTTGTGGTGTCTTCCTTCTCTGTGTAATGAGGAAACCTGCTCAGACCCGTTTTCTTCCTCTCCTCAGCACCACCCAGCCCACATCTCCATCCCATTCTCCTGGGACTGTGTGGGGTGGAAGACACCTTGTCCTCCATCCTTGTCTTGTTTTACCGTTTCTGGTTGCTGTTGACATGCCTCTGCCTCCTCATGCATGTCCTGGGTTGAGGTGGGATAAGGAGACACTTGCTGCTGTGCACGGAGCGAGTTCTGGTTGGGTGCTGTGTCTGGCTCTGCGGACTGGCTCACGTTATCCCACCACAGCCCAGTGAGTCGGTGCCGTTTTGAGCCTTGTTCTAAGGTGCAGGCGCTCAGACGGCCTCGTCCTGTGTGTGAGCAGTGGGCGTGTGGTACCTTCTGGGCAGGGGTGTAGGAAGACTGCTCACACACAAATACAGCCTGCCTGCAGGAGGGGAGCAGAGGAGGCCAGAGCTAGGACAGGACCCCCAGCAGGGATCTGGTGGGCAGCAGATGGATGGCAGTGGGCGCTGCTTCAACTAGGGTCAGAAAGGAAGAAGAGGAGGAGGGAGAGGGGAGTGTGCTGGTGGGGGCCCTTCCTGCGATGCAGCGAGAAGGAGAGAACAGGTGGCCACCCATCTGCCAGGAAAGGCCACGTCCATGTGTAGAGCTGCTGTGGACCAGAGAGAGGCAGGCCAGGCCGCTCCTGCCCGCGGGAAGGGCACAGGGTGCTGAGATGGGGTTGTGGCCCTCCTGTACGCGCACATGCTGTACCCCTTCCATTGCTTCTACTTCTTCACCACCTGGGCAGGGGGCTGGCACCAGAGTGAACAAGCAGGGGCATCGGGAAGATTCCTCAAGACTGGCCTTGCAGTTCCTGTTCACTTCTGTTCCTGCTCTGTCGGACCTCCTCTGGCCTTCTCCCCGCAAGGACTCATTTTGTTCTTCTGAAGGAAGACTGGCCGGTTTCTATACTGAGAGGTGGGAGGACACGGCTTGAACCCGGACCGAACCTCGGGGCCCAGCCTGTGGTTTCCTTGGCTGGGTGCTGGTTCTCGGTGATTATTTCACATCCTACTGGACTGGCTGTTAAAGCAGAGCCCAAGGGGAAATGCTGGCCGCTGCTCTGATTTGGGTGTTGATGGCTGTTGCTAATAATAAATTAGACAGCTGGGCCGCTGCTATTGATGAGAAGGCCGAATTACATTTCTCTGTGAAAATCCAGCGCCTGGCTTCCCAATGGAGGGGGATCCCCTTCCGAAGAATGCTTTAGGCATTCTGTCCTAAAGGGCCTGTGGGACGATGCCAGTGAGTCAGTGAGCATTTATTGAGTGCCTGCTGTGCGCCCTTGGCCGCGTGAAGCAACCTCAGGGGGTGTGGACAAGGGTGGGACTCAGTGGCCAGAGCTGCTGTTCCAGGCTGGCCTGAGTCACCCTGCTTCTGGGTGGAAAAGGAGACTTGCTCTTTGCCAAGGTTGGAACTGTCCCATTGGAAAGTTCAACAAGTCACCATGAAGCGGGGCTAGGCCAGCTGGGGCCAAGTTGCCACTGGCTGATTTCTGCTCCTGGACACTGTCCACGCAGCAATTGTCCACCCAGTGTGTTACTCAGGGCTGAGGCTGAATCACAGCCCTTTCATCTCACCACCTGTGCCAGCCCTGAGGTCATGGAGCATCTTCATTCAGGAAATAGACCCATTTTTAACAGTAATCTAAACACGCTGCCTCTGGGAAGACCAATGAAGTCAAGAAAAGCTAAATCAGGAAAAGCTAACTATCCTGAAGGTACTAGACCATCTCCCAACAGGACAAAGCTTGTTTCCAGAGCAAACTTTCTAATAGTTCCTTATAGTAGTTGCTGTTTACTGAGTGCTGGCCGTGGACCAGGCCCTGGCACTTCTTGTCCACGTTCTTACTTCATCCTCACATGAGCCCTGAAAGGCAGGGGCTGATCCCGCTTTCAGGTGAGGGAAGTAAGAGAGATTGAATCACGTGCCTAGTGCCACACAGCCGGCCAGTGGCAGGTCGGTCACTTCCCATACCTGGCTTTGACCACTGGATTCTGCTCCCTCCTGTTGACTTGGTCTTCTGTATCCACGGGTTCTGCATCCACAGATTCAACTAAAGATTTCAATTTTGATCCCCAGTTGGTGGAACCTGCGGATAAAGGGGGCAACCGTGCTATGCCATTTTAAATAAGGGACTTGAGCATCCTCGGATTTTGGTATTTACAGGGGTCCTAGAACCAATCCCCCACAGATACTGTGGACGACTTTATCTTTCTACTGTACCCAAACCTCAGTAGCTCTCCAGCGCCTTCCAGATTAAGCCTGAATTCTTGGTGTTCGGAATCTCTCAGGCCTAGACCCCAGCCCTCCTTTCCAGTCTGAACTTCAGGATGTTGACCCAGAGGCCTCAGGCAGCCAGGTTCATCCACTCACCATTCACTGAGTACACACCGTGCTTCTCCACCTTTGCCCTCACAGTTACCACTGCCTGTAATGCCCTCTCCACCCTCTCTATCAAGTGATTTCTGTTTATCCTTTAAGGTCTGGTTGGAATCCAGCCTCTTACAAGAAGACTTCCTTGATGTGGTAGTTTTAAAATATGTCCACAAGTTCTTTGATACTTTTCTCCTTCAGAACCTAGTTCTCCTCCCCTTGAGTGAGGGCTGGTCGTGGACACTAGTTTCTAAAGAACAGGATAAAAGGGAAAGGATGGTGTAAAGGTAGTATAGCTTCCTTCATGCTTTCTCTCTTGGATCACTTGCTCCGGGGGAGTCAGCCGCCATGTTTTGAGGATACTCAAGCAACCGATGGAGAGGCCTGTGTGATGGGGACCTGGGCCCTCCTGCTGACAGCTTTGTGAGTGCACCATCTTGGAAGCAGATCCTCCAATCCCAGTCAAGCCTTCAGGTGATGCAGCCTCTGCTGACATCCTGAATGCAACCGCCTGAGAAATCCTGAGCCAGAGCTGACCAATGAAGCCACTTTTGAATTCCTGACCCATGGACATTGTTGTGAGTCACCAAGTTTTGGGGTAATTTGTTCTACAGCAGTACAGAACTAATATCCTTACCTCCCAGCAAGAAGTGCTTCATGCCTCCTCTGAACCACTGGTCATCTGTAACATAACCCTGTGTAACTTTGTCTCATAATTAAGGTCAAGTACCCTAGAAATGGAACCCTTGCCTAGTACTTCCAGTGACCAGTCCATGCCTTGCCAGCACTTAATCATTTGGGGTTAATTGATTAACCAACACAAGGGCATTGTGTAGGAACACACCTAAGGTATTTTTGGTTGCCAGTTTATATGGATCCCAGGGGGTAAGCTGGATATGGGGGTGACTCTTAGTCTATAACACACAGGGCCATGGTTAGACCTGGAAATGAATTGGCCTGAATTCAGGGGCTTTCTGTGGGCACAAAAGGCTGTATAACTTGTGTCCTTGGGCACAGCGTCTTATGAGGGTACAGGAAAGGCATGTAGTAGGAGTTGGGAGAAGCAAAGAAAGGCATGCCAGAGCCTCTGCTTATGTGTTGAAGTCTTTGCAGTTGATTAATTGCAAAAATAATTTATAATTGTTATAGAAAATTTTAAAAATACTGAACAGCAAAAAGGAAAAAAATTATCCTTAACTTATAACTCATTTTGACATATATCCTTCAAGATATTTTTCTCTGGAGGGTGATGTGTGTATTCAACATGAAGACATGTATGTTGAGAAAAAAGGGGTCACATTGTTCTAAACCCTACTTTTCTCACTGAACAGTACAACGTGACTCTTCCTAGTAGCATAATCAACACAGATCTCCTCTTAGAGTATTTTATTGTACAGGCATACTTCCTTGTATGATTTATTCTTTCCCTCATTGATGGGTACTTCAGCTCTTTCCACTTTTTTTACCCATAAACAGTGTTTCGACAAATATCCTTGTATACATATCTTTGTGTAGTTGCCCAAATATTGCTTTCAGGTAAATTCCTTTAAGTCGGTTTATGGGCCAAAATACGTGAACATTTTTCAAGCTTTGGACACATAGTACCAAATTGCCCTTCAGAAAGTACCAGGCTCACACTTACCTACAGTCCTTGCCAACACTGGATTTTCTTTTTAATTGTGGCCAATCTGATAGGTGAAAGATGTTGTCTTACTATTATCTTAATTTCTTTCATAACTTGGGAGGTTGGGCATGTTCCAATTGTTTATTGGTCATTTTACATTTCTCCTTTAGCAAGTTGTTTGTTCCTGTCCTTTGCACATTTTTCTGTTTTCTTTTCCAAAACTTATTTCTTTGAAATTGAATTATGCCAGTAATGTAGGTCTACCTGCTTGTGAAGCAGGCCATGTATAAAGCAAAACCCCCTTCACTATTCTCTCCGCCTTCTCCATATAATCACTTTTTGATAGTGTGAGGTATATTCTTCTGTATTATTTTCTGTGCATTTATATACATACATATAGGTCATTTTAGGTTTTGTTTTTATTAAAAAGGGATCGTATTCTGTGTGATGTTCTGATTTGCACCCACCTCTTAATATATCTTGGAGAGCATCTTATATAAGCAATATAGATCTACTGCTTTCTTTTTGAATAACTGAGTAGTTTTTCTTTTTGAACAGCTTTATTGAGATATAATTCAGTACCATAAAACCACCCATTCAAAGTTTACAGCTTAGTGGTTTTTAGTATATTTACAGAATTGTGTAACCATTACCCACAGTCAATTTTAGAACATTTTCATCAGCTCAGAAAGAAGCCATATATCCTTTAGTTATCACCTTCCAAATCCCCCATTTCCCTCAGCCCTAAGCAAACACAAATCTACTTTTTGTCTCTATAGATCTGCCTATTCTGGATATTTTATATTAATGGACTCATGTGGCTTTTTGTGTCTGGCTTCTTTTACTTAGCATAATGTTTTCAACGTTTATACATGTTGTAGCATGAGCCAGTACTTCATTCTTTTTTTTTGTTAATGGCTGAATACTATTCCATTGAATGGATGTGCTATAATTTGTTTATTCAAAAGTTGATGGACTTTCGGGTTGTTTCTGCTTTTTGGGTATTATGAATATTGCTGTTGTGAACATGAGCATACAAGTTTTTGAGACATATGTTGTTTTTTTTTTTTAGGAGTTTATTAATTAATTAATTTATTTTTGCTATGTTGGGTCTTGTTTCTGTGCGAGGGCTTTCTCTAGTTGCGGCAAGCGGGGGCCACTCTTCATCGCGGTGCACGGGCCTCTCACTATCGAGGCCTCTCTTGTTGCGGAGCACAGGCTCCAGACGCACAGGCTCAGTAGTTGTGGCTCACGGCCCTAGTTGCTCCACGGCATGTGGGATCCTCCCAGACCAGGGCTCGAACCCGTGTCCCCTGCATTAGCAGGCAGATTTTCAACCACTGCACCACCAGGGAAGCCTGAGACATATGTTTTTATTTTATTTATTTATTTATATATTTTTTAAATTTTTATTTATTTATTTATTTATTTATTTGTGGTACGTGGGCCTCTCACTGTTGTGGCCTCTCCCGTTGCGGAGCACAGGCTCGGGACACGCAGGCTCAACGGCCACGGCTCACGGGCCCAGCCTCTCCGCGGCATGTGGGATCTTCCCGGACCAGGGCACGAACCCGCGTTCTCTGCATCGGCAGGCGGACTCTCAACCACTGCGCCGCCAGGGAAGCCCAGAGACATATGTTTTTAATATATGTTTTCATTTCTCTTGGGGGTATATACCTAGGGGTGGAATTGCTGGGTCAAATGGTAGTTCTTTTTATGTTGCTGGATTCAGTTTGCTAGAATTTTGTTGAGAATTTTTGCATCTATTTTCATAAGCTATATTGGTCTGCAGTTTTCTTTTCTTGTGATGTTAATTTTGGTGTCAGTGTAGTACTAACCTTATGGGATAAGTTGAGAAGCATTCCCTCTTCTATCTTTGGAAGAGTCTGTGAGGAATTAGTATTACTTCTTCTTTAAGGGGTAGAATTCACAACTGAAGCCATTTGGACCTGGGCTTCTCTTTGTGGGTAGTTTTTGGATTACTAATTCAATCTCCTTATTAATATAGGTCTTTTTAGATTTTCTGTTTCTTCCCAAGTCAGTTTTGGTAGTTTGTGTATTGCTAGGAATTGTTCATTTCATCTCAGTTATTGGCACACAGTCTTTCATAGTATTTGTATTTTATTCTACGTAGCTTATTCTAACCAATTTCCTACATTTAAGTTGTTTCCATTTTTTGCTGTTACAAAAAAATGCTGCAATGGCCATTATATTGTATCCATCTTTGTGTTCATGTGTAAGTGTGTTTATAGTATACATTCTTCGAAGAGGAATTGTTGGGTCAGAGGTCTGTGTATTTAAACTGTTGATTGTTTCTACCTCCTTGTCCTCTTTTTGCTCATCTTTTTAGGCTTACTGATCTGAATAAGTTCTTTATGTCTATTATTCTTGGTATCCTGGAGATTGGAGTTGGTAAGAATACACAGAACAAGCGGGAAGGATAGGTTTGAGAGCTGGGTGTTTGATGGCTGCTTCTGGTCAAGGGTGCTTGATGTGGGTGACCCAAGCTTGTCCTCAACCCTGTACATTCACAAGTGGGGTTTCCAGACCCTGGAACCTGAACTGCTGGGGGGTAGAGACTCTTTGCCTCTGATGGGCCACCTTTAGCCTGGGAGAGGTCACTTGGAGTCTGCAGCAGGGCCAGGTCCCTGCAGGTAACTCCACAAGGGTCCTTTCCATGGTGGTTCTCTTCTGAGAATGCTGAGGGTGACGGGGCTGCAGGCAATTCTGGCCCACTGGTGCCTGCAGAGGAAAGCAGGGTGGATGCCCTGCCTGTGCATGAAGAAGTGACAAGGACATGCTTCCTTTTCACTGCTTTCTTTTGTTTCGTATTCATCTGGGGACTGTCTCTTCTGGGCGCTCATTAACTCGTGGCTTGCCAGTGCCCCGATGTGGGCAGTGATCTTACGACAAAAAAGTGTAGCTGTTTTCACAGAACGGGAAGTGGGGACACTTCTGGGGCAACCTCTGCATGTGTTTATTAGGGTAGAGCTTTCAGTCCCTCACCCTTTCATTCCACTTTTTCTCCTTTTGGTCTTACCTGGAGTTTACAAGGGTGGCACCAAAGTAGGTTAAAAGTTTGGATTTATGTAGTTTACGATTTTAAAAATAACCCATCCAGGCCACTGGAGGCTGCAGTTCAATGGTTTTTAGGTTTTGCTCACCAGTTCTTGGGTCCCAAAAGGTGCCTTGGGGACAGGGGACAGGGACAGGCAGAGGTGGCACATCAGGGGCTCTGCCTTGGCCAGAGCAGCTGTGCGTTTACTGGTTTTGTATGTTGGAGTTCTAAGTGAGACTTCTGTGAGAAGACAGAAGAGCTGTGTGTTGCCACAAAAGTTGGAAAACTACTTGTGTGGGACATCTTGGCCTCACTGTTGCGTTGAAAACATCCCAAACACGAATCCTGCTGGAGGCTGAATCCCAGGGCTGACAGGCATTTTGCAGACCTTGGCTTTTCCCAGGGACCCCTCCCTCTTGACAGAGACTGAGTAACTGTTCTCCCCAGGGCCATTTGCCAGCCTGGGCATGCTTTCTTCCCCCTCTTGTTGTATGGGGTATTCTGGCCCTCCAGCCCTGCAAAGGCAAGATCAAATTATCTTCTCTTTGATCCAAATGAATTTTGTCCCTGGGGGAAGCCCTGGGTTGAGCTTCCAGACAGTCAACGGACAGGCTTTCTCAGCAGACCTCCTGGCTGATGCCCCATCTTTCTCTCCCCGCCCTCTTTGTGTCTTTCAGTCAGCGGAGTTCTTTGAGATGCTGGAGAAAATGCAGGTGAGCATCCTCATTGTCGGGGAGCCAAGCACCGGGTGGGGATGCTGCAGTGACCTCAGCGGACACAACACCAGCAGAACCCACAGGCAAAACTCGGGTCCTTAGAGGGAGGGCAGAGAAGAGAGAACTCACAGTCCTGATGGCCTGGCCCACCTGAGGCTATTTCCATGTCGAACGGCACAGAGGATTCTGGGACGGCTCCCGCCTGAAGGATGGAGAGAAGACAAACAGAACCTGCCAGCAGGGCAGACGGATGTGGGGCGGGTTTGAGAGGGTCCGTTGTTCCTGGAATGGGTTGGAAAGAAAGCTCCTTCTTAGGGGGCTCATCTCACGTCTGCGAGGTAGAGCAGCGGAGTGGGAGACAGACCTGGGTTCAAATCCTGCACCTAATACTTGCTCGCACTAGTTCCTTCCCTTTTCTAAGCTTCTCGCTCCTGTTTTCTGTCTACTCACAGCACTGTTCTCACCTCACTCTGACACCAGACGTGGGGCAGTTTTCCCACACTAAACAGTTCTGCGAATCCAGCTGGGTGCCCTACAGTTTCACTCAATTCTGAGACTGTCTACCTGGAGAGAGTGTCAGATCCCACAGGTGAAGGGCTCAGTCTCACAAGACCACCCTCCTCCCCTGACTTCAACACCAATCCCAAGTCCAGGTTGGCACCTGTGCTTCTGACTCACTGGCTACCAATCGGAGATTCCCACGACCCCCTTCTCGGGTTCGATTAATTTGCTAGAGTGGCTCACAGAACTCAGGAAAAGAGTTTACTACTAGATTATCAGTTTATTATAAAAAGCTGTAACTCAGGAACAGCCAGATGGAAGAATGGCCTCGGGCAAGGTATGTGGGAAGGGGTGCAAGCTTCTATGCCTTCTTTGGGCACAGCATGTGTTTACCAACCAGGAAGTTCCCAAAACCCTGTCCTTTTGGGTTTTTGTGGAGGCTTCTTTACATGGGCATGATGGATTAAATCATTGGCTATTGGTGATTGATTGAATCTCCAGCCCCTCTCCCCTCTCTGGAGGTTGGGGGTGGGGCTGAAAGTTCCAACCGTCTAATCGGGGTTGGTTCTCCTGGCAACAAGCCTCCATCCTTAGGGGCTTCCCAAAAGTTACCTCATTAGCATAAACTTATAACAAGACACTCCTTTCACCTTTATGGCTCTGGAGCTGTTTTAGGAATCAGGGACAAAAGTGCAAATGCTGTAACAAAAGATGCTCCCGTTGCTCTGATCACCTAGGAAATTCCAGGGGTTTTAGGAGCTCTGTGCCTCAAACTGCATGGAGACCAAATATATATTTCTTATTATAAATCACAAGATCACAGCTTCTATAAATAAGAATGCCCGCTTACATGTAAAATACCCACTTACATGGTTGTTGGGATGAAATGAGAAATATGTAAATACTTTGTAGGCATTGCACAAAAATCAGTGTTCAGTGTTGGGGGTCCTTTATAATCACCCCTCACCAAGGGGTCAGGGCTCACAAATGAGAACCACTGCCCTAGGGAATATGGGGGGGAGGTCCAGAAGGCTTAATAAATGTAGGTGGGAAGAAGATGCTGATAATAGCCCACGTATTAGAAGCACTTCTCTGGGCTCAGAGATTGACAGGCGTTATCTCATGTCTTCCTGGCAAGGCCCACAGGAAGTAGGTCTATTATTATTATCCCCATTTCACAGGTGAGAAAACTGAGGCACAGAGATATTAAATAAAACACTTAAGGGCTCAGGGCTAGTAAGTAGCTTCAAGGCTTAGCCACTATATTATGGTGCTCTTTACCCTAAGTAGCTGCTGCAGGCTCCAGGAAGGAGGATCCGGTAGTGATGGAAGCTCTAGGAGGAGAGGCAGAGAGTGTGCCCACAACGGGCCAGAGATGCAGGTGGAGGTGCTGAGAAGGCAGCTGCTACCAGCAAGCGTGGTCCTCATGGGAAAGCCAGGTCTCCCTAAGGGGGGAGGGGGAGGGACTGTTTGAGGGAAAACTATTATTAGTGGTTGTGTCGTCATCACGAGCAAGTTATTAAAATCCTGCTCTGTGCCCAGCAGTGTGTAGACTACAAACTGATTTATGTGCGTTTAGGGAATGTACAGTCAAGTTGCGGAAATCCTGCTCTGTGCCCAGCAGTGTGTAGACTACAAACTGATTTATGTGCGTTTAGGGAATGTACAGTCAAGTTGCGGAAACAGGGAGGGCACCGGCCTTGACAGTGAGTGATGGGAGGCAGTGTGTAATAGGTGCTCAGTAAAGCTGGGATCTTCACCTCGAGCCACGGAATCCCCGCACTCTGGCAAGCTGGCGGGGAGTTTGCGGCTCACCCTGCCTTCTCTCTGGTTGCTCCCACTATCCACTCACCCCTCACCGCTAGCCAGGGCCCCCGGCCTCCCCAACAAAGGGCTTCTCTGAGCACAGACCCCAGCCCCACTTAACCGGCCTCATTGTCCTCATGTTTCGAGGCTGCTGGCTTGTCCTCTCAACTAGATTGGGAGCCTGGCAAGGACAGGGGTCTTTTTTTTTTTTTTTTGCCGCGCTGTGCAGCTTGTGGGATCTTAGTTCCCTGACCAGGGATTGAACCCGCGCCCTCTGCAATGAAAGCGTGGAGTCTTAACCACTGGACCACCAGGGAAGTCCCAGGGGTCTGGTTGCTTCCTGTGTGTCTCCACGGCAGGCGGCTGACACCCTTGGGCTGTTGGTCAATTTCATCTCAGTTGAGAGTGCTGGTGGCTGAAACTGGACTTCCCAGTGCTTGGGCCTCTACCACATGCCCACTGGGTCCCAGCCCCCGAGGGGCCACAGTTTCCAACTCCTCTGCCTGTATGAAACTCACATGGGAAGTGGCTTCTATGAAGTGTGGCTGGAGTCTGTCCTTGAGTGTGGGTGCCCTTTCTCATGCTGCGGACGTGAAGACTGAGCCTCAGAGCAGTGAAGTATCCAGGGCACTCAGAGTTGTGAAGAGCTGAAACTAAGATCCAGGACTCCTGACCTCCCAGACCGAGAGTCTAGGGATTTGAAGAAGGGCACAATCCCTGTGAAGCAACAGGGGCTGAGTGCACAAGCTTTGGATCCCTTTGGTCCTAGGTTCAAGTTCTAGCTGAGTATCCTTGGTCAAGTCACTCTACCTCTCTGAGCCTCAGTGTCTTCACGGCTGGGGATGGGGGAGGGGGGCATGATCATAATACCTGTTGCAAAGAATGACACACAGAGACGGCCCAGTGCTGCGTGGTGGCTCTGTCGTGGGGGAAGGCACAGGAGGAGGTTTGCTGTCCTGCCCTGGGGCTGTTCCCAGGCAGGGATGACTAGTGCAGAACAAGCAAAACAAACTCCTGACATCACCCCCATCCCCATCCGCCCAGTTTGCCTCCCTGGACAGGGTCTGCTGGCCACTCAGGTGGTTTTTATCCCTGTGTGTGGAAAGGACCACCTGTCCAGCGGGAGGGGGTCCTCCCACGCCCTCCGATGCCCTCTTGAACAGCGCCGCAGGTGACTCAGCCCTGCCAAGTGTGGAGAAGCCCAAGTCTTAATCCACCCAGTCAGCAGGAGTCCTGGGCTCTGAGAGCTGTGGGATAGGACCATGCACTTGTAGACACACAGTCCAGCTTCAAATCCAGGTGCTGACACTCACAAGCTGTGTGACGTTAGGCCAGCAACCTACTCCGTGGGCCTCAGTTTCCTCGTCGGAAATAGGTGCTGAGGGCTTCAAAGGAGACAACAGAGGGAGCGCCATGGAAGGCCAAGATGCTGATGTGTATTATTATGATCAGGCAGCAGCCGCTTCTGGACACTCTTCTCTCTAGAGGGGACCTGTTTCTCCTAGTGTGTCCCTGTGTGTCCCAGCGTCTCACACCCTCATTGGATTTATTCAAACAATCTTGGGAACACCATGTGCCCCCCTCCCTCAAAGCCTAGTTAATTCAGAACGTGACTATAGGACCGGGCCCGGCTCCCTGGAAGAGCATTTTCCAGATAAATGCAGATGATCCCCTTTAATCCAGGCCCAGTCATGGTACCTGTCCCTTGTGGTGACACATCTGTGAGGCGGGAGGGTGGGTGTTAGAATCCTCATTTTGCAGATGAAGCCATGGAGGCTGCAAGAGGCTCAACTTTGTCAAGGGTCATGGATAGTACGACAGCAGCAGAATGAGGACCAGGTGGCCTGCCTGTCACCCTTGGACCTTCCCACCGGGGGGGGGGGCTGGTGTGGCATGAGGTCCAACATGTGGGCATCGAAGACACCCGAAGATGCAGGTTCCTATCCTCGCCCATCACCTACTGGCTTTGAGAGAGCCTGGTGGAGATATTTAAGCACCAGGATGAAAATGCTGCCTACCCGTAGTTTTACTATATAGTGATCAGTCTTCCAAGGGCTTAACACACTCTCAACATTTAATCTTCACCACAAGAGTAGGTGACGTTTTCGTTCCCATTTTACAGATGGGAACACTGAGCTACAGAGGGGTTTTGTGACTTGCCCATGGTCATCAGGTCATAGGCGGCAGTGTTGGGATTTGAATCCTGGTGATCTGGCTTGAGCCCACGCCCTTAACCCCCTGCGCTGCTGCCTTGCCTGAGGCTGCTGTGAGGCCTGAGTGTGTGAGGGCCCAGCACCTGCCAGCTGTTGCTGCTATTGTTACTAACCCCCAGCTAAGGCAGCTGCTACTGATAGACTCCTCTGGCCTGTCTTCTGTGACCTTTGCTTTTCCATGGATCCTCTTTTCCTTGTTTCTGCAGGGGATCAAGCTTGAAGAGCAGAAGCCGGGACCCCAGAAGAACAAGGTGGGCTGGGTGGGTGACAGGCAGGGGACAGAGCTGGCATGCTGGGGTCTGCTATCTTACACTAACTCTTATTTTCACCAAGAGCCACTTAAGTGGCCACACTGTGTTGACTGGTGCACAGTGGGCAGCAAGGGGGGCCCTGGCTTGACGCCTTTGGGGCAGCTTCAGGGTGTGCTGGGGTGGAGGCCTTGGTGAGACAAGGCTTGTGGCTCAGCTTGGCTTCTCTGCACCTGCTCCTGCAAACGGACCGCATGCAGCATGTAGGGGTGTCTGGCTCTATGCTCCAGGCTCCGGAGGCATCAGCTCTCAGCTTCAGCTTCCATTGCCAAGGGCCCAGGCACGCAGCTTATCACTTAGAGGTTAACCCCCTTTCCTGGAGGGGGCTAGGTGGGACCAGAGGTCATCTTCCTGTTACAGCATCCTAGGGTGAGAAGCTGGGTCACAGGAGTGTGGGACTCAGCGCTCTGCATACTGCATCTTCAGCTGGCAGGGTTTGCACTCAGGTTCTGTCAGTTTGGGGAAGAGCTCAAGCCAGATCCCAGAGCTGCCTCTAGGCTGTTCTGTCCGGTGTTCTTCCCACTGATGCTCCCAAAGCCCTGGTGCAGCCTGCCAGGCCCCCCGGCCTACTCCTTACCCCATCTGGAGTAAGGAGTGTAGAGGGGAATGGAAACAGTGATCAAACTTTCTGGTCATTGCCGGGACTAATGGTGACATTGTGTGGTTTGTCTTGCAGGACGACTACATTCCGTACCCCAGCATCGACGAGGTAGGAACTCCCCTGGCTGCACTGCAGCTCTGGGTCCTGTCTTTGGGGGGGTGCCGGGGGAGCTGACGGTGATGATGTTGATGGTCCCTGCCCCACCCCACGTGGGAGAGAACCCTGGCCCTGGGACTTGAGGGCTTGAGGCCTCTTGCCACCTTTCCCTTTGCGACCTCAGCTTTTCCATGTTTAAATTGGGGGTACCCATCCAAGCTTTGCATCTCTGAAACTACAGGTTTGGTGAAGCTGGAGACGTTGTAGGGCTTAGGGGAGGGGTTCATGTTGCTGCTTTTGGCCTCAAAGACGGGATCCCCTCCTTGGAGCAGTTCAGAAGTTGGAGGGCACCCCGACTGGCACCTCTCCCCGCCTCCTGCAGACCCAGGGCAGGCTGCAGTGCAAGACCCTCCCTCTGCCTCTAGGTGGTGGAGAAGGGAGGCCCATACCCCCTGATCGTCCTGCCCCAGTTTGGGGGCTATTGGATTGAGGACCCTGAGAACGTGAGCACGCCGACCTCCCTGGGCAGCAGCATCTGTGAGGAGGAGGAAGAGGACAACCTCAGCCCCAGCACGTTTGGCTACAAGCTCGAGTGCAAGGGTGAAGCCAGGGCCTACCGCAGGCACTTCCTGGGGAAGGTGAGGCCCAGGGGGCCCGGGGGCAAAAATAGCTTTTGGAGGGGGAGGGCCCCAGGAACCCAGCGTTCCTCTCCAGTTGCCCCTTTATCTCTGTCTCTCCTCTTCGAAGTCGCCCTCCCGGTCCTTGCTGCCTGCCTGTGTCCTCTTGGAGAGGTGTGACTGGCTGTGCTCCTGGGCAGGGATGGGGTGGACAGAGGGTGTGCAGAAGTTAGGAAGGCTCTTGGTGTGATGAGTCTGGGTGGGGATCACCCCCAACAAATATTTTAGGAGGTGATGGAATGGGTAGTGTTTGGGAGTGAAGGAGGGTGGAAGGGACAAATAGGTTCTCACACCTTGGAAGTCTGTTTCTGTCAAAATGGTACAAGTCTCTCGTGTCCTCATTCAAGCAGGTCCCCCTGAGTACTTGTACTGGATGGTGTGCTGTGAGCCTCTGATGGCTTAAAAGTGACAAAGTTACATTTCTTTAAATATATCCTGCCCATTAGACTTGCCAGGTTCTGGAAATCCCGAAGGCAGATTCCGGAAATCTCCGGCCTAAGGCAGCTTTGCAGTCTTAGGAGCTGCATCAGAACCCCCTGGGGAATGTGTTAAAGTGCAGATTCGAGGGCCGCATCCTGATATGGCCTGTCTGGTATGGGCTCCCTGGGCCAGGAAGAGACCCACTGTCTGGAGGACCTCCTGGCTCCCCTTGGGTGGAGGGCCAGTGATCCTCCTAGCTTTATTCCCACAAATAGTCTGAATTGGCAAGCGTTGCATCTGGACTTGTAGACACAGAGTCCAGCTTTGCCCCTGGAAGTGGACTCGATATCTTGTGGTGAAGAACTTGGGCTTTGGTCAAGACAGGTGTGGGTTTGAACCCTGGATCTTTCACTATTATTTGTGTGACCCTGGACAGTTAACAACTCTGGACTTGATTTACCCATCTGTGAAATGGAGATAATGATGTTTTCTCCTGCATGAAGTTGTAGTCAGGATTAAAGGAGATAAGGGCTCTTAGGCCCTCAGCCCAGTGCCTGGCACGTCCTGGGACTCAGTTGGGCCTCTTACTGTGACCCTGCTCCTTCTTCCCCTCCTCCCCCCTCCCCCCATCATCACCAGTAGCAGCCACAGCAGTAGCAGCCTTCTCTTCCTCATTGCTCCGGGGCTTCTGACTCCTGGTGAAGGAGGTGATTTGGGGGAACATGTCTGGAGGGCCCCCTCCTTCCCGCTAACACCTGATTTCTGTCTCTAGGATCATCTAAACTTCTACTGTACCGGCAGCAGTCTGGGGAACTTGCTCTTGTCCATCAAGTGTGAGGAGGCGGATGGTATTGAGTACCTTCGGATCATTCTCAGGTGGGGCTTCTGCACTGTTAGAGGCCACGCCTCTAGTGGCCAGGACCCAGAAATACCAGTCTGACCAGTCTGCTCTGGGTGTGCTGGGGAAACAGACCTGGCTGGAATCTTGGGGCTATGTCTGAGTTGCCAGGCAGGGAGACCAGGTGTTTATGCCTGGGGCTGATTGCGGGAGTCAGAGTGGTATCTGGTTCAAGGTCATCTAGACTGCACCCCAACCTGCCTCTCTTGTGGGGACTGGGACTCTGAGGAAGATGGCTTATCCTGCTGAGATGCAACTCCAACCTGTCCCGGGAGAGGGTTTGCCAGAATACTACCTACGGTGTGCAGCCAGTCAGGGAAAATAGATCCCAAAGCATCTGTGTGCACCCGAGACGGAGTCGTGGTCACAACAGGAGCACTGATTCACAGCTAAGCTGGGGACCTCTCTCTGGAATATGACCTCCTCAAGGGCAGGAACTGGAACTGGTTTCTGTTTGGTGTGACTAACGTGTTTTGTAGAACCTCCTTTGCAATAATGACAGAGGGATGGTCTGTGTTCTCTGCAGGCTTATCGTCTAGTGGAGAGGAACATGGAGGAGTTTAATATGTGGTGCAGGTATTATTTTAGTGATTTACACAGGACGCTGTGGGTGCACAGAGTCTGTCTTATTTATCTCTGTCCCTGGTGGGCTGGTGGAGAAGCTGGGAAGACCAGTGCTGGTGCTTAGCCATGAGCCTGTCAAGCTCCCAGTCCATATTTGTGAATCTAAGTGGAAGTCCTTGAAGGTATTTGGAAAAGAGCAATAACATTCTTTTTTTTTCTGCCCAGATTTTGAGATAAATTTGGGATGGGCAGGGACACATAGCCTTGCTATAGGAGAGGTGAGAGGGGGGGCTGGTACAAGGAAGTTGTCAGCACTCATCCAATTTTCGTTTGCTCTTTATTAAGAAAGGAAGCAATTTTCTTTGCTGAGGTTCACCTGGCTAGAAATGATGTTTGCAAGGCAAGGAAGAGTCCATTAAATCGCTAGAGCCAATTTTATGAGAGAGTAATACCTGGATCCCCATCTCCTAATAGGATTTCGAGCTAGGTGAACCTCTGTAAAGAAAATTACTTCCTTTCTTAATAAAAATCAGACCCAGGTTGGGTAGAATTCCTGAGTAAGAAGATAATTGAACACAAGGATCTAACCCTCTTTTTCTAGTATATAGCCTATCTGAAATGCTGCACCTGGACTAAAAATGAGAGAAAGATGCCCAGCATGCAACATACTTTGATGATTTTTTTTTTTGTCATCTGTGGGGTAGTTAGGACTGTAATGTAGGTGATATTGAGAGTTGAACCCCATTGCTTCTTCCTTAGAAAGCAATGTAGTGTGGGAATATGTGAAATTGGAGATTTGGGGACAATTCTGTGCTGTTTAGAAGTAAGGGTGAGCCCTGGAACAGTCAGGGGTCTTTCTACGTGGAACCCCTTTTGTTGTTTGGGGTCAATAGCATTTGAAATCAGTGCCCTGGGGAGCCCAAGCTCAAATGTGGCTCTCCCAAACAGAAATCCAGCGAGTGGGGTGGCAGAGAGAAGCCATTCACCAGCTAGGAGTTGGATAATCACATCGTGTACCCAGAGTAATGGCCAAATTGAAAACCAGACATAAAAAAATTGGTCCCACAGCCTAGTAACTTTACCAGGCACAAAGAAGAAATTATGCAGAGATGAAATTCCTCCGCTGGCAGTGACTCCTCTCCCAGCTTCTTCCTCATTCCCTGCAGGCTTCTGGATTATTTAATTGATGTCTTATAACAGCCAGCTCTCTAGCCTAAAATCTGAGGAGAGAATTCTAACAGCATCTGTGTGTGCCATGAGAGTTGCCAAGGAGAATCTACTCACAGTTTGGAGATAAATAACAAGCCTGAGTAGATGTCTCCTTTTTCAAGTTTGGATATAAAAAGAAGGAGAGGGGGAAAAAAAAAACCCTCATAGTTTGGTAAAAGAAAAGATTCTGCATCTAAAAAAGTATAACCTAGCATTTAGAAGGCAGGGAAACTTTGAAAAGGATTTGTTATAGAAAGCCAAATAAAATTTAGATATCTATTAACTTTGTGTTTTTGGCAGACTTATAGAAAAAAATAAACTGTTTTAAAGACAAAAGATTAAGGCAATAGAATGATATGAAGAAGGTGCTGGTTAAATTAAGGAAATAATATAAAAAAACTAAAAATGGCCAGGAAGAATTCTAAATGATATTACAAACAGTAAAGAGCAGAATCAACTTTGTGGAAAACCCAGTTAGTAATATTGAGAATAAGCTTAAGAAGCTCTCACATAATTCAAAGGTAAACACAACAACTATAAAGTGATAAGCAAAATTATAATGAATGTGGAGGATAGTGAACAGGAATTAAACATGTGGATAATGGATGTTCTTTAGCTGATTGAAGACTTAAATCTGCAGATCAAAATGACTCACCAGGGCTTCCCTGGTGGCACAGTGGTTGAGAGTCTGCCTGCCGATGCAGGGGACACGGGTTCGTGCCCCGGTCCGGGAAGATCCCACATGCTGTGGAGCGGCTGGGCCCGTGAGCCATGGCCGCTGAGCCTGCGTGTCCGGAGCCTGTGCTCCGCAACGGGAGAGGCCACAACAGTGAGAGGCCCGCGTACTGCAAAAAAAAAGATAAATAGGAAATTTTAAAGATACTTAAGGATAAAGACAGATTATTTGTGAATGACAGCTAGGCTGAGAGCAGACTTCTTATCAGCCACGGGACAATGGGACAATATCTTTAAAGTGGTGGTAGACAGCTGTTTCAGGTATTTAAAAAAATGAAGGGAATATATCAGTTACAGACTCTCCCTGAAAGAATTACTAAAGGATGTACTTAATCTAGAAGAAAAGAGAAACCAAAAGGAAAGATGCAACTAAAAAGTGAGAAGAAATAGGTAAACTATGTTGATAAGTTTAATTACTGACTGGAAAAAGGAAGTATTTTTTTTTTTAAAAAAAGGATTCTTGAATTAAATTTATAAACAAATGTAGGAAGGACAGTGGGAGGGAAGAGTTCAGTAGCTATTGTGTCCCCTCCTTCCTCAGGAGAGAGATAGCAAGTAAGTTTAGAGTTTGTTGGAAAAATATAAATATGTGTATTAGAAGTTACAGAAACTTCTGTAAAGTTTCTGTAAAAAGAAAACACAGGGTTATTAAAAACACAAAATGATAAAAGTAATTCTAAATACATTAGTAATCACAAGTATAAATTAGCCTATGAAAATATCAGGCTATCAGACTGAACTAAAAATGCAGCTATATTCTACTTAATAAGAGACATGTCTAAAGAAAAACGACATGGAAAGATTTAAAATAAAGAAATAAGAAAAGATATGCTGGAGAAATACTAACCAAGAAAGCTGGTGAGCAATAGTAATATCAGACAAAATAGAGTTTTAGGGAAAAAGTGTTAGTAGGGATAAAAGGAACACTCCTTTGTAACTTGGGAATCCTTCCCTACTCCTGATTTTCTTGCTCTGTGAAGGGAACACTTCTGTGTGGCACCCCTGGCTCTCTTCACCCCCTTGATACAAGGCTAAATTTGGGAGTAAGAACTTGATGTGTATAGCTGTGTCCTTTTCCCTTTCCCTCTTGGAGCTAGCTGCCCTCAGGGCATTCCCCCTGCTCCCTGTGCTGTAAGTCCCACCTGAGCAGACCCCACGAGAGGAGGCTTGCCCCTGCCCAGCACTGCCTGTGGGTGTGGGGGTAACTCTGGGGTGTAGTCAGAAGACCCACTGCACCTTCACAGTAAGCTCATGTGCTTCCTCTTCAGCTTTGTCAGTGCCAAAGGAGTTATTTTAATTCCCAAATTACTTTTAATTTCTTTTTTCTGTATTTGTTCATAACTTGGGCAGAGAAGGATGCCCTTTACTGGACCCCTCAGAGGCCTCAGCCTACATGATTATCAAAAGAACAGTCCACCTGGAAGATCTAACAGTCGTGAACTTGTATTTAGTAACATAAGTCTTGAATTTAAAAAGGCAAAAACGGATAGGAATATAAGAAGCAGACAAATCCTCATAGTGGGAGATTTCAGTAACATCTCTCAGATGCCAATGGACCAAGCAGACAAAAAATTGTGAGGATATAGAAGATTTGAACAACACAGTTAACAAATTTGATCTTGTAACATACATTCTTGAACTCAACAAAAGAGAAAAAAAATATATTCTTTTTCAAGCTCAGATGGAACATGAAAAAAAAGTCCATGTATCAAGTCAGCAAATTTCAAATAATTAATATATAAGGTATGTTTCCTGAATATACAAAAATTAAACTAGAAATCAACAATGAAAATACTGAAAGATAAAACTCATATATTTGGAAAGTTAAAAAAATAAAGAAAACCCTTTTAAATAACTCAGGTGCTGAAGGGGAAATCGCAAAAAACTGACAAAATATTTAGAACTAAGTGACAATGAAAATACTACCTATCGGGGCTTCCCTGGTGGCGCAGTGGTTAAGAGTCCACCTGCCGATGCAGGGGATGCGGGTTCATGCCCCGGTCTGGGAGGATCCCACGTGCTGTGGAGCGGCTAGGCCCGTGAGCCATGGCCGCTGAGCCTGCGCGTCCGGAGCCTGTGCTCCGCAACGGGAGAAGCCACAACAGTGAGAGGCCCGCGTACCGCAAAAACAAGAAACAAAAAACAAAAAACAAAACTACCTATCAATGTGTGGGATGCAATTAAAGTGGTACTTAGGGAGAGATGTATAGTTTTATATGCATTTTTAAAAAAGAAGAAAGATTCAGTGTGTAAGCATGCAGGTCAGGATGTTAGGAAAAGAATAGTAGAAAAAAAAACCCAAAGAAAATAGAAGGAAAGAAATAAAAACGGCAAGAATAAGCTAGTGAAGTAGAAAGCAAAAATAAAAAAAGAATAGAGGTAATAGACAAAACCAAAAGCTATCTCTTTGAAAAGATTAATAAACTAAACCCCCAGCAAGGGCTGACTAAGGAAAACAGAGAAAAGATACAAACAGATACTATTTCCACAATGAAGGAAGGGACACAACTACAAATAGAAATGAAATCTTAAGAGAATACCAAAAACAACTTTATATCAATGCATTTGATGGATAATTTTATAGAAAAAACCCGTAAATTCCCAAAAGTGACTCAATAAGGAGTAGAAAACCTAAACATTCACCATTAAAGAACTGAACTGGGGGACTTCCCTGGTGGTGCAATGGTTAAGAATCCACCTGCCAATGCAGGGCACACGGGTTCGAGCCCTGGTCCAGGAAGATCCCACATGCCGCGGAGCAACTAAGCCTGTGCGCCACAACTACTGAGCCCACGCGCCTAGAGCCTGTGCTCTGCAACAAGTGAAGCCACCACAATGAGAAGCCCGCACACCGCAACAAGGGTGCCTCCCCGCCCCCCGCTCGCCATAGCTAGAGAAAGACTGTGCAGCAACGAGGACCCAAAGCAGCCAAAAAAAAAAAAAAAGAACCAAATTGATAGCCACAGGTATCCTCCCAACAAAGAACAGCAGGCCCAGAGATTTGTCTGTGAAATCTCTGACAAATTTTAGCAAACCTTTAAGGGACAGAAAATTCCTATGGTATACAAACTATTTCAAAGGATGAGATGCTCACCAGCCATTTTACGAGGCTGGAGTAACACCTGGATATCAAAACCTGACAAGGGAAGTACAAGAAAATAAAATAGGCCAGTGTTGCTATTGAACATAGATATGAAACTCTAAATAAAATAACAATAAATTCAGCAGGCTATGAAAAAAATAATACATCATAAGCAAGAGGAGTTTTACCCATGGATTGAAAATATAGCTCAAGAGAAATGTAATCCACCAGGTTAACAGATTAAAAACCATATGATTATCTCAGCAGATGCAGAAAAGCATTCGGTAGAATTCAACACTTTCATAATGTGCTGAATGAATCAGGGGAACAGGCTAAATTTAGCCTTATGGTGAATCCCTTTATAAAGCAACTTTCATCCCATCTATATTTTACGTAAATCCAGATTTTCAAATATTAGTTTTTCTTTTCATAAAGGTTTAATTGCATGTCAGACCCAAATATGTCCAGAAGCTCTGCCCAGTTCTTCTGGAGAACACAAAAAACCCACAAAGAAACAAAAAAGTAATGTCGAACTTGAAGGTAGCTATTTGCATTTTCCGTATTTCAGTTGCAGTCAGCTGTACCAGGCAGGTTCTTTGAGTATCCATTTCCATGGGGTCCCTAAGTAGTACTCCATTTTCCAGTTTGAGTGCAGCGCCCAATGCCTGGGTTGAGTGGAATGAGGCAGGTCTGACCCAGGGTGACGTGAAGCAAGTACCTGCCTTGTGGCCTGGCGTGACCTCAGCCACCTTCCTCATTGACTCCATTTCTGTGGACACCCCTTTCTCATCCTCATCCACGTGTGCAGGTCCAAAGTGAAGACAGTACATGAGCGGATCCCCTTGGCTGGACTGAGCAAGTTGCCCAGCGTCCCTCAGATTGCAAAGGTAAAAGCTGACACTGAGAGGAGGTGGCTTCCTCTTTTAGGCCAGGTCTGGCCTCTGGGGTAGGGGCGGAGGCTCGTCCTGGGTGGACTCTGCCCTTGGGGAGGGGAAGGCCATTGTCCTCTTGGGCCCTTGACTGCATGGATGCGGTTGGGGGGAGCGGTTGGCGGATGCCCCCCTTTCCTCTACACCTTGCCCATCTCATCCTCGCTGCTGAGGCTGATCAGGGAACAGGGTAATCCATGGTCTCTGCCCCCAAATTCACAGCTAGTTCAGGAGACAAGAGAAATGGAGAGACAGGCCTGGAGAATACAGGCAGCTGGGGAGACTTCACAGCTGAGGACGGTTGGGTGGAGGGATGACCGGGCTGTTGATTGAGATGGAGGGCCCCCCCCCCAGGTAAGGAGCCATCAGCTGGTAGAGGGGCCCATGTCACTTCTCTGGGATCCTGGGAACTTGGAAACTGAGTGATCAAAGTGGGGTGAGAAGGATGGTCATCTGGGTGGGGTTGGACCCACACTCTGGGAGTGGGAATGCCAGGCAGAACTGTGTCGGATACCTTCGGTGGCCTCACTTCAGCAGGAAACCCCAGGAAGGTCCCTTGACTTTCCTGACCACATGCGAGTGAGCAGTAGCACCAGGATCTGACCCCAGGCCCCCTGACCCCCGCAGGTCTTGGCCTCATGCTGTTCTTCTTGGTGGGCAGAGGAGCGCAGGTGCCCTCCATGGACATGGCCCCTGAGCTGTGTGTTTCTCTCTCCCTGCTTAGGCTTTCTGTGACGACGCAGTGGGGCTGAAATTCAACCCTGTCCTGTACCCCAAGGTGAGGACCTTCCCCCCTCCCCTTGCTCAGGGCTCTGCCATTTGGCACGGATTTGCACGCCTGTGGCTCTGTGGGACATTCTCTGCATCTTGGGGGGTTTTGCGGGGTCTCCGTGATAAACCTCCATGTCTCCCCCTCTCCCTGCCCACCCCTTCACAAACTGATCTGCTGGAAACCCATCCTCAGCCACGCCTGGGTCCCCAGCCCGCTGGAATTGGTCCCCAGCTGTGTGGAGGTGGCAGACGGGTAGCAATGGTGCAGCTTCTCAGTCTGGTCGTACCTGCCTGAGGCCAGTGCCCGGCTGGGGAGTGATTCTGCCTCTAGCTGGGGGGCTGCTACAGACCTGGTTAGCCATCAGGAAGGGGGCGAGGCGGGCAGAAGGCAGAACCCCACTAAGAAATAAAAGGCCAGACCTCCGCTCCCTGTTGCCAGCATTACTACAGGTCTGAGGCCTTACAAGCCTCCGCCGGCCCCCTAGTTAATAAACTTGGCTGGTTCTCTGTTAACAGTTTCCTTAGGCTTGGCCTGATCTTGACCCCAGTTCTGATGTCGGGGTGTGGGTGGGGAGAAGAGCAATAATAACAAAACAAACTCCCAAGCCCGCTCAAGAGCAATTATGCTGTGAGAGGACTTAATCACCCATGGACAGGGAATCGCTTTAAATAGGCCATAGGAGGAGACCCAAGGCACTGGCTGCTGCTTTGCGAGCCTGGGGAGAGGCCGTGGGAGCAGGGCAGTGCTTCCGAGCATCCACCATGGGCCGGCTGGGGCTTGCTGCGGCAGGCTGGCTGGCGCTGATTCAGTCCATTCCAAGTCCCAGTTCTGACAGCCAGGAACCAGGAGGTGAGACGTTTGATGAGGGAAGAGGGGTCCTGTCCTGGCTGGGATACCCAGAACCGCCTGGAATGAAGCCTCATATCTTCACAATTGGGCTTGACACACTATTTGTCCCCATGCGGGGGCTGACCTAATGGCAGGGTCCTCTCCTGCACAGAGAATGTGCCAGAGCCCTTCTCTCAGACACCTCTTTTACCCCCCGAGCATCTGTAGGCGCTTCCCAGTAAGATGCTGTGCTCCATGGAATATTTTCTATCATTCAGACTGCCCTCCCCTTTATAATTAAAGCTGAATTTGTGAGGTTTAACCAAACATCAAAACCCCATCATAAAGCCCTAACTTAACTACAAGTTTGGCAATTTTTGCTGTCAAATCACAGCCACTGAGAGAACCCGATGACTCTCATTTTTGCATAGTTTTCTCTATAGCTTGGAAAGCCTCCGGCTCTGGTAATAATGGGAGAGCAGCTGTATTTTCATGTTTTCTAGATTGGAAGGACTGCTTCGTCCGGCAGGGATGTTAATCTGGCTGAGATGTGTGTGTGTTTTTACAATTCACGGAGTTTAGAATGTTCCTTGGAAGGTGTCCATGACCGGGTGCCTCTTCCCGGGCAGGGCAACTGCTCCAAGCCTTTGACTCATCCCACGCCAGAGTGGGGGGCGCCCTCTGGGGTCGGGCAGCGCTGTTCTTCCAGGGGGAGCTGAGAAGTGTCCATTTCCTCAGGCAGCTGAGAGCCACACAGAGATATGTCAGGGGTGACAACCTGACATGGGCCACATACTCTGGCCCAAAAGTCATGCCTGGTTCTTCCTGTAGCAAAACATGTGGTCGAATCCCCCCTTTTTATTGCAGAGACCATCCCAATAGTCCCCAAGTCTTGTGTTTCCTAACAAGCTGGTCCAACTCTGATCTTTCTGGAGGGTTTACATAGATGATGATGATAATAGCTGCTGTGTGCTCAGCACTTCATGTGCTTGATCTCCCTGAATCTTCACAGCCACACGTCTCCATTGAACAGGTGAGGAGGGACTTCCCTGGTGGTCCAGTGGTTAAGACTCCGCACTTCCAATGCAGGGGGCACAGGTTCGATCCCTGGTTGGGGAACTAAGATCCCGCATGCTGCGCAGCATGGCAATAAATAAATAAATAAATAATAATAATAAAAATAAAGAAACAGATGAGGAAACTGAGGCCCAGGGAAGTTAAGTGGCTCGCTCAAAGCTGCACAGGTGAAAGCAGTGGATTCAAAATGAGAGCTTAGTGTTTCTGACCAGCTCTTTGAAGCACAATAGAAAATTAGATGGAACCAGTGGTCAGGGTTTTTTTGTTCATTTTTTCTTTGCATGTTGAATTAGCGTATGTTCCTCCTTAGAGACCTCTTATCTTATGGATAAAGGGGAGTGAAGTCTGGGCAGGAGCAGTGCCTTGCTCAAACTCACACTGTTGCTTAGAGGTGGAATTGGAGCTAGCATCCTCCTCGCTGACTGGTTTTGGGGTCCCGGCTTCACTTTTTTTTTTTTTTTTGCATTATGCGGGCCTCTCACTGTTGTGGCCTCTCCCGTTGCGGAGCACAGGCTCTGGACGCGCAGGCCCAGCAGCCATGGCTCACGGGCCCAGCCGCTCCGCGGCATGTGGGATCCTCCTGGACAGGGGCACAAACCCGCGTCCCCTGCATCGGCAGGCGGACTCTCAACCACTGCGCCACCAGGGAAGCCCGCCGGCTTCACTTTTTACTCCCCAGATAAAACACTGGGGAAAAGTCAGTTCCCCATGTCCTGCTGGACTGCCTGTGTGTCCAGGCCTTGGCTGGCATATCTGGAGGGAAATGGAATGGGTGATCCAGAGGTTTGGTCACCACTGGCGGAAGTCCAGGGGCTGGGAACAGCTGAGACCTTTGAAGTTGCATCTTGACCGTGTACTTTGGACTTCACCCTTTCTCTTCCTCCATGTGTGGATGTTTCATATCAGGGGGGCATGTTCTCCACCAAAATGGGTACTTCCCCTTCCACTTGCTTCTTCGTTTTGCCTCCAAGTTAATAATCTGATTTCTTCTTCCCACATTTTCCAGGCCTCCCAAATGATCGTGTCCTACGATGAGCATGACGTCAACAACACCTTCAAATTTGGGGTCATTTATCAAAAAGCCAGGCAGGTAAGCATCACGAATCCATACTGGTCACTAGATCCTGTGGTTTCTGCCTGGGGACTTTTGTTTTCCCATCCCCCAAGCACAAGAGCCCTGCATTAGGTTCTTAAATACTCTGAACACAGTGACCACATTTCATGTATGAATTAGACTGGAGGTGGTAGAATCTTCAAGGTGGGCTGCTGCTCTCAAAAAGGCCTGCAGATCCCTTAAACGGTAATGTAGCTTTTCATGCAGTGAATGCTAATTCCTCCTGGCTCCCTCGGCTTACATGTAACAATGAGCTGTTCGTCACAAGAAAAGTCAGACTGGGTGGAGGGAATGGATGAGCACAGGCTGCTTTCTCCTTGCCCACCACTCTCCTGGCTGGGAATTAGCTTTGGCTCCCCAGACTTGAGTAGTGTCCTGGCATCAGCTGTATGCTCTCTGCCCAGCTCTGTGTTCAGTGATGTCACGCTGGTAGCTTGAAATCAGCCACGATGGAAGTATTCACACCATGGAAATGGGCAAACACCAGGGCTTCTGTTTTTTTGTCTTTGGAGAGGAGGTTGTTAAAGATTTTACTAGTACACAGTGCTTGTCCTCCTCTATCTCTTGTAGCGCTCACGTGCTGCTTTGGCGTCAGTTGACCAGAATGGTGTTTCTCAAAGTGCGTTCCATGAGACGCTAGTCCAGTGAGGTACTCTCTGAACACATGAGTTCCAGGGGGTGGGGGTGGTCAGTTGTGTGGGAACATTTTCAAGGTTCTGAGAACCCCAGAGTAGAGAACTCTTTATAACTTTGTTGAACTCAGTGTTTCCCATACGTATTTGACCACAAACTTCCTATCCTCCTACCATGAACTTTTATTAGCATCCTGAGAAGTGGTCTGCTGAGCACACTGGTATTTCCTCAGCTGGGTTGTATGGAAGAAGGTTCCACACCTATTTCATCTTTGTATCATCCAAGAACCTAGCATGGGGTGTTTATATAAATACACTCAATTTTTTTTTTTTTTCGGTACGCGGGCCTCTCACTGTTGTGGCCTCTCCCGTTGTGGAGTACAGGCTCTGGACGCGCAGGCTCAGTGGCCATGGCTCACGGGCCCAGCCGCTTCGCTGCATGTGGGATCTTCCCGGACCGGGGCACGAACCCGTGTCCCCTGCATCGGCAGGCAGACTCTCAACCACTGTGCCACCTGGGAAGCCCCACTCAATTTTTTTCTATGTGAATGAATGAATGAATTAATGAATGAATAAAAGTTTTGACCCTGTGAGTGGTAGGTCGATAATATCTTCCAATATTATCTGTGTCATCTTTTTTGCGTGACAGTGTCTTTCTCAGCTGGATGATAGCTGACTTCCTTGTCTGAAGATATTAGACCACAAGAGGCATGTGTTCACTTAAAAACACTCTAATTAATGAAGGCTTGTGGAGCTGAAAGACCAACACAGATAAATCTTATAATTTAAGGGAATTATTCAAGTAGCCACTCTAATTATTTTCACATACTGCATTTTTATTTTGTACAGCTCTGATAATACAGTCCCACTAATTAAAGTTCTTTGCTTGTGAAATTTACCAAAGCAGATCTCATAAGGTGATTACAGTCCAATATTCCAGCAGAGTTATAATTACTGAACATTAACCATCACCTCTGAGAAGGAGTCTGAAGGAGTCTGTATGTTGTTTATGTACCTGACACCGCTGAGGCAAGGTGGGGTAGCCCCGGCAGATAAAAGTCTTTTCTTAAAATATTTGGATTGTTGTTTTGCAAACCCTCATTGGGGGGATTAATATGAACATTTGTTGCGTGAAAGCCCTATGCTGGTTTTAGGATATAAATAAGCCCCATCTAACTCTCTGTTTGTCAGGCACTTTGCTAAGCCTGTGGAGGATACAGTAATGACTAAGAGCATCTCCCCTGAGTCCATGGTCACGTTCAAGGACAGTATAAAAATAAAGACAGTAATACCAGGCTGGGTGTAAATCCTAGAGAGAGGTGCACACCCCAGAGCATAAGCTGGATTGTTTTCTCAGGAGAAGATGTATGTTGCTTAGAAGCAGCTATTCTCCCGAACCCTAGCTTCATGACCTGGGGCCTACAGCATGCTGAACTAGAGCTGGGATGCCTTCATGACATGTGACAGATCAGGCATCGGGAAACCTTTTCTGTAAAGGGCCAAAAGCAGCCGTAGACAATACTAAATGAATTGGCCTGGCCATGTTCCAATAAAACTTTATTTATAAAAATAGGCAGCGGGCCCCACTTGGCCCCCAGGCCATAGTTTGCTGACCCCTGCTAGAAAGCAGTGTTTCCCAAATTTTAGACGTTCACAAACCACATCCAAGATCATGTCATTCTACCCTCACATTTTTTTATTGCACCTATACCACTAACTACTTACTTTAAAGTTTTCTTTCACCTTAAATTCTTTCTTTCTTTTTTTTTTTTTTTTTTTTGCGGTACGCGGGCCTCTCACTGTTGTGGCCTCTCCCGTTGCGGAGCACAGGCTCCGGACGCACAGACTCAGCAGCCATGCGTCACGGGCCTAACCGCTCCGCAGCATGTGGGATCTTCCCAGACCAGGGCTCGAACCCGTGTCCCCTGCATCGGCAGGCAGACTCTCAACCACTGCGCCACCAGGGAAGCCCTAAATTCAATTTTTAAAGGATATTTTATATCATTACTCTTACTGGGAAATTAGTATCACTTGCGTGAAATGAAGGTAATTCTAAAAAGAAATACTGTATAAAAACAAAATTAAGTTATTGAAATCTAGCTAGACTCTGTTTCCTATTGAAGGCTTAGAACCTGAGGTCGGTTCTTTCTTCTTATAAAGCAGGCATTAAGGAGATGTTAAAGAATCACCTATCGGAGACTTCCTCCTTAAAGGGATTGCACAGACTGGAGTGTCTTTGTGTCATCTTCAGCTGTTCACTGCCATCTGTGGGTGTTTGCAGAGCCTTCAGCTGTTTGCAGAGCCTGCCACTGTGGGTAGAACCTTTTGATCAGGCAGGGCCACTCAGTGTTTTAAGCCTGTCACGATTGCAGAGCTTGCTACTATTTTCAGCTTTGCTTTCTATTTTTTAAAAAATGATTAAAGTTTTAATTTTTTGATATTTGTAAATTTACATGCTGTTGTATTAATAAGAAATAATACAGAGAGATCTTGTGTACCCTTCATGCAGTTTCCCCCAAAGGTAATGTCTTATAAAATGATAGTACAGTATCACAGCTGGGATACTGATGGTGATAAAATCCACAGATCTTATTCAGATTTCCCCAATTTTACACATACTCATTTGTGGCATGTCTGTGAATTATATTCCATTGTATGGATATATCACATTTTGTTTATCCATTTGTTAGTCGTCGTATATAATTTTATCACACATGTAGGTTCCACAGTCAAGATATGGAAGAGTTCCACCAACACTAGGATCCTGGTGTGGCTCATGCTTTTATAACCATGCTAACCTCCCTCCTGCCTCCACACTCCCTTTCCCAGCTCCAGTCCCTAACCCCTGGCAACTGCTGATCTGTTCTCCAATTTCTAGAACTTTGTCATTTCAAAAATGTTGTATAAAAGGAATCATACAATATATAACCTTTGGGGATTGGCTTTTCTCCACCCAGCAAGATTCATCCAAGTTTCTGAGTGTATCAATGGTTCGTTGCTTTTCATTGCTGAGTAGTGTTCCATGGTATACCTAGATGTACCACAGTCTGTGTAACCATTCACCTATTGAGGGATAGACATCTGGATTGTCTCCAGTTTGGGGCTATTATGGATAAAGCCACTGTGAACATTTATATATGGTTTTTATGTGAGCAGAAGTTTTCATTTCTCTGGGATAAATATTTAGGAGTGCCATTGCCTGGTTGTATGGTGATTATATGTTTAGTTTTGTAAGAAACTGCCAAGCTGTTTTCTAGTGTGGTTGTTCCATTTTGCATTCCTACCAGCAATGTGTGAGTGATCCATTTTCTCTACATCCTTGCCACCATTTGGTGTGGTTACTATTTTTCATTTTAGCTATTCTGATAGATGTGTAGTGAGATCTCATTATGGTTTTAACTTGCATTTCTCTAACAGCTAATGACATTGAACATCTTTTCTAATTGAACATCCTACTTGCCATTTGTATATCCTCTTGAGTGAAATGACGGTTCATGTCTTTTGACCATTTTCTAATTGGATTTTTTTTACTGTTGAGTTTAAAATTTTTAAATAACAGCTTTATTGAGGTATAACTGACATACCATACAATTCACAATTGCATGTGATTTATATCTCAGTAAAGTGTACCATTTAGTGGTTTGTGCTATGTTCACAGAATTGTGCAACTATCACCACTAACTTCAGAAAATTTTCACCACCCCTAAAAGAAACTCCATTCCCATTAGCAGTCACTCCCATCATCATCATACTCTGTAGCTCCTGTCAGCCACAAATCTATTTCTGTCTCTATGGATTTGCCTGTTCTGGACATTTCATATAAATGGAATCATAATATGTGGCCTTCAATGTCTAGTTCTTTTACTTAGCATAATGTTTTCAAGGTTCATTCATGTTGTGCAATGAATCAGAACTTTATTCTTTTTTATGGATGAATTATATTCCATTGTATGGATATATCACATTTTGTTTATCCATTTGTTAGTTAATGGACGTTTTGATTGTTTCTACTTTGGGGCTATTATGAATAATGCTGTTACTAATATTCGTGTACAAGTTTTTTTGTATGGACTTTTGTTTTCATTTCTCATTTCTTAGGAGTGGAATTGCTGGATCATATGGTAACTCTATGCTTAGTTTTTTTGTTTGTTTTTTTTTTGTGGTATGTGGGCCTCTCACTGTTGTGACCTCTCCTGTTGTGTAGCACAGGCTCTGGACGCGCAGGGTCAGCGGCCATGGCTCACGGGCCCAGCCACTCCGCCGCATGTGGGATCTTCCCAGACTGGGGCACGAACCCGTGTCCCCTGCATCGGCAGGCAGACTCTCAACCACTGCGCCACCAGGGAAGCCCTATGCTTAGTTTTTTGAGGAACTGCCAGGTTATTTTCCAAAGAGATGGCACCATTTTACATTCCCACCAGCAACATAAGCGGGTTTTGATTTTTCCACATCCTCACTGACACGTCTTATTGTCTTTCTTTTTGATTATAGTGTGAGTGGTATCTCATTGTGTTGTTTTTTTTTTTTGTCTGTTTGTTTGTTTTTGGCTGCACCTCGTGACACACGATATCTTAGTTCCCCAACCAGGGATCAAACCTGTGCCCCCTGCATTGGAAGCGTGGAGTCCTAACCACTGGACCGCCAAGGAAGTCCCTCATTGTGGTTTTGATTGCTATTGCGTTTTCAGAGTTCTTTATGTATTTTAGATACGAGTCCTTTGTCAGAAGTCCAACTCTTAATTTTTCATTTTTGGATTGGTTTTCGGTATCAAGTCTAAGAATTCTTTGCTTCAGCTTTGCCTTTTTTTTTTTTTTTAAACTGAGCAGCAGCTTTTGTTCAAATAGAAAGTCCTCATTAACCAGCCCCCAAAATCCAGCTCTGTTGAGTGAGCCTCTATTAGTCCTTCCTCCCGTGGATGACAGAGCCACTGGATGGCAGATGAGGGGGATGGGGAAAGGAAGAAAGGGACCAGGTATCTGGACAATCACATTCCTTCTCTTGGCGGCAACGAGAAGGCTTATTTTTCTGAACTCCTTCCCCTGATTCTGTTTCTCTTTCAGACCCTGGAGGAGGAGCTGTTTGGGAACAGTGAGGAGAGCCCAGCTTTCAAGGAGTTCTTAGATCTGCTGGGAGACACCGTCACGCTGCAGGACTTCAAAGGGTGGGTTTTAGCCAAGTGATGGCTCTGCCCCTATTGATGAGGCCCTAGAGGAAGGGTGAGGGCCGACTGCAGAGTTTCAGGGGGTGGCATGTGAGAGTTAACAACACGTACAAGGAACATGGAATTATTTTTCAGCAAATGATCAACATCCATTGATTGCATCTCGAAGGAATCGGTGGTACAGGGGATAATCCTGAATGGCAGATGGTCGGAAAGGCATTGACTTTTGCCCTCAGGATGCATGATGAAATCGTTCCACCTGAGATTTGCCTTCCTAATTACAGTTGGCTCAGACTGAGAGTAAAATGAATCCACCTTCCCTTCCAGGTGAGCAGGTCAATCACCTGCTAGGCATTCCGGAAAGAGGACCCTATGTAGTTTTGGGGGAAATGACCCATTTTAGATAAGACACAAAAAGAATGGTTAATTAAGTTGGTGCAAATACCGTAATCCCTCTGGCAGGAATCTATGCAACAGTGTATGATTCTCTAAGCGGACAGAAAGAATATTGGGGCTATTTCTTGGAAAGCTCTGGCCTTTGATGTTATTTGGCAAAGGCAACACTTGGGGAGGGCCTTCGAACCTGGCCAGCCTGTTCTCTGCTTTGTGGCTGGCACACGGCTGAGCCCTCAGAATTTCCCACCTCAGCAGCCGCATTACCAGGATGTCCTGACATATGTGAATGCACTAGCTCTGTGTCTGGCATGGAGTAGGTGCTTGATAATCACTTATTTCCACTGCTCCCTTCTCTCCTCCTCTTCCTCCCCCTTCAAGGTCATCACTGCTGTCTGGAGCCAGTCACACATGGGTCAAAATCCCATCCCTGCCACTAATTAGCTCTATGACTTTGAACAAGTGACTTAGCCTCTGCAAGCCTCAGTTTCCTTGTCTATAAAAAGGAAGATAAAGATAGTACTGACCCCACAAGCTTGCTGGAGAATTGAAACAGATAATGCACATGAAGCACCTAGGCCAGTGCCACGCAGAGTAAGCACTGGTCGTCATTGTTATTCTTATTATACCACCTCCCATTGGCTCTGAGATGCCATCCTTATAAGATATATCCTGATTTCAGAGAGGTTAAAATGGGAAAAAATGTTCCATCTTGCAACTGATGAAATAAAGTATATTAAAACCAGGAAGGACCCCAGAGGTCATGTAATCCTATCCCTTTATTTTCAAGAGAAAGGAAACTGAGGCCTGGAGAGATTAAGTGATATGCCCAAGGTCATGTGCTGACTTAGTGGCAGAAGCTGGTCTAGAACCTGAATGGACCTAACTCCTGGCCACATGTGTTTTCTGCCCTATGGGCTGAGCACACTTCTGGCTTGTATTATAGTGCTTGGGGTTGGGGGGACCTGATGTTCAGGATCTGTTTTATTTCATTTTCTTAAAGGAACATGTATCCCACTCCCCTTGCTGAAGATGAGCCACGGCTAGCAGCCATGTTTCTATAAGGGAAGTAGGGGCAGCTCTGAGAAGCCCACCCAGTTCCTTAGTATTTTTTTTTTTTCCTGCCTGCAAGGAGGTAGCCAGGGAAGGGACCTCCTTGGATACCTCCCAGCTGGGTGCTGCTGTGGTGGGGTCTCCATATCCGGGACTGGCTGGGTAGAAGTCAAGCATCTGTCCCCTCTTCTCGCTGACTCCGGATACTCCTGTGGGGCTCACCACCATCCAAAAGGATGGACGGCGGCCCTGGCTCTGGGCTGAGGACCTGGACACAGCCTTGCAGAGAGCAAAGGCTTGTGCCCAGCCTTGGGGGCCACTAGCAGCTGGGACGGCATTTGTCTGGGGTTGTGGATGGACGGACGACCTCTCTTCCCATGGAGTGGAGGGGACACAGCCAAGGCTTGGAATGGAGGTCCTGCCTTCGTCTTTGAAATAGTAATTTATGGTTAGAAGCCAGGGCTCATCTGCTCAGAAGATTATCTGCTTTCCAAACATCATAGTCTCTGCCCTCAACTCTTCCACATCTTCTCTCATTCTCCTGCCCCCATGTCCTTAGGGAAGGTTGTACCAAGTTGCCCACTTCCCTTCTCTCTCTTTCTCTCTCTTCCCCTGGCACTTTCCCGTTCCCCTGACAGTTTCCGAGGAGGCCTGGATGTGACCCATGGACAGACGGGGGTGGAATCAGTGTACACGATATTCCGGGACAGGGAGATCATGTTTCACGTCTCCACAAAGCTGCCGTTTACCGAGGGAGACACCCAGCAGGTAACCGGGTTCCGGATGGCTTCGGGAGCCTGGGGCGTGTGAGGTGAAAGCCTGCGTCTGGTCTCCCTGGAGAACCGAGGCCGCCTTCCCCATTTTCATAATCAAGAAGCCCGTCTGTTCAACTTTGTTCCTTTTATCAAAACCTGAACTACTGTGTTATTCCACCAAGGCCGCAGGTCAGCAGCCTGTGTGGGGGGCGGGACAGGGCTCCTGGTTATCCCACTGTGACTGATGGGGAAACAGTGGTTAAAAGATTGTTTCCCAGGTGATCAGGGGCAGAGCTGTGAGCAGAGCCCAGGTGCCCTGATCGTGTAGGCTGGTGATAAAAGAGTACATGACGGGATCTGCAGGTGGTGGCTTGAAGCCAGCTCTGCCACTGAGGGGTATGTGACTCTGGGCAAGCTGGTAATCTTGTGTCCTCATTTGCCTCATCTGTAAAATGGGGATAACACCACGTACATTAGAGGGTTGTGGTGGGAATCACATAAGGTTCTGATTGTAGGGTTCAGTACGATGCCTGGCTTGTGGCAGGCTTCCTACCTCATGACTGTTCACTGTCCAGGCCACTCTTCCTGGCCCAGAGACGTCAAGCTGGTTATTGCATGTGACATCCCCACACCCCTGTCCAGCTTGTCTAGTCATACAGCCTTACCTCTTAGGACACCTGCCATGGGCAGGAATCCAGCCTTTTCCTTGACTGGAGAACCCTGAATGAGACCTCTGCTTCCAGTGTATTCCTCTTTTCCCTCTCATTTGCTGCTTCTGACAGCTGCATGTCCCTGGGGAGGACCTGGCTTTTTTTTCTCATTGAGCCCTGAAACCAGCAGCTGGTCCCTGGCTGTGGTCCCATTTGCCCCGTCCCACTCTTTGTACCATTTCAGTCTCCAGGAAGATAAGGAAGGAAGTAGGCCTTTCACCAAACTCGGACCCATTTGTTTCTGAGCAGGGAACCCAGGAGGGAGCACAGATGTAATATTGTAAACATAGAGCCTGGCTTCTTAGGAAAAAAGGAAATTGGCAAAGGAGACTGCAGTTTGGCTCTAAAATAACTACTGAATGTTCCAGAAGCAAATAGGAGCAGGATTCCTTTTATACCCAAAGTAGGTTTTCTCTCAGTGTTTTACCTTCAGCTCTTCCCTCACGGCCTCCCTCACCCACTGCCCCAGCCTAAGACTGAGGGCTCTTCTCTGCCTGGCTTGTTCTCAGTGTCACCTGTTAAGTAGGATGTGCACAGAGCTTAGCTCTCAGCAAGGACTGCATACATGTTAATTTCTCTTCCTAAGAAATGGGATGGTGTGTGTGCTATAAGTGAGACAATTTGTAAAAGTGCCCAGCACAGGGCTTAGTATACAGCAGGTGCTCAGTAAGTGAGAAACTCAGTGGGAAACAGAACTTGTGTGCAGTAGGTGTTTAATAAAGGAACAAAGTGTAGGTAAGCACCTAGCCTGGATTTGGTATACAAGAGGGCCTTAACATTTGAAATCTTGCATGGGAACAGCCCAGTATGGTTCCTGGCACACAGTAGGTGCTTGGGGATTGAGATCACCTGTGACAGCACCTGGCAGAGCTTGGGGTGCTGAATCGGGGTTGTATTTCTCTCTCCCCCATGACCTCCACCAAGCCAGGTTGCCCGTATTTCTCTGAGCATGGTTCTTCTCCCTTCTGGTGTAGGATGATCTGCCCCCTCCTTCCTGCTCATCCACATTTCCAAGTGCTCCCTTCTCTCCCAGTCTCCTCTTCCAGGAAGCCCTCTCAGATTGCTACCAGGCCTCTGATTTTGCCCTCTTCTCTGCCCCCATAGTGTCAGGCACTTTGTGGGTAGCGGCTGATTTAGCATTTGCTGGCTGGTGGCTTTGTTAGTGTTCTCAGGTGGCTCCACCTGTGTTTGTGTCTCTCCCAGATCAATTACAAGCTCTCCCAGGGCAAAACCCGGCCTCACTTTTTTTTTTTTTTTTGCGGTACGCGGGCCTCTTACTGTTGTGGCCTCTCCCGTTGCGGAGCACAGGCTCCGGACGCGCAGGCTCCGTGGCCATGGCTCACGGGCCCAGCCACTCCGCGGCATGTGGGATCTTCCCGGACCGGGGCACGAACCCGTGTCCCCTGCATTGGCAGGCGGACTCTCAACCACTGCGCCACCAGCGAAGCCCCCGGCCTCACTTTTTAACTAGTCTCCGCGAGTCCTGAGTCAGGGCTACCTCTACGTGCTGTAGAGCTCAGTAAGAAGCTTGCCAGCCTCTTCCTGACAACGTAGGCATTTTCCTCATTTTTTTCCTTTTTAGTGGCTTCTAGAGATTGAAAGAAAAAGCTCCTTGGAGAGAGAGGTCTCAGCGTTCCGGGGTTTATGTACAATGACAGAATAATGAGGAATTTCCTATATAGACCTATTCTGTTTTCAGGATGTTCCTAACTGGCTTATAACAATGGAACACTTTTTGATTAGCTCCAGAGAAAGAGACACATTGGGAATGACATTGTGGCCATCATCTTCCAAGAAGAAAACACACCGTTTGTCCCAGATATGATTGCCTCCAACTTCTTACATGCCTACATTGTTGTGCAGGCTGAGAACGCAGGCACGGAGACCCCATCCTACAAGGTAAGGAGAAAGTCCCGTCGGAGGAGGTGGTGGGCCCAGGCACCTCACCACACTTCATGGACTCAGCGACATCGGGCAACACCATGTCTCAGTGGCCCCTCAGACCATCCTCCAAAACGTGATAGATTTCCCATGAGTTCTCGGGTTTCTGGGGTTTGCGAGCTAAATTCTTGGAGAGCACCTTCTGAGGTCACCTCATCCATCTTGCTGCCTTCAGGTTCACAGCCTCTAACTCAAGGCTTGAGAAACACTCTGTGTCCCTACGTGGAATCTGGTAATGCCATTTGCTAGAGCAAGGCAGCGCCAGAGGAGAGCAGAAAAGAGAAAGTGGAGAGACTGTCAGGAAAAGGGAGAGGAGGAAGGTGGTAACAAACAAAGGGAAGGAAGGAAAGTGAGAGATGTTCATGGTGAGAAGGGTGGAGAGCAGGGTAGACCCTGGCCACTGGGTGGGCCCCTCTGGTTTAGCCATTCTGGGCAAATGATCTTAATGTGAAGACTCCCAGGGAGGTGGGGTTGTGAGCATCTGGGTCTAAACCTCCTGACCCATTCGTGGGCTTTCACACTGGCTCAGAACCTTCACGGATGTAGATGAGCCTCAGCTGCCCTCACCCTGTCCCCTCCTGATGGCTGTGTCGCTCACCCTCTCCTTTGCTTCTCCATGAGGAACGAGTCCAACCTCCTGGGTAACAGTTTCTCTGTATCACAGTGGTGTTGGGGGGCATGGGACCCAAGGGAGATAGACTGAGGCAGGGTTTTTAAAGTGGGTGTTAGATAGGTTTTGCTATGTATTCCTTGTAGATAAGTGCAAAATGTGGAGTTCCCATGCTTCTTTGTGTTTTCTGGGGAGAGAAGCCATAGCTCAAATTCTCAGAGAACTCCCTGTTCCCCACGGCGTTAGGGGAGGGAGAGGAGCCTGGAAGAGGACACCATAGGCCTGAAATGTTTCCTATATAATAACTTAGGCCAGTGCTGGTCCCTGGGGTTCATGAGGCCATACCACTTCATAGCCATCTTTCCAGAATATCAATTTTGCTTGAATATTTTGGGAAAGAAAAATGATGTTATATCATTGTTATATCAGCCCAAACCCAGGTGTGTGAAGTGCGAAATTCACATCAGCTTTAAAGCCAAATAGGAGGCTTCTAAAACAAAACAAAAAAACCCCCTCTGTCTTGCTGAGGAGCTGATTCCTTTATATGCCCACGTTCATCCTCCTCTGTCATGGAGCAGTCTTAGCTGAAAAGATGGAGAAGCCATGGTTTGGGTGTTTCCTTCAAGGCTTTCACCAACGGGGACATTCATTTCAAACAACCGGTTGATTAATTTGTTGGTGGAAGCGAGTGTCCTCGTTCAGTGCCTGCTGTGTGGGCACTTGGAAGTGACATAAAGAACCAGCTTCAGGGAAGGGATATAAGAGGCTGTGAGGCAGTTCAGCCACTGGGTCACTCAGACAGCCACCTGGTTCTTTTAACGGCCAGCGGTGGCAGAGGCGGATCCTCAGAGTAAAGCTGTGGGATAGGAGGGCTCCCAAGGGATAGGAGGGCTCCCAAGGCCTGCCGGGCAGTCATGTGTGTACGTGTGGCTCATCTGCTGGGCCTCTGCCGGCAGAATGAGGCCTCTCGTGGACGTCTAGTATTTGCTTTTAGTTCCTGATAGGAAATGGAGTTCAGCTAGCTGCCTCTCCACTTTCCAAGAGCTTTTGTAGAGTAGGAAAATACGAAAGAGAAAAATCAGAGATCCAAGAAAGCAGCACCCCACCTCCAGCGTTGATGCCAGAAGTCTTTACCAAGTCACCCTAGCCACCGTTTCTGGTCCAGGGAAAAGCACTGTCCTCAGAGAGGTGGTGAGAAGCAGAGCTCACAGGGAGAGCGGGGCTGTCCCTGTGATGTGGGACCTTGGGCTCCGCCTGCCAGGCAAACATCGAAGCTGGAGGGCAAGACCTGTGAGTGGGGCTGGGTCGGGGGGCAGAGGGCAGGGAGGGAGGTCAGCCTTTCAAGGTGCTCCCCAAAGGTCTGTCCATCCACGGCCCCAGCAGCACCCCAGTGATGGGCAGGCTGAGGCGGACATGGTTAGATCCCTCAGGGGGGTCCAGGTGACACGGGACCTTAGCTGACCCCTGTGGGCTTAGGGGCTATGGCAAAGGGGGGTGAGATTTCCTTGGGGGCTGGGCAGTGCCCCAGGGGGCCCCCACTGGGGAGGACAAACAACAGGGAAGAAGAGGAAGGGGTGAAGGACAGGGGTGGGAACGTGCAGGAAAGTGTCCCAGACCGAGAGGCTCCGGAATCTGGGGTTCCGGTCCTGGCCTTGCCTCTGACTGCTGTGTGACCTTGGGCCAGTTCCTTCCCTCTCTGGGCTTCTGTTGCCTTCTGTGTGAAATGAGGAAATTGGAGTAGGCAATCTCTGAGCTCTTTCCAGTTCTGACATGCTGAGGAGGGGAAGGAGTGGGAGTTGAGAAAGCGGGGTGTGTGTGTGTGGATTAGAAAGTGGTTTGGGGGAACTCTAGTATTTCAGGTGTACTTTATTAGGTGCAGGTCGGCAGGGAAAATAAAAAAAAACATTGAGTGGCAGTGGTTACCTCTTATTTGATCTGCATTGGACACTGTGCTAGGCCCTTAAGAGCAGTCTTCTTGAATTCTCCCAAGCCTCTGGCCAGGCAAGCCTCCATTGGCCCTGTTTACAGGGGAGCAAATTGAGGCTGAGAGCTTAAGTTTCTTTTTCTTTTTTTGCGGTACGCGGGCCTCTCACTGTTGTGGCCTCTCCCGTTGCGGAGCACAGGCTCCGGACGCGCAGGCTCAGCGGCCATGGCTCACGGGCCCAGCCGCTCCGCGGTATGTGGGATCTTCCCGGACCGGGGCACGAACCCGTGTCCCCTGCATTGGCAGGCGGACTCTCAACCACTGTGCCACCAGAGAAGCCCAGAGCTTAAGTTTCTTAAGGCCTGAGGCCACAGAGCCCAGAAACAGTGGAGCCAGGTCCTGTCCAGGTCTGACTGGGGTCTTCATCACAGAGCTGTCAGAGCAGGTGGGAACTTGGACCCACGATCTGGTGTGTGCATGTAACATCGCATCGAATTATGTTTCAGATGTGAATTTCATCCCCATCCTGCTAGCTTGGAAGGAAATTACAGCTGAGCCATCGCTAGCACTCTCTCCCCACCCTGTCTGAGCTCATCCTACCCCGACTCCTCAAGTTCTGCAAAGGTGTCAGGAATCTTACGGGAAGCAGACCCTGGAGGCGGGTTCCTGTCCATGTGCCCTCTTTCCCTCACTACTGGTCTGCTGCTTGAGCAACCTCGTGGTTCTCTAAGGCTTCCAGGCCATGCTTGGACAGACACGGGGATCTTATGAAGTCTGGAGTCCTCAGAGGCTCCCCGCCTCCCTGGTGTATTCTTATTACTTACACACCCCTGTCTCCTTCCGCTTTCCAGTTCTGGAAGAGTCTCTTCCCCAGAGTCACCTGCTGCCTCTGTCTTTCTAAGCCCTGCCCCCACCCCTGCTGGGAGGCCTTGGCTGGATTTAGAAAACAGGAAGGTGAGGTTGTGTTCAAGCAGCTTCTGCTTTCAGCTCGGCAACCCAACCATCCCCAAGAGGAGGGAATAACAAAGGCCCAGGTGTTTCGATGGAAAGGGGTCAGGAGAGGGAGCGCGTGGGGATAGGGAGTCGCCATCAGAGGAAGGATCCTGTCTCCCGCCTGTCTGACCCGGCTGCTGCAGTGGGCTCGTGGGCGCGTCTGGCTGGGAGACTCGGGTGGATTTAGGAGCTTATCTGCAGCTCCTTACCCAGTTGGCACAGACTACTCCAATGTGAGCCTGAGAAGGAGGGGGCATCGGGGTGGGAAGAGGGGAGAGCTGGGCCTGGCCTCTGGCCTCATCCTCGCCAGCAGCCCGTCAGTGGCCTTCCCCCTCCCTCTCCCCCAATTTTGGCTCCGCGGGTGGAATTCTTGACTTGTGCCACGGGTGCACGGTGGGTGGTGGAGGGGGAACTGTTTGGCAGCTGGAACCAGCCAGAAATCACGTCAGCCAAGCACATACCATTTCCTGACTCTGGGCACTGCCGTGTGGGCCATGAGGACAGTCTTGCCCTTGGGGAGAGAAAGTCATATTGACCAGCCCTCTCCCGCTCCCTTCCCCTGCAGACCCTGGCCGGCCTTTCCTTGGCCTGGCTCCGAGCTGCCTGCTCACCCGGTCTGGCAGACTCTGCATCTGCCCTACTTCACAGGCTGGGGAGGCTGGCGGCATGCCAGGGCTGGGCTCACGTCAGCCGCCGCCGGGGGAGGGAGGGCAGAGTCTCCAGAGAGGTCTGCAGCCTCCGGGGCTGAGAACAGGTGAAACCAGGGCACCTCCGTGCAGAGAGGGAAGAGGGAGGTGTGGGGCCTGTCCCAAGCCTGGGAGACCCTCACACAGAGCGCCTTGGTGTCCTTCCACCCCCAATTCCCAGGCTGGGCCCTGGCGCTCTGTTAGTTCCAGCCTTGCCCGGCCTGACCGACCCTTTGTGTCTGAGACCAGGGCTCCCAAACACCAGTCCACTGACCGCCCAGAAGCTCTCAGGTGCGTTTAATGGTTGCAGATTCCTGGCTCCACCCCAAAGCTGCTGATTCAGTAGGTTTGGGGTGGAGCCCATGCAATTGGTATTTATTTTTAAACGCTTGAAGTGATTCTGACGTCTGGCCAGGTTTGGGAGTCAGTGTTGTCGGAAAGAACCCCAGAGCGGGGTCGGGGTGCTCTGGATTCTCTGTTCATCTCTGGGGCTGATCTCCCGTGTGCCTTTGAGGCTTCACGGCTCTGGGCATCTGTTTCCTCATCAGGAATCCAGGGCTAATAATTCTGCTGGTGCCTTCTCTGTAGGATTAAGCATCCCGGTCGAATGAGATAATGTGATAGCATCTCCTGGGCTCTTGTACTACATTAGAATTAGGGTTCCAGGCTGCTCTTCAGCCCTGTCCAGTCGTCTTGCCAAACTTGGTTCCAGCCTCCAGGAATGCAGATGAGGGTATGGGGATGGCTCCACGCCGTCCAGTCCCACTTCTAGGAACAGTGACTCGGGTGTGCCAATGATGGTTCTTTATTTGTATTCTGGGAAGGGGAGGGGGGAGGAGGGGAGTAGGTCCCCTAGGACCAGGGCTCGGAACTCTCGTCATCCTCAGCTTGGGTCTCCTCCCTCCTGGCCCACACCGAGCCTCTGTGTTTCAGGTCGCAGTCACTGCACGGGAAGACGTGCCTGCCTTCGGCCCACCTCTGCCCAGCCCCCCTGTTTTCCAGAAGGTAAGAAATTCTCCTTTCTGCTCCTCTCATGTCCGAGACTCCAGGTTTCCACACCTGAGTGGCAGTGGTTGCAGGGGGGCTGAAGTGGGCTAGAGCTTTAGGAGAACCTTCAGCAGGGTTGGGGAATCTCCTCACTTGGGGTCTCTCCCCACCTCTCCTTGTGCCGCCAGCCTGGCCCAGCACAGGACCTTTTGTCAGGGTGTTTGATACTGGGGTTGCCTTTCTGCTAAAAGAAGGGTTTTTATGCCATGCTCCAGTCCCTGGAGGCTTGGGCACAGATGGGCTTCCAGTCATGGAAATGCCACTGTGGGTGTGGAGGGTTGGTTTCCCCAGCACCAGGGAAGCTGGTTTCCATGTTAACGTCTTAGCAGGTGGGCTTAGGCTGGGCTAGAAGTGATGAAATGTTGGAAGGGGACCTTTCAGGGGCTCTCCCCAGACCCCCTCTTCTGTCTACCTCTTCCTGTGGCTGAAGCCCTTTGGGCAACAGCTAAGGGTGGGGTGTCTTGTCTGTTCCAGGGCCCGGAGTTCAGGGAGTTTCTCCTCACCAAGCTCACCAATGCAGAGAATGCTTGCTGCAAGTCAGACAAGTTTGCAAAGCTGGAGGTGAGAGCGCGGTTTCCGATCTTCCTCCTGCCCTCCTGGACAGCCTTTCCTGGGGGTCTATCCTTGGGGGCTGTTTAAGGTGAGGAAGCACCATCTTTGCCCCTCTAAACCTTCAGCCTTGTGTTGATATGAAGCTCTTTCTTCTTGCGGGAATTCCATCCAAACTTTAGGTCTAGTCAACCATTCACCAATCATTTCTTGAGCACCTACTGTGCGCTAGGCTCTGTTCTGTTCCCTGGGATACGTGAGGCACAGTTTCTGCCCTTATAGAGCTCATAGGCTGATGGGAGACAGGTATGATGCAGTGAGCTGGACTGTGATGGAGACCAGCACAGAGGCTGCTTCTGCTGATGGGGAATGGAGGGTGTGTTCAGGGAAGGCTTCTTGGAAGAGGTGGCCCTTGAGCTGCTGAGTCTGGATATCTGATGAACCTTTTGCCAGGAGGAAAGAGTGGGGAGGGTTATTCCAGGCATGAGAAACAGCATGAGCAAAGGCCAGGCAGATTCAGAGCCTGATTTTGTGAGGGAGCTGCAGAGGGTTGGATGTAGCCTAAGAAGGATTCATGTGGGGCCTGGAATGGTGGGAGGCCCACCTACAGATGCTAGTTGGGTCAGATCAACTAGAACTAGAGGTGATGTGTACCTAATAAAGTGCAGGAGGAGGTGGGAGAGTGGGTAGATTGAAGGCGAGGAGGGCAGGAAGTGTGACCAGTTAGAAGCTATTACAGGAGTCCAAAAGAGACAGTGACAGTGTGCTTATACCAGGCACAGGAAGTGGTCAGAATCAGGAAGACCTGATGGACTCCAGTATATAAGGGTAGGGGTAAGTGGGATTGGTGGGGTGGCTCTTGGGCCTTTGACTTGGGCTCTTAGCTGACATGGGGACCGCTGGAGATGAGTTCTGTTTGGACCTGCTGATTGGAGGTGCCTGCAAAGGCTGGGTTGTGGAAAGGGCTGGTCCTGGTCTGTGTGAATGGCGCCCCCTGGAGGCTGTATACATAGCCCTGGATGCACATCTGGATGGAGAAGAGCTGCGGGCAGTTGGGTACGTGGAGGCGGCACCTGGGGCAGAGATCTGGGCTAGGAGTCATCAGGGCAGGGCCATGGGAGGGCAGGATGGCCCAGGGAGAAGAGGCAGGGGGCCTGGCCCGGAGCTGTAATGTTAGCTGCAGCATTTGTGGGTGTGGATCTCAGCCTGGATATCGGTCCATACCATTGCCGGGATGCAGTTGGCCAGGATGCAGCCCTTGGGCCAGGTGTCGGGAGCCCCCCAGGGAGAGGGCACAGCTCTGCCGTCAGTGCCAGCTTCACAGCCCCCACCCTCTTCCCTTCCAGGACCGGACGAGGGCCGCCCTCCTGGACAACCTTCACGATGAACTCCACGCCCACACTCAGGCCATGCTGGGACTGGGCCCAGAAGAGGACAAGTTTGAGAATGGGGGCCATGGGGGATTCCTGGAGTCTTTTAAGGTACGGGCACAAGAGCGGCTGGGGATTGCTAGGGCAGGGAGGCGGGGGGGCAAACAAGGGACGACAGCAGGGCAAAGTCCACGTGACCCTGAGACCAGAGCCCGAGTGCCAGCCAGCGGTGGCAGCACCAGCAGGAGCATCACAGATGTTTGCAGAGGGCAGGGGTCTCAGGAAGTGTGAATGGTCAGAGAAGCCAACAGTGTCTCTGGCATCTTCCACATCCTTTCTTTGATCTGGATCATCTCCTCATCAGACTCCTGGAGTCTGGTAAGAAGGAACAGGGGAAGAGTTAGTAGCAGGAGAGGAGCCCGTGCAAACCAAGAACATTCCTGCTTTCATCTGCCTCTTTCTGTGGTTGGGGAGCCCAGGGCAGGATGGCAGGAGCAAGGAAACAAGCCTTAGGAATCTTCAGCAGCCAGTGTGGGAGACTGCAAGGATCATTCCCAGTTGCCAGGGCAATGGAGGACCTGGCCAGCGCTGGTGGGATGGAGTTACAGGCAAGTCCTCGGGGACTTTGCAAAGGGAAGAGCTTTCTAACCAGAGTGAGCTACTAAAATAAGTAGTGAGCTTTCTGTTCCTGGAAGTATTCAAGTAGAGCTTGGACACACACTTAGCCGGCATGGGGTAAAAAAGGTTCATCATCACATGCTTGCCAAGTGCATGTTGTTCCACCCAGCACTTACATCCAGCATCCGATTTGAGGCTGGCTGTAATCCTGTGCAGTTGGCAGCACTTGGGTCTTATTATTTTTCCCTCACACACAGGGGGATAGGCTGAGAGAGGCTGAAGGGCTGCTCAAAACGTTACACCTACAGGAGAGGTAGAACCTTGTTTCAAACCCAGGTTTTCTGGTCTTTAGGTCAGTGTTCTGGATTGCCCATTGCAGAATGATTTGTAAAGCTACCATTTTGGTGGTGGTATGTGTGGGGTGGGGGTTAGACCTGCCTATATTAGAATCCCAGCTCTGTGCGATCCTGGGCATGGTCTTTAAAGTCTCTGAGCTACAGATTTCTTTTCTTTTCTTTTTTTTTTTTTTTACATCTTTATTGGAGTATAATTGCTTTACAATTTTGTGTTAGTTTCTGCTGTACAACAAAGTGAGTCAGCTCTATGTATACATATATTCCCATATTCCCTCCCTCTTGAGCCTCCCTCCCACCTTCCCTATCCCACCCCTCTAGGCTGTCATAAAACATCGAGCTGATCTCCCTGTGCTATGCAGCAGCTTCCCGCTAGCCATCCGTTTTACATTTGGTAGTGTATATATGTCAATTGAGCGACAGATTTCTTATCCACAGCACAGGGGTGATCAATAGGACCTCTGTCATGGAGTCAGTGGGAAGACTCCTTGAAATAATGCCTGGAAAAGTACATGTGGCCTGGAATACAAGAAATGCTCAGTAGAAGTGTTAGCTGTTATTACTGTTTTCATGGAAAGTGAAAGCTTAACATACATATTCCATCGAAAGCCTCATGACTGCCCTCTGTGCCCTGTGAGGAAGGCTATTATTATGGGCATAATAATTTTGGTATGATAATTCATACCCAATTTTAATAATGATGGGTGTGATTTTACATGAGAGGAAACTAAGACTCAAAGTGACAAAGCAATTTGTCCCAAGTCACCCAGCAGACATGGGAGTTGAATCTGGGTTTGCCAGATTCCAAAGCCTGTGTTCTTAACAGCTACATGACACTGCCTCCTGGTTCCCAACTCCATTAAGATTCCACCCATGCTAGCCCAGCCCGGGCAAGCCTGAGGTCTGTCCCTCGCTGCCAGGCTGGACCACAGAGAGCAGGGCAGGGCTCTGATGGCCTAGTTGGGGCCAGCTGCTAAGATTCTTCATGGGAGTGAGGGTAGGGGCTGAGCTGCTCGCCTAGGCTGGTGGGAGATTCCTGGGGCATCTGTTTCAGTTGTGATGGACAGTGGCAGCCAGGATGAAATAGAAATTGGGAAATCAAGAAGAAAGGGGGATGAGGGATAAGAGACGAGATGAAAGGGGAGGAAAGAGGGAGCCAGGTTGGCTAGCCCAGCCGAGAGAGGGGTGAACGTGACACCTGGTCATTAGGAAAACCCTTGTAGGCTCTGCCCCCCATCGTAGCAAGCGTATCAAACCGTTCCCGCATCCCACAGTCAATGTAATTTATGTAAGACTTGAGCTACAGTTGACTAGCTAACCTCATGTTATATTTTGCAGACATGTAATGAAGCAAATTGCTTTCAGTTTTGCAGGTTTCTTTCTGTATTTGGGAGTTAATAATTATTTTTTTCAGATTGCAAATATTTTTATAACCTGGAAAAGCTTGTAGGCTGTGGACAGTGGATAAAATAGCCCAGCAGTTACAGACAGGTTGTGAGTCTAAGGGCCATTTGTCCAGGCCCTTCCCTCCAGCAGGAGAAGTAGTTGATCTGTCCTTGACTCCACAGGGTCTGACTAAAGGGCTTTCCAAGAGAGATGCTTCAAGACTTTATCATCGCTTGTCTTTGATCCTATAATCCAGGGAACTCATCTTTTCAACCCTAAATCCTTCCATCTGTAGGCTGAAGATAGACCCGCTTCTGCATTCTGCTTCCCTGCTTATCTCCGAGGTAGCACTGCGGGGCGAGGGAGGGGATGGTCACAGTCATGCAGTCACGGTCATGGTCAGTCACACAGAGTAAGCCTTCAGAGCCCTGCCGGTTATGATCAGCTTTTCTGCAAACCCTGCTGGGTTTACTCTTTTGCCCTGTCCCTTCCGTCATTGCCCTCACGTCTCCCAAGCTGGCGGCAGGCCAGGCTTAGCAGCATGGAGCCCAGTGGCTTGCGGGATTCTGATGTTTGGGTCTTGCCTGTGGCCAGGCCTGTGGTCTGACCCAGCTCAGGAAACTGTTTCTAGTTTTGGTATTTCTTCGTGCGCCCCTAGGATGGTGCTGTGTGTCAGAATCATTGGCATTCCCTTGGAGTTCCTCACCCAGACCTCCATGGCATCCCGCTTGTAGGAATGGTGCATGAAGTGACTCCAGGAAGAAAAGTTGCACGTTTCATCTCGTTCCTGTCAAATTTTCATCTCACACATTCAGGGAAACATAACTAAGAATTCCCAGGACTAAAAGTGATCTCAGCCATCTCTGCCCTTGCCTCTGGGACTGTTCTTCCCCCACTATCCAGGGCAGTGACCCTCTGTCTCTGTCCCAAGGAGCAGACCCATCACTGCCCTGGGCTGTGCTGCCTGGCACCTCACACTACTTAGATTAGCTCTTCACATCTTACTTCAATCCCACTGGCTCTAATTTAAGCTTTTCTCTCATGAGAAACAGAACCATTGGTTTATGGACATCTACACCTGCTTCTCAAACTGAGGTGCTTGGAGATAGTCTCAGGAATCTGCCAGTTCTACGAACAGTTTAAAATTTAGCATTTTTACTTTGGATGATAATCTAAATATATATTTAGATTAAATATATATTTGCCATTAAACTCACAATTAAAAGACATTTCTATGGAATAAGTAGGTTTATTGCAAACGCAGTCCATGGGACCACTGCTGTTGGAGGTCCGTGGACATATTTTTGGAGTCTTGCAAGAAGAGTTTTCTATATAAAGGAGTGTACATTACTCACCTTTGAAAAATACTGATCTCTAGACAGTTGTTCTCAAATGTCATTCTCAGGCACTGCCAGGTGTTCATGGTGTTTTTATTGGTCCATAATGAAATGAGTGATGCTACTTGATGTATCCACATGCTTTGTACCTAAAACAAATGTGAGCCATGTTTTAAGAAACACTGAGCTAGCCCTGTCCTCTGCTGACCTCATCATGCAGAAAGGGGATGGAGGACCAGGGAGGGGAACGTCACCCAGTGTCATTGGAACTGGGACCACAGCAAGCAGGGACTTGTCAGGTGACTTTCTCCTAGCGTCTGAGGGACGGTTGATAGTTGATGCACTGGTCTGATCTGACCCCTAGTGGCAGGCAAGGAGCACGAGGCTGCAGAAATCCCTGCAGAAGTACCTGCAGACAGGCCAGCCCTGTAGCTCATGGATTGGAGCTCTGGTCTTTCGGGGTGGAGATGCAGAGGGATAGTTCCTTCCCCCGTTGGGCTGCTAGAGGGACAGAAGACCCTGTTCTGGACCTAGTACTTCCTGATTAGGAGCCATCTCAGCAGGACAGCAATTAGCATCTTTCTCTCCAAGGGCCCCTGCCTCTGTTGCTTGCCTGGTACCGATAGGCATGTCCCACCGATAGGCATGTCCCCTTCAGTGCTCATCCCTGTGCACTGTGTCCCTTAAGTTGAGTTTGTTCAATTGAAACACTTCACGAAACCCATTTAAGCAAGCGAGGTTTGTGGTTGACCCAGAGGAGGTGTGCTCCCTCGATGATACCAACTGGTGCTCACCCCCCCTGGTTGAAATGAAGTGACATAGCAGGTACCGAGAAAGTGACTCCCTCTCTCTTTTCTGACTCCCCCAAAGGAGAACTCTTTCGGAGGTAAGCCGGGAGGTGAGCTGAGGGCAGGGAAACCCTGGTGACTGGGGATGGTGATTGGCTGGGAGAAGAGCAAACTGTGAGGACAGGTAGGGACAGCTGTGTGAAATGTGGAATAGACAAGTCTAAGACTCCAGGGGCCAGAAATGGTAAGATTTCAGGTCAGTGCACGGAAGACCTTATCAAAGGTCAGGCTGTCCGCTGCTGGAACAGGCAGCCTTGAAAGCAGTGAGCAGCCTGCTCCTGGGAAGATGCAAGCAGAGGAGTGCTGCACCATGGCCTGGAGGTACAGGGGCTGAGTGGGAGCGGGTCCAGATGGTCCCTGCAGAGCTGATGCCCCTGCAAAGGCTTCACGTGCCTTTTCCCTCCTGCCTCCCTCTTCCCTGCCCTCCGTTCTGGTCTTCACCCTTTACCTGATCTTCTGCCCAGCTTGAAAAGGCTAGTACTTCCGGCTCTATATCACATTGAAACGTGGAATACTTGAGACCTCGTCACTGGGTGATTTTGTCCAAATCAAGCATTATTTTAGGGTTTTGAGGTAGCCACAGTCTCTCTCTCCTTTGGTCCCTAAGCGTGGGGGAGGAGGGCTGACCCTGAGCAAGCAGGTAACACACCAGGTGTCCGGTCATGTGGACACATCCTGTCTCATGTCATCCTCGTGTTTACAGATGAGGGGACTGTCTCCAAAAGGTTCACATACTGTGCTGGGAAGAACCAGCATTCAAACCCCTTCCTGTTTGCTTTGAGCAGCAGATGGCTCCCCTGCACATCCCTGGAATTCCATGTCAGCCCATTATCTCCTCCAGCTTATCTTGTTGACTCAGACAGCAGCACCAAGGGCATTCAAGAAGATTCTTCCCAGACTGCTGGAGATGTTTGGGGGGAGAGGTGCTGAAGCTCCATGGTTTCTGATCACCCTTAGTCCATCAACCAGTTGAACTATATGTTCAATATGAACCACTTTTGGGGATCCTGGCACCCTTCTATCTGGGGCCCAGGTTCTGATTTGGGTCCTGGCTCCATCTCTTACCTGAGGTGTGACCTGGGTAATCTTTTACCTTTAGGGACCTTTTCTTTTATTTATTTATATTTGGCTGTATTGGGTCTTCGTTGCCGCGCGCGGGCTTTCTCTATTTGCGGTGAGCGGGGGCTACTCTTCGTTGCGGTGCGCGGGCTTCTCATTGCAGTGGCTTCTCTTGTTACGGAGCACGGGCTCTAGGCACGTGGGCTTCAGTAATTGAGGCACGTGGGCTCAGTAGCTGTGGCTCGCGGGCCCTAGAGCACAGGCTCAGTAGTTGTGGCGCACGGCTTAGTTGCTCCGTGGCATGTGGGATCTTCCCAGACCAGGGCTCGAACCCATGTCCTGGGTACTGGCAGGAGGATTCTTAACCACTGCGCCACCAGGGAAGTCCCAGGACCTTTTCTATCGGTGCCATCCTCTCTGCATCTCAGAGTGGCAGGATTCAATAGGATCATGTATGTGGAGCTCAGTAGACCAGATACCATCACACAGGGCTTATGACCCATGTCAAATCTTCTCTGGAAAGAGACATCGAGGAACAGATTACAATATAAATGATTAATTGACATGTCATTGTTGATGACTATAGTGGTGGCGGCACATGAGGGCACCAATGGAATGAAATGATGCTGAGATTTATGGAGCGCTTGACTCATTTAAGGAACCTTAATGTTTATCCAGGGACCCCGCAAGAGTGGTACCCCACCTCTCCTGCCCTCAGTTCTCTAAAGGGTTTGTGACTTAATGATCTTTGTGGGATGAAATGAATAGAATGTGCTGGCTGTTTTAACCATGTTGCAGGAAACTGTTGCTAGGTGACTCTGTTCTGTGGTCTAGAAAGGGAGAGAGAGGGAGAGAGATGAGGTCCCTTAAGGGGTGTCTTTGGCTCAGACAGGAGAGCCTAGGTGACATCAGGAATACAAGGCTGGTAGGCTCCATACTTATTTGCAAATGGTCCTCCTTTCTGAATCAGCTTCCCTCGTCAGGACAGAAAGGCAGGCGGGTTGTGGTCCTTGGCTGGGTCAGAGCTTAGAGAATTCCTGACCTTGAGGAGAGACCCCAGGGGTATCTGCTATTTGGGTTGGGAGCAACATTCGTGCTAATTTCTTGGGGCCACCTTGCCATAGACCAGGCTCTTCTCTCGATACTTCAAGGGAGGGAAGGAGGTTAGTTCTTCCACACGAGACCATCTGGAGGTTGGCACGTGGAGAGTGTAAGCTGACACGTGCGTGCGAGTGCGGGAGTGAACCCAGTGAGGATGCGAGCAGCGTCCTTCTATGTCAGTTTTCTGGAGCTGAGGTTCTGCTGGCTCACACAATAAGGAAAATCCACTAGTTCCCTTAAAGCAGGGCCCAAGGTGGCTCACGGTCATCCAGGCTCCTTCCCCTTTCCCCTCTGCCATCCCCTGCTCGTCAGCTTTACCTCTCAGGCTTGACCCCTCACGGCCCCAAGGTGGCTGCTACGGTTTCAGGAGCAGACAAGTCACATCCCTTTGGGGAACATTAAGGAAACCTTTCCTCAAAGCCCCCAGCAGATGTCCCTTCATGTTCCACTGGCAAGGGGATGGGTGATGTGACTACCTTAGATGGATCATGATTTACTCCTTTGTCTCATGGAGGAAGAGGGGGACATTGGATCAATAGTGGCTCTGCCAGCAAGGGATGTGGGGGGAGGGGGATGGCAGCTGTATGTGAGCAACTAGTGATATCCGCATCCGTGTGTCTTTGCACATGGACCTGAGGCCCTGGGGCCTTGGATGAGTAATGAATGCAGGGGGCGCACCCGCGGGCCCTGGGTCTTTAGCATTGCCCTACTTGCAGGAACGGGTCTTGTTCCCCCAGCTGAGTTGTATGTTCTTTGGAGGTAGGGGCTGTGTCTTCCACTTCTTTGACTCCCTTCCCGTTATTCTCCCAGTTCCTGGCACAGTGCCGGGCACACGAGAAGTACGCAACAAATGCTTATGATTAACAATAAGAATAGCCACATTTATGGGGTACTTACGATGTGCCAGGCCCTCTGCTAAGAGCTCTATATGGATGCTCACCACAGCCCCACAGTGTAGATTTCCTCCATCCCATTTCACAAGCAAGTCTCAGAAAAGATGAGGAACCTACCAGGGGCACCAGCTAATGGGTGATGGAGCAGAGACCCCAGATATAAATTCTGGCAGTTGGACCCTGGCACTCCATGCTTGTGACTGCTAAGCTGCACTGCCACCTGGCTGTATTACTGAGTGACTGAATGAGTGATTAAAGGGAAGTGATGGGAGGGTTTGGGGGTTACTAGAGAGAAACTTCCCTTCCTAGACTCTCAGGTCATCGTTGAAGGCCTCCAGAACCGCGGAGCATCATCCACATGGTAGGTAGGATCCTGTGGGACTTCCCTTGTCAGGAAATCCTCCCTTGGGTCGATCTGAGAACTGCCACTGCCCTTGGGTCCAGTTCCAGACCAACGTAGGCCTGCAGGTCCCTCCCTGCTGCTGGCTCAGCGATCTTGATTTTAGCTCTTCTCATCCTTGCATGCTCTGTGACAAGCCCCTGACCTCCTGGACACTTCACTGTTTGCCCACGTACCCTTGGCTCTTCGGTGGCCCTAAGTGGGCCTGAGCAGTTCTGTGCTCCCAGAGACCCCACGCCTCTGCCTGGTCTGAGTGTTCATCTCCTCCATTAGCAGCTGTGCCAGGTTGCAGGCTTGTCTTCACAACCTCTTAAACCTCTGCAAGTGTGCGGGAAGGCTTGATGCACAGAATAGTAAGAGTTCCGTATGGTTCAGCAAGGTGAACATATTCCACGTTGCACAAAGTGCACTTCGGGATGACGGCAGAAGGGATATCCAGTGTTTACACACAGAAGCACGCTTAGCTTTCTGCAAAAAAAGAGTCAAGTTGGGGGATCCTGCATGGAGCACATCATTCACGTTTTAGACGAGGAAGCTGTAGCTTGGAGAGGTGGTAACTAGACCAGGGTCACCTGGGTTTAGTGAGCTGTCCAAACCTCACTTTCCTCACCTGTAAGATGAGGATAACAGCCTTTGTCCACCTTGCTGGGAGCTGGGGCACTGACCCCTCAGACTCGCCCTGGCCGGTGTCCTCGTTCGCCTCTGCCTGCCAAGAGCCACCCATTCCCAGAGCATAGGATGGAATATGTGAAAATTCTCTGCAAACTATAGTGACTGTAGTGTGGGCCACTGAGAGAGAGAGAGAGAGAGAGAGAGAGAGAGAGAGAGAGAGTGTGTGTGTGTGTGTGTGTGTGTGAGAATATGTGTGCACAGGCTGAAGGCTGTGTCTGCAGACCCTGTCAAGTGGGACAGGGTCATCTAAAGGACCAGACTCCAACACTTAGGCCCCTGTCACCTGCTCTCCCCACAGAGGGCCATCCGTGTGCGCAGCCACTCCATGGAGACCATGGTGAGCAGCCAGAAGAAGCAGCATGGCGGGGGCATCCCCGGCAGCCTCAGCGGGGGCATCTCCCATAACAGCATGGAGGTCACCAAGACTACCTTCTCGGTGAGAGCCGCAGGCCCTGGGGCAGCACATGGGTCCTGGGGAGGGTCCCCCAGGCCTCAGTGGGGGAGGCTTGGGCCAGGTGATGAGACCAGTGATGACAGAGGGAAACTGAGGCTGTTTTGGGGGTGAGCCCAGGCCCTGCCCTCTGAAATGGAGCCTCCATCCCAGGCAACGCCTGGGGCTGGCCCAGCCTAGAGGCCCTCCCGTTGTCCTGTTCTCTGAGTTTCCTCAACAACTGGGCCTCCTCCTGAAGGCCAACCCTGCAAAATGGGCCTGAAGCGAGTTTCTTTGCTTGGGAGCTTGGGACCCGTGACTGTGAGAAGAGTGTCCTTGCTTTTTTATTATTAATTATAACAGTAGCTGCCCTCTGGGCACTGAGCTAAGTCACGGACATTATCTCATCCGATCCCGTGACAGCTGTCTGAGGTAGGTATTGATATGTTTGTTCTCCATTCCTCCTTGAGGAAAAGGAGGCCCAGAGGTTTTAAGTAACTTGCTACAGGTCACCCAGGTAAGCTGAAGAGCTGAGATTTGAATGCAGGTCTCCCTGATCCAAAGTCAAAGCTCTTAGTCACTGTGTAGACGGTTCCCAAGGAAAGAGCCTGGCAGGTCTGTGGGTTTGAGTGTGGTCTGCTCACACCAGGGGCTGGCCAGGGAAGGAACCAGTCGGTCCTTTTAAAAAGCAAAGTGACTTTGGATTGGTATAGACTAGTCTTTTCCTTCTTTCTTCCTTTCCTTTTTCCTCTTTTCTTTTTTCTTTTCATAGTGGAACACATCCACCATGATACCAACGATTAGTATTTTAAACGGTCTTGCGTAATTCATTTAACTTACCAAATATTTTCATAGCTGTTATCTTGTTCCTCCCAGAACATCTGTGAAGTGAGCAGGGCAGAGCAGTTATCTTCATTCTGTGGGTGAAGAGACTGAGGCCCAGAGAGTTTTGTCACTTACCCAAGGTTGCATAGCATGTGGATGGCAGAAGTTGGGGCCTGGGTTAGAAGCCTGGTGGGCTCTAGAGATTGGCTGTAGGCTTTTGTCTCCCCCTCCTCAGTCTCCCACCTCTCCGTGGTCCCCCTGTGTGTGGCTGAAGCAGAGCCACGTTGTTGGGGGCTCCCCCTTTGCCCAGGGCTGCGTGTGGACCTGATTCTGCTGCTCCCAATCTGTCTTATTATTGTGACACCAGCTTGGACCCATTTCTTTGTGAGCCGCTGATGGAGAGTCAGGAGCCCTGGGCTCTTGTGCTCACCTTCTGGTGATTTGCTGTTATGACCTCGGCCGAGTCTCCTCGCCCCTCGGCTCAGCAGCTTTTTCGTTGGTAAAGCGTGAGGCTGTACCAGGTCTCTCCCTGGGCTCTCAGCTTTGTGGTTCTCAGTCTGTGACCCCAAGTCATCCTGTCCTTATAAATATGCAGGGCTCTCCTTAGGGTGGCCCCGACCCCATGTTCCTCCAAGAATTCTGGTCTTTGGTAGATTGTTACCTGGGGCCACAAGGTTTGGCTTAAGAACACAGGAAAACATGCTGCAGGTGGCTTGACTCTTAGGGTCCCAGATCCCATTACTAGATCCCAACCTTCCTGGCTGGCTCGCTGTTTTCTGGGATCTCCTCCAGACCAGCTGGGGATTGCAGGACCTATTGTAGGCCAGAAAGGGGGCTAAGAGGAAGGAAAGCTGGGTTTGGGGATGTGGTCAGCACTCATTCTGGCGGTTTCATTGACAGCCTCCGGTGGCAGTGGCAACAGCGAAGAACCAGTCACGGAGCCCCATCAAGCGGAGGTCGGGGCTCTTCCCCCGTCTGCACACGGGCTCTGAAGGCCAAGGGGACAGCCGGACACGATGGTAACTGTCCCTTGTGGGGTTTGTCAGCTCTCACCACTGCTGCAGCCGTCAGGTGCCATCCTTGGGGAGGGCTTTGCGTAGGTTCAGGAGATGCCTTCCTTTTTACCCTGGTCCCTCCTTCAGGGACCTGCACACCCCCGTCCGCCACTCAGCTCCTTATCCACCGAGGCACACTGGCCTGGTCTCTGCACTGGACTTTCCAAAGTTCTCCTTGTTGCCTTTTGACCCAAACTAGAAACATTGCTTGGATTCTTTTTTTTCTTTGCCTCCTTTTTCAGTGCTTACACAAATGTCCGCTCTTATGGAAACCTTCCCTGATTCTACCAGGCGGAGTTCATCAAACTTTCCTCTGGGCTTCTAGAATGTTCTCTCTCTCTCTCTCTTTTTTTTTTTTTTTTGCGGTACGTGGGCCCCTCACTGTTGTGGCCTCTCCCGTTGCGGAGCACAGGCTCCAGACGCGCAGGCTCAGCAGCCATGGCTCACGGGCCCAGCCGCTCCGCAGCATGTGGGATCTTCCCGGACCGGGGCACGAACCCGTGTCCCCTGCCTCGGCAGGCGGACTCTCAACCACTGCGCCACCAGGGAAGCCCTCTCTCTCTCTTTTTTAAAGCAACTCTCATATTGCATCATACTTAACCAGTTCCTGCTAATGGTCTTTCTGATCCTTTCATCACTGAGCCCTCTTGTCATTTAATTCGGCAAGCAGCATCGCTGAGTGCCTGCTGTGTGCTGGGCTCAGTGCTCTGACAGAGCTACAGAAGATGCAAACCTGCCTTCCAGAAGCTTACAGTCTTGTGAGGGAAAGGGAGGCTTTTAGGCTGATGTCCAGGCCTCCAAGTTGTCTGTCTGCAGCCCTGGATGGCACCATCCCCTGAGCTTGGGTGTGCAGGACCAGGGGGCAGGTTTATGGAGGGGGATGAAAAGCTCTGTTTGGAACCTGTACATGTGAGTGAGTCCTTGTGGGCCCCCCAGGAGAGAAGGGCAGAATCGGGGGTGGTCAGAACTGCAGGTCTTGAGCTTAGGAGAGAGGCCTTGACTGGAGAAGAAGAGATGAGAGTCCCTGGGGGTGGAGGTGGTGTTTAGAGAGGGACCAAGGAATACAACCACACAGGGGGGTGTATAGAATGCCTGGGGAAGACCTGTGTTTAAGGGAAAGTGAAGAGAGAAGAGCCGGTGAAGAAGACTGGGAAGACTATGAGAGAGGAGGAGCCTGGAGGTGTAGGGGTGAGGGGGTGGATCTTAGAGGCCAGGAGAGGAGGCATTCCAGGAGGGATGGGCAGCTGTGTCAGGCACGCAGAGAAGTCCAGCTCAATGACCCAAACCCCTGCTCGGGTTGACAATTAGGAGGTCATTAATGACCTCATTAAAAGTGCATTGAGGCACCTCTCGGCTCTGGGATGTCTATAAAACAAAAAGATAAATAATAACACATGCTGGGAAGGATGTGGAGGATTTGGAACCCTCATGCATAGCTGGTGGGAATGTAAAATGGTGCAACTGCTTGGGAAAACAGTCTGGCAGTTCAACAGAGGGTTAAACAGAGAGTTATCAAATGTCCCAGCAATTCCACTCCTAGGTATGTACCTGAGAGAAAGAATACAGGTGTCTGCATAAAAACTAGCACACAGATGTTCATAGCAGCATTATTCATAATAGCCAAAAGTGGAAACAGTCCAAATGTTCATCACTCATTGAATGGGTAAATAAAATGTGGTATATCCATAGAATGGAATATTATTTTGCAACAAAAAGGAGTGAAGTGCTGATACCTACTACAACATAGATGAACCTCGAAAACACTATGCTAAGTGAAAGAAGTCAGTCACAAAAAGACCACACCATACTGTATGATTCCATTTATATGGTATGTCCCAAATGGGAAAATCCATAGAGACAGAAAGTCGACAAGTGGTTGCCAGGGGCCAGGGGGAGGGGAGAATGGGCAGTGATTGTGAGTGGGTCCAGAGTTTCTTTTAGGGGGGACTAAAATGTTCTAAAATTAGATCATGGTGATGGTTGTACAACTCTGTGGATATACTAAAAACCATTGAATTGCACACTTTAAATGGGTAAATTGTATGTGGATTATATCTCAATAAAGCTGTTCTAAAAATAGAAGTGCATTGAGGACAGGCCCATCATGTCCCCAGCAGCGGGCACCAGCTAAACAGTGGGTGTCAGGGCATGGTCTTTGGTAAACTAGAGGAGGAGGAAACCCTGGAGCCCCGGGCCGAGAGTGGCCCACGTCCCAGCACAAGGGCCATTTCATCCCCCGATCCAGAGCGTTCATTTTACAGTCTGTGTGAAGTGTGTCCCCTGGAGTTAAGCAGCAGGTGGCCCAGCCAGCACCCTGAGGAACCCATGTGTACTGGGTTTTTTCCCTGTTGGGTGGATGTCCCAGACCCCTTCCATTCCCTCTGTGGCCTGCCCTTGACCTGGAGCTCTGCTGGGTGGGGTGGCCAGCTTGGGTTGGGGGTGGACTTGGGCTCAGGGACATCAAGCCAGGACTCTTGCTTGATAGGTCTTGACTCTCACCCAGGAGCCTGGAGTAGCCCCTGATGGAGCAGAGAATTCTGTTGTCTGTTGCAGTGTCTGAGGGGGGCTCGGGTGGGAATGGAGGTCCGGTGGCCGTGCTCTGGCAGGGGCACTGTGCCCCACAGGTCCCCATGGTGCTGAGCGCTGGGGGTGGGGGGGGCTGGGCCCACAGCCTCACTCCTCTTCATCCTCACTTCCCCAGTGACAGTGCATCCAGCAACCCGAAGACCCCAGAGGGCGGACACTCTTCTCAGGAGATAAAGTCTGAGACCTCATCCAATCCTAGCTCTCCGGAAATCTGCCCCAGCAAGGAGAAGTAAGAGAGTTGGCGGGGGTGGGGGAGGGGTTGGCTTTAGCCACCGGGGCCCGGGAATATGTGCTTTGCTCCAGGCAAGCTGAGAGTCGCGTCTCTTGCCTTGGGAACCCTCCGGAACGCAAAAGTCCACCGGCAGGTGCACGCGGGGGGCTGCTGGTGGGCGAGCTCAGGCCTGCTGGGCCTGCCTCGTCCTCAGTCCCGGGAGGGCCGTGGCGGGGGTCTCGGTGTGTGAGCAGGGCCTGCCTTCCTGTTCCCCGCAGGCCCTTCATAAAGTTGAAGGAGAATGGCCGAGCCAACATCTCCCGCTCCTCCTCCAGCACAAGCAGCTTCAGCAGCACGGCAGGGGAGGGCGAGGCCATGGAGGAGTGTGACAGTGGGGTAGGTGTAGCCCCGTCCAACCCTGGGGAGCGGGGTGGGGGCACCCTGGGCCCAGCCAGATACTGCTCTGTGCATTAACATAGCTACTGTGGGCAGAGCCCCGTGCAGGCTCTGCAGGTAAAAGGAGAAGCGTGGAAACAGGAGAGGGCCCAGCCGGCCATCGCCACCCTCTGGGAGCAGTGGTTCAGTGGGCGGGGGGTGGGGGTGCGGGTTCCTGCTTCAGAGTGACAGAGGAGCAGCAGCAGGGGTCAGAGGCCAGACTGAACGGTGCCCCTGCCGTGGGGTTTCCAGCTGGAGGGGGAAGGCTCAGCCCTCTCTATGGGGCTGGGTCAGGGCTACCTCCCGGGGGCGGGGGGAGAGGTTGGAATCAGGGTTGAAGGCAGCAGAGGAAAGAGCAGGTCCAAGTGGGGAGTGAGAGGCAGTGGCTGCCCGGGGTGGGACGGGGGGCAGCGGACGGCTGCCTGTCTCAGGCTGCCGAGGGTGGAGCTGCGTCACTCGCCCAGCCTCTCTCCCCAGAGCAGCCAGCCGTCCACAACCTCTCCCTTCAAGCAGGAGGTGTTTGTCTACAGCCCGTCCCCAAGCAGTGAGAGCCCCAGCCTGGGGGCAGCCGCCACCCCCATCATCATGAGCCGGAGTCCGACAGGTCAGTGGCATCTTGTGGGCGGTGTGTACCGTGTGGCCAGCGGAGGCGGGGCTGTGGCCTGACCGTTGTTGGTGGGGCACCTGCCCCAGGCACGCGGAACTGGCCTGTTTCTATTTCAGCCCCAAAGTATTAGGGCCTCTGGCGCTGCCAGCTCACCGCATCGGTTCATCACCCTTCAGAGGCCTGTGTTCTCATCCCCTCCTTACTCATGGGGAAACTGAGGCTCAGAGAGTTCAGTGATTTGCCAGAGGAGCTGGGCTTGTGTGATTGGAAAGCTGAGGCTCTTTCCCTGACCTCTCGCCTCACCCCATCACCGACCCAGGGCCCCTCTGTCACAGCGACCATCCTGATGATACAGAGGTAAGAGGTGGGAAGAGTGTTGCAGGTGGACACAACAGCAGTAGAAAGGCCTGGGGGGAATCCAGAGACTGTGTTCTGGACCCGCACGTGGTTCAGTGCGGCTGGAGTGCATGGAGGGGACACGTGAGAGAGGAGACAGTGGTTAGGACAACAGGCTGGGGCTGCCACGGGGACCCGGGTGAGGATTTTGCATTGTCCTGCCAGCAGTGGAAGCCGTTGGAGGGCTTTCAGTCTTTGAAGGTCCTTTAAGTATAGAAGCGCCATCCGAAGGAGAGAGACCGCTTTGGCGGCTGCAGCTGGCTGAACAGAAAGGATTGGTGGGGAGTGGGCACAGGGAGGGCGAGCAGTGAGGAGTCACAGTGGCTGGTGAGGGGTGACAGGGCCATGGATCTGGGGGGCTGTCTGGGGCAATGGGAGAAAGACATGGATTCAAGGGATGTACAGGCTCACTAGTGGGGGCTCAAGGAAGGCAAGGAGTCCGGGCCTTTCAGGGTTCTGTGATCCCTGCAGTCGGGCAGAGAAGGCGGAGCCAGCTCTGGGGAGAGGGCGAGGGGCTGGAGCCTGAGGGGCATCCAAGCGGACATGTGCTGTAGGCGCCACTGGGTGTTGGGGGTGCCTGGAAATTAGAGCCTTGGTCCTGCCCTCGAGGGGGGCAGCATAGTGTGGGGCAGGACTCTGGAGCCTGGGTCCAAATCCTGGATCTTCCATTTACTAGTGATGAGCCAGTGGGCAGGTTACTGAGTCTTTCTGTGCCTCAGTTTCCCCAAGTGAAAAATGGAGGGAGGGGACTAGTTTCTACCTCGTATGGTTGGTTGTGTGAAGAGTAAAAGAGAGACTTATGAGAGACTTGGAACTGTTAACCTAAGTATTTGTTAAACAACGAGAATAAGACAGTAGTGCGATCAGTGGTTCTCAACTGGGGCGACGTTGCTCCCCAGGGCATGTTTGACAGCGTCTGGAGGATTTTTGATTTGCATGATTGTGGGACGGGAGGGTGCTGCTGGCATCTAGTGGGCAGAGGTCAGGGATGCTGCTAAGCATCCTACAGTGCCCAGGGCAGTTCCCCACGACAAAGGATTACCTGGCCCAGAATGTCAGGCTGAGGTTGAGGAGCTCTAATCGAAATGATAGAAACGCAGGGCCAGTGGGCCCACAGGGTGGTTTAAGCCACAGTGCTTCTGGGGTTCTCATGGTGAAGGAATGTTGGCAAAAGGCGACATGTGATGTTGGGGATAAGGGGAAGGCCTGGTTCACAAGCAAACAATCGCTTGTGTAGTGTGGCAACCCCCCCGTGGCTGGGCAGCTGTGGAGCTGGGTTCTAATCCTGGTGCACCATTGGCAGCCCCACTTCTCTGAACCTCAGTTTCCTCATCTGTAAAGTGGGGTAGTAATACAAATTCCCTGGTGGTTTTTTTTTTTGAAAGAATGAATGAATCTATAATCAAGCCTGGCTCTGACTTGGTATTAAATAAATATCAAAATAAATAAGGTTTCAAGTAAAAGGAGGTTTAGAGTATGACTTGCTGAAGGTCACCCAGGGCAGAAGGGGACCTACAACAGGTCTGTAACACCTGCCCAGTGCTTATTGCGACCCCACCTCCTATGGAGTATTTAACCCTGAGGAGCTGCCTCTTACCCCCAGCCCCACAAGAGTTATGCTTTGTACCCGCAGGACCAGGGTGGGTTTGCGGAGATCTGGAAACCTGTTTTAGGGGGAGAGACAGGGCCGAGGAGAGCGAGATGGCTGGGAGGGCCTGACATCTGATCCTCCATAATCTCTGATGCCTTGGTCATTGGTCATTTCACACCTGGGCTCCCTGGGGCCCTGAGGGGGGCTGATTGGTCACACCGAGAGGTAATCCTAGTGCTGAGTGGAACCCTTGAATATGAAGCGTCAAGACTAAGTCAGCAGCCTCTAGGTGGAGTGTACTGAGCTGTAGCTTCTCTTAGCCAGAGGAAGATCAGAAAGCCAAGTGGCCCCCCCGGTCAGTGGTGTGCTGGTAAATGTTTAACAACTGGCTCTCCCACCATACACATACACACAACACACACACACACACACGCACGCACGCACGCACGCACACATGTATGTGTTTACTGTAAATTTTACTGATATAAAGAATCTGAAGCACACAATTTATAAATAATAAAATATACAATGTTCTTTTTTTTAACATCTTTATTGGAGTATAATTGCTTTACAGTGGTGTGTTAGTTTCTGCTGTATGACAAATGTCCATCAACGGATGAATGGATAAAGAATATGTGGCACATATATACAATGGAATATAACTCAGCCATAAAAAGAAACAAAATTGAGTTATTTGTAGTGAGGTGGGTGGACCTAGAGCCTGTCATACAGAGTGAAGTAAGTCAGAGAGAGAAAAACAAATACCATATGCTAACACATATATATGGAATCTAAAAAAAAAAAAAAAGGTTATGAAGAACCTAGGGGCAGGACAGGAATAATGACGCAGACGTAGAGAATGGACTTGGACACAGGGAGGGGGGAGGGTAAGCTGGAACGAAATATACAATATTCTTTACTATAAATCGACAGAGCCAACTGATTCTCACAAAGCACCTTTACTGATATTTGCCCAACCTTTGTATCCGTAGACACCATAAGGTTCCAAATGACGAACAAGTATAGTTCCGACATGAATGATGATTGATATTATTTTGTCAGTGATGTGAGCAACTTCTTTGCTGAATCAGATAATAGTTTTCAAATATTGGAAGAGTATTTTCTCAGTTTTTTGTGCCATTCACAATGTAATGGCTATAGACAAACACATTTTCAAGTCTGATCTATATTATTAACGTTTTCTCCATGAGTTTCTTAAGTCTAGACAAGAAAACAATTATTCAAGCTCTGATTTATAGCGTTTGCTGATTTCTCTGGTGTGAATACTCCTGGCTGATCTCAAGCACCCAATGTGACATGGAGTTGGGAAGAACTACCGGACAGATATAATAGATGTAAATAACCTTAGGAGAATAAATAATAGTAAAATGTAGTGAAATAACTAGGAAATGATAACTTCTGAGTATTTATTACCTTTGGGGAATATAATTTGTTTAATTGTAAGCTTATATAATTAAAAAGAATAACTGCGTGTAACAACCAGCTCACAACATTTCTGAAAATTTGAGAGTTGGCTCTCGTGAATTGGTGCAGGTCAGCTAAAGTGCCTAGTGGAGAGGAGGCCCCCCTTCTCCTGGACTCCGTATCCAGCCCCCCACCCTGGCTGGAGCCCCAGTGACCTCTGCAGCCCCACCTCCTCTCAAGGGCTTCCTTCTTTTTCCTAGACGTCAAAAGCAGAAACTCCCCGAGGTCAAACCTGAAATTCCGCTTTGATAAGCTCAGCCATGCCAGCTCCAGTGCGGTGAGGATCTAGGGGTGTGAGGGTAGCAGGGGGAGCCTCCCACCTCCCACGTTCCAGCCTCGGCCATCCTTCCTGGGGGTGGAGGAAGAGGGCGCCTCACACCTCACATGGGGGGAGGTGGGGAGAAGCCCTGGTCAGATCTGGGGGTGCCGTTGGTTCCCGCAAGGTGCAGGCATCAGCCTGGGCTCGCCAGCCACCTTGGCCATGCTTCCTGTGTTAGAGCCACACCCTTGGACACAGGCAGGTTCCAGCTGGGAACTGTTGCTCCTGGGGTCTCATGTCCCTTCCTGGGCTCTCCAGAGAGCTGAGCACTGAAAATAGAGAAGCTGTAGTTGGTGGGGATTATGTTGTCTAGTTATTTAAAACTCTCATACGGATTTTTCTTGAAACAGGGTCACTAATGTGAAAGAGGAGTCCTTCGCTTGTCAAAGGTGGGTCAGGTGTTAGTCCTGCTGGGGCCACAAGGGAGGGTGTGTTACTAAGATCGCGGCACTTGTGGCCTGATAATGTGAGAATGGCCAGAGAGATCCTGACCGCTGGGTGGGCTAGTCACCTCTTCCCTGGAGCCTCTACGATGGGGCCCAGCTCTAGATGGGGAAGAGGGCAGGTGGTCTCGGGTGCTGATGGGAAGGTTTGCCTGATAGGATTGAGCCAGACTCGCTGAGTGGGTCTCCCTTCCCCACAGGAGCTTGTTCCAGCAGGCAGAGGGCAGTAGCCCAGAGCCCTCCTTCCTCACTTGGCCCCCTTGCCTCCCTGTTACGGCAGGCTTTCCCTCCTTGTGTCTTTGGCCAGGGCTCTGGGCTGAGATGTGTCCTCCTTGTGCGTCCAGAGATGCTCTGGTCCCCTAAACATTGTGCGGGGTGAGCCCAGGGAGGACCCAGCTCCCAGCCCCCAGCCAGGGGTGCATGAGGTTTACAGCAGAGCAGGGCATGGGTCCAGCACTCCACCACCAAGGCCTGGCCTCCTGCTAGGGCAGTTACTAGAGACCCTTCTGACTTCCCAGCCCTCTCCCTGCCATGGGGCTCCCAGGGGTGTGAGTCACATTTGGAACCAAGGGGAGGGGCACAGCTGAGCCCACGTTATGTAACCCTGATCTATGTAAATGGGAATGTTGACACTCACTCCGGCTCCCATCATGTACTTCAGATGTCTGGTTCACCAAAGCAATGTTTATGCCCAGCTTCTCGGGCTGTAAAAAGTCTGCACCCTTGTATTTGGCAGCCTCCCGTCCTAAGCATATGTAGCCATGGGCACATAAGTCTCCTCTCTTCCTTTACCTACTATTTGGTCATCATCTCCCTTCTCCTTGTTTTTTCCAGGGAAGCCCGATTCTGCCTTGGAGAAGGCTCCTATTCCAGCAGTTTGGGGGTGCCGTCCACTACTCTGAACGTCACAGGCCTGCTTCTCCACTGACCACCTGCCCACCAGACCAGCTGTCTGTTCCAGTGTCCTGACCCGGCCACAGCCTTGCCCATCCCTGCCAGCGCTTCCCCCTGTCTGGACAAGGCCTCTTTCCTCCAGGCCCTCCTGCTCCTGACCGCCTGATGTAATGTGTGTCTGGGTCATTTGTCATCTTGTTTTGTCTGCAGGGGAGCGAGTGGGGCAAGGGGGGATCTGGGTACCAGTCAGAGTCCAGAGAAGTAGGGAGAGTGGTGAGGTGGGCAGCAGAGACTGACAGCAGGATGCTGCACCCAGGCAGGGGCAGCACCGTGTCCTGGACATGGCAGGAAAGAGGCTGTAGCCGCAGCAAATGCATGTAGTGGTGGCGGAGGGACCCTTTTCCCAGGAACCCAGATTTGTAGCCATCCTCGAAGGTGTCCTGATAGAAGTCGGTTCTGCCGCTCCCACGTGTCTGGAGCTCCCAAACATCTGTTTGCTCCTGTGCTGGGAGTTTCTTATCCATCTGCTGACATCAGGCCCAGGTTGCCTCTGTCCCTGCTGCCTGTGTGTCTTGAGCCACGGGGCCGGTTGAAGCTGAGACCCGGCTGCGGGTGAGCGGGAGCAGGCGCCGGGTTCTTCCTGGACGTCCTTATTTCCCACAGGCTCCTGATGTGGTGGCTGTGGGAGAAGCCATCAGTCTCTCCCCTCTGAGCAGACGCTTTTCCCTCGAAGGGGTGGGCAACGGGAGTGGGAAGGCATTCAGGGAGAGCCAGCAGCAAGTCCTGGGCACTTGGCCGAGGAAACCCTCAGGGCCCAGGGCTAGGCCGGGGTCCAGGTCTCTGCTGGTGGTGGAGGTTCGTGGGAGGCGTAGAGAGTTGCTTCAGCCCACCCACTTAGGCGGGAGCCCGAGAGAGGGGTAGGTGGGCCCCCTAAGAAATAAACCTGAGAAGTGGCCTCCACCCTCTTGTTTGCTAATGGAGGTGCTCTGGGCAGGATCTGAAATGTGAGGGACAGCTGGTCAGGTTGGTTGGGCCATGTGTGGGTGTAGATCTTAGGTGTGGGAAGGGGTGGTGTCCTTCTGTAGTTTATGTGCCTGGCCTCTGCGGGGGGCCCGGTGCTCTGGGGGGCTCTCTCCAGCTACCAAGCCCTTTGGTCCTAGCAGGGCTTGATCACTCCATCCCCCACCCCTAAGTCCTACTCTTCCCCTCTCCAGCCACAAGGAGTCTGTAGGCATTTGTCACATCAGTGGGACTCCTGCAACCTGGGTCCCAGCTGGGTGCAGTTCAGACACTGCCTCTCACCTGCGCCCTCAGCCAGAGCCACCTTTGCTGGGCTGAGCCAGCTTGCTCTCTGAGAAGTGGCCCCTCCTCCCTTCTCACCCGTCTGAGTCTGCAGTGCGGCCGGTCATTTCTGCTAACTGGCCGTGGTGGGGTTTAAGGCGAGGTATCCTCCAAGTTAAACAGAGTCTGAAGAGCAGACCGTTGAGGTGCTACAGCTCCAAGTGTGTATGGGGCCTTAGTGACTCGGGGCTGCCAGGGTGACACAGGCTGGGCACCTGCTTTACTGAGCAAAGGACAAGGATTTCCAACCAAATGCTTTATTTGCATTGGGATCTGGGCCTATTCCCAAGGCAAGACATATAAATGTTAGGCTTGTTTTTGACTGATGTGACAATTTCCCTGTTGCTTTTGCTTTTAGAGCAAAACCTTGATCCTTCATCCCCGACTCACGTGGACTTTGTGGGATCCTATTTACAGGATGGGTGGACCTCTTCCCTCATGCTAGAAACGTGTTTACTTAAAGTACTAGTCTGGTAAGATTTATTCTAGTTAGAAGGTCAATAAATGTCTGTTTAGCTTTTATTAAAAATCCCTGTAGCGGCACCCACTGCTAGGCCTGTGGATTCTGGCAGCGTTCTGTTGGCTGGTTTTCTGAAGGAACTTGAAAGGTCAAACTGAATTTCTTCAAAAACTGTTCCAGGTTCTGGCTTGCTTCTCTGGGTAGCTGGTATTTACAGCTGCCTGGTGGTTGTACTGTGCTGTGTTTGTCATGGTCGGGGGGTCCGCTGGGGTTTTTAGGTTGTCTCCATTCTGTCCTACTTGAGAACCTTATAGCCACCTTCCCCCACTGCTCTGGCTGCTCTCCCTGCAGGCCCCACCTCTTGGGAGGGCTTTGCCCCCTGCCTCTGAGCCAGTGGCCAGGATGGCTGGGTGTGTCCAGAGAAACTGAGAGGCGCAGGTGGGCCCCCTAAGAAACAGACCTGAGAAGTGGCCTCTGCCCTCTGTTTGCTAATGGGGGTGCTCTGGGCAGGATCTGAAATGCCCCTCCCTCTGGGTCCTGCCTCACCACATCTAGAAAGTTCATTCTGGTCATTCTGGCTTCCAGACCAGCCCCCGTGAAGTCCCAGGGCTGAGAGGGAGGGGGAGAACAAGGACAGGCCAGTCTCCCTTTGCCCCTCTGGACCATGGGACAGGCAGCTTGGGTTCCTGGAGGCTGCTTTTCCATCCCCCTCTTGCATCTGCTTTGCTCCAAAATGTCTTTCCTTTTATTGCCCCATCCAGTCTTGGGGCTCAAAGGTTGCTCAGGCCTCATCAGACCTTGTGACTAGACTCATCCTGATGGTGCTCTTGCTGGTATTTGAGGTGTCCCATAGGAGAAGTGTTTCCTGGACGTATCTCTGGCTCTGGGACCTGCCTGACTCACGGAAGAAACTATACTTTTCAGGCTCTGTCGGGCATCCATGTGCCTCTGCTGAGTTGATACTTAAAAACAGATGCAGAAAGAGCTAGAGAGAGAAGGTCTTAGCTAGAGTTTCTGTCTATGTTAATGAATGGAAATGGTGTTTTGGGAAAAATATTCTGTGGTTCAGCGTTGTCAGCTTCATCTCCATGTCCAACCCTTCCGGGCCCCTTCTTAGCATCCAATCCAACCGTGTCACCTTCCAGATGAGAAACTTCAGCTCCAGTGAAGGGAAAACAACTTGCTTGAGGTCACATAGCCAGCTGGTGACAAAGCTGGGATGAGAACCCACAACCAGGGCCCTTTCTTTGGCACCACCTATGGGGTTGGTGGAACAAGCGACTGCATTTACTGCATTTGGAGAAGCCAGTGAGCGGGTGCCTCGGCACTGGCTGGGAGGTGTCAGCAGCCAAGGGTGCTGGTGGGCCTCAGTCTCTGTTCTTTTCATCAGGAGGGATGTTCCCTGGGAAGTTTTAGGGAGAGCTGTGTGGTTTTGGCTGTGGCTTGGGCAAAGAAAACAAAGAGGGAAAGAGATTCCCAGGGACTGTTCCTCGGTGACATCGGTTCTTCAACCCTTGTCTGTAATGGGAGTAGAGACCAGGGGAGAGATGCAGTTAACCAAACCTCGCTTTCCCCTTTTTAAGTTAAGGAGAAAAGTGGTAAAAAAAAAACCAACAAAACTCTTTGACTCTCCCTGATCCTTAAACAAAGGTGGTCAGTAAAAACCTAGGCTCAAGGGCCGAGAGCCGGTTTCATGTTTCTACCCTAACTGTTTAAGGTGCCAACTCAAACACTACCTTCATTCAATTCTGAGTCAACAGAGACAGGTCTATTGCAGGGGAATGATCAGGGTTCAGGTAGACCTTATGGCTACCCGTGGCCGGCAGGGACCCCACAGGTCCTCCCCCAGACACCAGGTACCCCTCTCTCAGAGGCAGGGTGAGTCAGCAGTTTGCCAGGGCTGTCCCTGCAGCCTAGGGGCCCGGCTGGGACATTTTGCTAGCCTCTGATGGCTGTTTTGCCACCAGTTCCTTACCCACTGCCATCCCACAGCTCCCTCCTTTCAGCTTTGGGAGAAAGGAGACAACCCCCACTAAGGCCAAGGACAGAAGAGCCCTGCCTGGTGAGAGACTCTTGGGGGCAGGGGCACTGTCCTGTGCCTTAGCCCCAGGGGGAGGCTGTTTGGCTGGAAGACTGGAATTTAAATGCTGACATTTCTGCTTGGAAGTGTCAATCCCCCCTTCCCGCACCTTAGCATGTGTGCCAGCTCTCCCCTGCCCCGGGCATTGCCTTTCCACACTCCAGCCTGGGCAGTGCTGCTGTTTAAGTGTGAAGAGATTCCTCTGTGTGCTAGAACCTGCAAAGTGTAGCTTGGAGATGATGATCCGTGTGATGATGACTTTTCTGTCTTTCCTCTTCGAGAGGAGGTGATTCATAGACCCCCGACTGCGTATGTAATGTAAATAGTGTACATTTAATTTATTGCTATGGTAGCACATTGTATTTGTTAATGTATAAAAACAAATTCTAAAAGGTTGACAAATGTATATTTTGTTGCTTAAATGTGTCTTTGCAGAAATTGACAATAAATACGATATTTTGTGTCCATCAGAGTTCAGACTTCTTTGCTTGGGATCCCAGTCCTGAGCATCGCCTTTCAGGTCACCAGAGGTTGAATCCATTTTCCCACGAGCTGCATCTGGCCTGTTGATGTGTTTATCAAGAATCCTCCCCACTCAGACCCCCCCCCCCGCAGTCTTCCTCCTCGATATCCAATGAAGTTGCTCTTGCCTCACCCTTGATAGCTAACCAAGTTGCTGTCAATAATTTTCCATCCAATTCCTCACCCTGCCATGGGCTAGAAATCCCCATTTGTCCCTGTTGTATTTGGAGTTGAGTTCAATCTCTCTCCTCTCTCACAGCAACCTCACATAAAGTCTTCCTTGCCTTTTGAGCTCTGGGGCAATTTTTCTTTGACAAGTAGCTAACGTGCACCCCTGCCCCAGCCCCTCTTTCTCGTCTTCACGTCCCCACCAGTGTTGGATGGGGGAAGAGGGAGGCAGAAGACAGGAATAAGACATTTATTAGGCAAAAGGCCTGTGAAAAAAAATGGGGAGGGAGCTGAAGAAAGCTGAAGAGCTGTCAGACTGCGATGCAGGTCTGACCCCGAGTGAAGGAGAGATGGGAGGAAGCAAGGTGGGGTGGAGGCATCTTTTGATGTCAGTTCATTTCTAAGAAAATTCTAAGCAAGATGATTGCGGAGTCCCCAAGCCAAAGTCACTCCCCAGAGGAGTCCTGCGTATCACGAGAATGAGTCTAAAATCACTAGCCCTGCCACACCCAGGCACTGGGTGGGAGCAAGCCTGTGGGAAGTCTGGCTTTGCTGCCAACCATGGAACACAGTGATGGCTCTCAGAATGCAGCAGCTGGGACCGTTGGTCAATGATGCCCCCTGCAGCTGGAGACCGGAGAGGCACATTCTTGTGGTCGCCATATAAACTCGCCCCAGTTTTGGTCGGTTACAACTTCCCCTTATTTGTGGATAGGGCCACCTGAGCACAGGGGGTGTAACCAACCAAAATCATCTGGAGAGGTTGTTGAAATGCAGATTTCAGGCAGCATTCCAGAGGTTAGAATTCGATTGGGCTGGGTGGGTCCCAGGAATCTGCATTTTTTTTTTTTTTTTTGCGGTACGCGGGCCTCTCACTGTTGTGGCCTCTCCCGTTGTGGAGCACAGGCTCCGGACGCGCAGGCTCAGCGGCCATGGCTCACGGGCCCAGCCGCTCCGCGGCACGTGGGATCTTCCCGGACCGGGGCACGAACCCGTGTCCCCTGCATCGGCAGGCGGACTCTCAACCACTGCGCCACCAGGGAAGCCCCCCATCGGGTCCTTTTTGTCACAGAGTTTCGTCTCTCTCTGAAAAAGGCAGATGGCCATCAGGAATTTCGCCCCCCAGCGTGCTGCGTCTGTTTGAAGAAGCAGCCTGGCTCTCCAGCACTTCACCGCCTAGAGACCGTCTCTGACTGAACGGCAGGTCAGAGTTTCCTGTTTTGCTCCTCAGAGAGCTCTCTTTCTCCGTGTGAGCCGAGCGCCAGCCTTCGGGCATTTCTCCTCAGAGTGTGTGGTTTCTGTCTGAGTTGGAGACCCCGCTCTCAGGCACTTCTCATCTCAGAGCCCTTTCTCTGTCAGGGACAGCGAACTGCTTACCCTGAATTTCTTTCTCCTCACAGGGCGCTGTGTCCGACTGAATCGAGGGCAGAGGCCACGCCATCCTTTCCCCAGCGCCCGCTGGTTTTGTCTGCGGTGGAGCCCAGATACTTGCATTTCTTTCCCTCCGGCGCTGTCTCTGTCGGAGGCGGAGTCCTCACCACTCAGGCTCTCTATCTCCGCACAGAGCTCGGTCTCTCTGGTCAAAGCGGAGGGTCGACTTCCCGCGATGTCTTTGCATGGGACAGTGTCTCTGAGTTGGAGGAGGCGGCCAGCGCTTTGCCCTTTCTCCTCCTAGCCAGCTGTGTCTCTGGAAAAGAGCGCCTGCTGGCCACCCAGCGTTTCTCCTCATAGGGGTTGTCTCTCTGTCTGACAGAGGGAGCCGGCCGTCCAGCATTTCTCTTCATAGGGCGCTGCCTCTGTCTTAAAAGGAGGACCCACACTCAGGCCTATCACCCCACAGAGCACTGTTTCTCTTTCTGAAATAGAAGGCTGGCGTTTGTCATTTCTCCTCATTGTGCTCTGTAAAGCAACAATAATCCAATAAAAATTAAAAAATAAAAATAATAAAAATTAAAAAGTGGGTCCACCCTTCGGCACTGCTCCTCATAGAGCTCTGTCACTGTGGAGGCCAAGAAGGCCCGGGCATCCGGCATAATCTCAGGAAGCTCTCTCCCTCTCTCTCTTTCAAGTGGAGTGCCGGCCACCCGGCATTTTTCCTCATAGTGCGCTGTGTTTATTTCTAGGTGCTGGGCTGTCCATGGGGTATTTCTGTTCCTGGAGGGCTTTCTGGTCCTGCGCGTGCTTGTTAAGCTCTCAGGCCTCATTAGCAAACCCTCGGAGCGTAGGCGCATGCGTCGGCTCCAGGTGTGGCTCCCGCAGGACCTGGCGCAGGCGCAGAGCACGCAGGGCGGTCCGGCTGTGCTCGTCGCGTCCGAGGAGCAGTTCGAGGTGTTCACGCTGCCCAAGATGAGCGCCAAGACCAAGTTCAAGCTGACGGCCCACGAGTACTGCTGCGTGCGCAAGGTGGCCCTGGCCACGTTTGCCAGCGTGGCCTGCGACGACTACGCCGAGGCCTGTCTGGCCTGCCTCGCCAACCTGGGCGAAGTCGTAGTTTTCCCGGCACTGGACGCTTGCAGCGCGCACGGCTTCTCCAGTGCCCGGGGCCTGCGGTGCGCGACGGCCAGCAGCACCCAGTGGCCAGTGGCTTCTCCCAGCGACAGCCTCTTCTTGCACCTGCTGGTTCGTCCCCTCCAGAGTTCGCCGTGAAGTCTGAAACTGGCACCCTCTACGTGGAGGGCAAGGAGAGACCGAAGAAAGAGGCAGACCACTCCGGATTGGTAGGTGCGGGTTTAATAAGCAAGGGAACTTACTCCCGAGGTTTATCTTGGGTGGCCGCGAGAGAAGTAGATCTCTGCACCTGCCTGGCGGAACCTTAAAAGTGTATACAGAGGTCCTAACTCGGTTCAGTCATGTACAGCCAGACCTCTCAGCTACACATTACTATCTCAAGGCTGTGTACCTGAGGCAGCTTCTAGCAGGGAAGGCAGCTGGAGCGGAGGGTGAGGAACCTCAGATTTCCTGGGTCCAGCTCTTGGGTCTGCCGGTGGTTAGGTCCCCTCGGTGGCCTCCTCCATCTCCCCGCTCCTGCCTCCCCCAGTGCCAGGTGGTTTATAGCCTTGTGCCTCCAGTGAAACACTTCCCTGAGAACAGAGAGTGGGTTTCCAGCAAGTTCTGCTAGTGTGGGACCATGGTGACTCCTTTTCTTTTTCCATCGAGTGACCCAAGGCCAACAGGCTGTGGGTCTCAGGCCTAGGGGGAGCCCCTTCCTCAGGCACTAGATCTCAGCCCCAGGGGTGGTGGCTGCTCCTTACTTCTGCTATTCCTGTATTATTCAGCGTTCTCTTCACTTCCCAGCAGTCAATCCCTCATTACTCCAACCCCCTGTTATAGTTAATAATTCTTTTTGTTAAACTTTCCTTATTCAGGCTACTATGTGGTTTCTCTCTCTTGATTGGACCCAGATGGATAGACCAGGTTTCTTATTTTCTCTGCTAAAAACCTTTCCATAGGACACAAGCCCACATCACTCTCATGTAAGAGTCAGTCCAGGGCCAGTATTTAGTTCTATTCAGAGTCCCACGAGGGAGAATCTGATTGGCCCAAGAAGGTCAGGTGATAACCTCCTAGTCCAATCAACTAAAGCCAGGGGATTGGGGCATGTGGCCACCACAAAGAGCAGTTAAAGGGGCGTTGGGACCAGGGCAGTTTCCCAGCAAGTGTCTACTACAGAACCCTGTTTATTAAAGATAAATGAGTGTATGGAAACCTGGGACATGCTGATAACCTAAGAATACCTGGCCATTTAATGAATGTGGAAAAATTAATAATGATGCTGGAGAAATATTGATACTGTACATGTTCTTACTGACCTTTTTCCTACTGACTTAAAAAAACAGCTTTATTAAGGTATAATTGACAAATAAAAATTGTAGTATATATTTAAGGTATACAACTCAATGTTTTAATATATGTGTATATTGTGAAATGATCACCACAGTCAAGCTAATTACCATTTTTGTGACCTCACATAGTTACCATTTCCTCCTCCGCCCCCTCCTCTTCCTCCTTCTCCCCCTGCTTTGCCACCACCTCCTTCTCTTCCTTCTTCTTTCTCTCCTTCTTCTTCTTGGTGAGAATACTTAAGATCCACCCTTAGCAAATTTCAAATACACAATACAGCACTGTTAACTATATTACTATACTGTACCTTAGATCTCCAGAAGTTATTCAAGCTTCCTACCATTTGGCAAATATCACCTCATTCACTAACCTTCTCCCTACCATCTGGCAACCACCATTATATCTCTGCTTCTATGAGTTTGAATATTTTATTTTATTGAAGTATAGTTGATTTACAATATTTTATTAGTTTCAGGTATACAACATAGTGATTCGATATTTTTGTAGACTATACTCCATATAAAGTTATTATAAAATATTGGCTATATTCCCTGTGCTGTGCAATATATCCTTGTAGCTGATTTATTTTGTACATAGTAGTTTATGCCATTTAATCCCCTACCCCTTCCCTCTCCCCACGGGTAACTACTAGTTTGTTCTCTATATCTGTGAGTCTGCTGCTTTTTGTTTCATTCATTCATTTGTTTTATTTTTTTTTAATTCTACATATAAGTGAAAACATACAGTATTTGTCTTTCTTTGACTTATTCCACTAAGTGTAATACCTTGCAGGTCCATCTATGTTATTGCAAATGACAAAATTTCATTCTTTTTTATGGCTGAGTAATATTCCATCGTATATATGTGAATATATATCTATCTATCTCACATCTTCTTTATCTATTGATCTGTTGATAAACACTTAAGTTGCTTCCATATCTTGGCTATTGTACATAATGCTGCTATGAACATTGGGGTACATGTATCTTTTTGAATTAGTGTTTTTTTTTCCTTGGATATACATCCAGGCGTGGAATTGTTGGATCATATGTTAGTTCTATTTTTAGTTTTTCAGGGAAACTCCATAGTCTTTTCCATAATGGCTGCACCAATTTACATTCCGACCAACAGTGTGCTAGGGTTTGCTTTTCTCCACATCCTCACCAGCATTTGTTATTTGTAATCTTTTTGATGATAGCCATTCTGAGAGGTGTGAGGTGATATCTCATTGTGGTTTTTATTTGCATTTCTCTGATAATTAGTGATGTTGAGCATCTTTTCATGTGCCTGTTGGCTATCTTCTTTGGAAAAATGTCTATTCAGGTCTTCTGCCCATTTTTTAAATGGGTTTTTTTTTATATTGAGTTGTATGAACTGTGTATATATTTTGGATATTAACCTCTTATCAGTCATATGATTTGCATATATTTTCTCCCATTCAGTAGGTTGTCTTTTCATTTTGTCACTGGTTTCCTTTGCTGTGCAAAAGCTTTTAAGTTTAATTAGGTCCCATTTGTTTATTTTTGCTTTTGTTTCCTTTGCCTTAGGAGACAGATCCAAAAAAAATACTGCTATGATTTATGTCAAAGAGTGTTCTGCCTATGTTTTCTTCTAGGAGTTTTATGGTTTCCGGTCTTACATTTATGTCTTTAATCCATTTTGAGTTTATTTTTGTGTTAGTTGTGAGGAAATGTTTTAATTTCATTCTTTTACATGAATTTGACTATTTTAGATTCCACATACAAGTGAGATCATGCAGTATTTGTTTTTCTGTGTCTGGCTTATTTCCGTTAGTATAATTTCTTCCAGATTCATCCATGTTGTTGCAAATGGCAGGATTTCCTTCTTTTTTCAAAAGCCTTAATAACATTGCATTATATATATACCACATTCTCTTTATCCATTCATCTGTTGATGGACATTTATTGTGAATAATGCTGTAGTAAACATGGGAGCGCAGACATCTCTTCAATATTCCGATTTCAGTTCCTCTGGTGATATACCCAGAAATGAGATTGCTGGACCATATAGCAGTTCTATTTTTAATTTTTAAGGAAACTTCATACCGTTTTCCATAATGGCTGTATCAGTTTATATTTCCAACAACTGTGGATAAAATCGGACCCTTATTTCACACCACATAAAAAATCAACTCAAAATGGATTAGACTTAAATGTAACACCTGAAACCTTAAAAGCTAATCTAAGAAAACACAGGGAAAAGGCAACAATTATTTTGGATATGACAGTAAAAGCATAGGCAACAGAAGCAAACAAGTGGGATTACATCAAACTAAAAAGCTGCACAGCAAAGGAAACAATCAACACAGCAAACAGGGAACCTATTGAATGGGTTTTGTAAGCCACATACCTGATATGATGTAATGTCCAAAATGTATAAGGAACTTATACAACTTAATAGCAAAAACCCAAATAGCCCAATTACAAAATGGGTGAAGGGACCTGAATAAACATTTCTCAGATGAATAGTTACAAATGGCCAATAGGTACAAGAAAAAGTGCTCAACATGACTAATCATCAGGGAAATGCAAATCAAAACCACGGTGACTTGGCACCTCGCACCTGTTAGGATGGCTCTTATCATAAAGCAAAAGATTACAGGTGTTGGCAGGAATGTGGAGAAAGGGGAACCCTCCCACTGACTTCTAATAATACTACTCTACCCCATTATTTAAATGGTTGCATAGTATTCCATTTTATGTATGTTTGAGTGATTATTTAACCAGTCTTTTGCAACGGCAAGCAGTGCTACAAAGAATATTATTCTACGTACAGGCAAGTATAGCTACAGGATAAATGCCTGAAGTATTGTTGTAACAAGGGGAATGTGCATTTTGCATTTTTTAAACAATTTAATTAATTAATTTATTTATTTTTAGTTGTGTTGGGTCTTCGCTGCTGCACGCAGGCTTTCTCTAGTTGCGGCGAGTGGGGGCTACCCTTCGTTGCGGTGCGCGGGGGCTACTCTTCGTTGCTGTGCGTGGGCTTCTCATTGCAGTGGCTTCTCTCATTGTGGAGCACGGGCTCTAGGCGCGCGGGCTTCAGTAGCTGCAGCACGTGGGCTCAGTAGTTGTGGCTCACGGGCTCTAGAGCACAGGCTCAGTAGTTGTGGCACACGAGCTTAGTTGCTCCGCGGCATGTGGGATCTTCCCGGGCCAGGGATCGAACCCGTGTCCCCTGCATTGGCAGGCGGATTCTCAACCACTGCGCCACCGGGGAAGCCCTGCATTTTGCATTTTGATCGGTTCTGCCAAGCTGCCCTTCTCACAGCCTACGTTAATTTACCACTCTACAAGAATGTATGAAACTACCTTATTTCCCTCACTGTCAATAAACTTTTATACTTTTGCCTTTCTGATAGGTGAACTATAATATTACATTATAGTTTTAATTTACATTTTTCAAAACTCATGAGTGTGACTGAGCATCTTCCCTATGTTTAAAAGGTATTTGCATTTCTTTTTCTGTGAATTGTTAACGCCCTTTGTCATTTTCTTTTGGGTTGTTGGTCTTTTTCATTCTGGTTTGATTTTTTAATATTAAGGAAATCAGTCCTTTGGCATTCATGTTGGCAGTGTTCCTTCAGTTTGTTCTCATCTTTTGGCTCCTTTTATGCTGTGCAAAGTTAAAATTTTTTAATTTTAGTCAAATTTATCAGTTCTGTCAGCTAGGAATATATTCAGCTACAGGAAATAAAAAGCCAACTAACAATGGCTTGAAAAGATGGGAGAATATTTGTTACATGTGACATGCAGGGAAAAATTAGGGCGTCAGTGGAAAACTGCATTGTCTAGAACACAATGGGTTATCTGATTCTGATTCTATCGGATTTATTTTACAACTTTGTAAGTTTTAGATAACTGATAGCAAAACAAAATAATTCTAGTCTATAGACATACAAATGAATTATGCCCAGTAGAGGGATAACTCTCCTCTACTGTCCCCCTCAATGGAAAAACCAGTTTGTTTGTACATTTCAATATTCCTCATCTAAATATGTATCTGTTCTTTGGACTGTAACACCTTGGCAGTGTTAAAATCTTTAACACGAGTTCATTTTTATAATATATGAGAGCCATGATTTTACCTTACTTTGAAAATTATCTTTTAACCAATATGAAGTCTGAAGGTAGGCAGTTTAGGGGCTCAGTGATGCCATCAGGGAACCAGGGTTTCGCCATTTTTTCTGCCTCACTATCGTTTTTTAAAAAATTAATTAATTTTATTTTTGGCTGCGTTGGGTCTTCGTTGCTGCGCGCAGGCTTTCTCTAGTTGCAGAGAGCAGGGGCTACTCTTTGTTGTGGTGTGTAGGCTCCTCATTGCGGTGGCTTCTCTTGTGGAGCACAGGCTCTAGGCGCGTGGGCTTCAATAGTTGTGGCTCACAGGCTCAGTAGTTGTGGTGCACAGGCTTAGTTGCTCCACGGCATGTGGGATCTTCCCTGACCAGGGATCGAACCCGTGTCCCCTGCATTGGCAGGCGGATTCTTAACCACTGTGCCACCAGGGAAGTCCTGGCAATCACTTTTAACTCCTTAAGCATTTAACCCCCCTGGTTGTTCCTGCCATATTGTTTGATGATATGCTTATATTGATATTTATTGATCAATTTTAGTATATTTAGTGTCTTTCTGTAAGGACAGATGGAATTAGTTCTCTTAACCCTCCTTCCCTCTTTCATCAGTATTTTCAGTTATGTGAGCAATCAAGGTGTACTAGTCATTATAATGATATAAATTTTGCTCACTATAAAGTAGAATTTCATTTTCTTTCTTATACAGCTTTATGTTTTTCCCCAGAGAGAATAGTTACCTCAGTTGTAACATTTACTTTCTCATATACAGTCTCATTGCTTTCTTGAAGTCCTATTGAGTTTACTTTTTTCCTGGCAAAAAGCTTTGTCTTTTTGCTCCAGTTTGTCCTGGTTGCTTTCTAGGTTTACCTGTACAACCATTTTACTGGGATTTCTGTTTTGCTGCTCTCCTGGGTTAAACCTGTGCTTTTCTGGATCCCATGAACTCCTTGTTCTTGATTTAACCCTTGATTTTGCTGGGGCTGGTACCTCCAGGAGCTTCTTAAGAAAGAATGGAGACAACCTTTTTGAGTACTTTCATATCTGAAAATGTCTCTATTCTGTCTGTACACTAGATTACCATTTTGGCTGGAAATTCTGGATTGTAAATATTTATTTCCACAGAAATTTGAAGGCATTACTCCACTGTCTTCTAGCAATCAGAATAACCATTCTGATTCTTGAGCTTTTACAGTTGATTATATTTCTTTTCTTGAAGAGTTTATGATCTTCATATACAATTGATGTGAAATTTCTTTTTTTCTTGGCTGCGCCATGTGGCACGTGGGAACTTAGTTCCCCGACTAGGGATCGAACCTGTACCCCCTGCATTGGGATCACGGAGTCTTATCCACTGCGCCAGCAGGGAAGTCCCTTACACTATCCTCTTATTGTTATTAATAGTTTCAATTGACTCTCTTTATGTTTCCAAGTATACATTTATCTCCATATAACAAAAATTTTGTCTCCCCTTTTCTGGTGAATGGGATTTTCTTTTCCTCCACAACATCTTTTAAGTCTTTGACGCTAGAATATAGGAAAGCCATAGCCTTCTTTCATTTCTTTCCCTCTTTCTTTCTGTATACCCATACATAACACATTCTGCACACAAATATACCTTTCTTCCAAATACTTTACTGAATTCTTTAGTTTTTAGTGGATTTTTCAGGTTTTTCAGCTATAAATCATTTTACCTGACATACCGATAGTTTCTTTCTTACTTTTTTCTTTCCAGTTAACTGCCCTGCCCCCTCTAAAGTCTTATAGCTTGGTCAGGCTCTCCAAAACTTCAAATGAAATTGATGAGACTAGGGGTATTAATATCCGTCTCGACTTTAACAGGAATTCTTCTGGTGTATCACACAGTTTGAGATTCATTGTGGTCTTCCGAGTCTTTATTAAGGTTTCTTTGAATACCTAGTTTACTGAGAATTTTTTTGTTTTTAAACTCAGTAATCGATGTTAAATTTATCAGTGCCTTTGTTCGTTTAACGATCTGACTCTTGTCATTGCGCATTGTTTAAAAAAATGTAATCCTGGACTTAATCTGCTCGTATTTTATTTAGAAACTGCATCAAACGTCTTCACAAAGGAGAGAGCCCGGGCAGTGGGAGCGGGCGCCTGGTGCTCATGGGAAAGAATTACTTAGTTTTAAGGAAGGATAAGAGGGTCCGGGACTGTTTGCTCCCCAGTGGACCGGGAGGGTCAACAGGGACATCCTTTCTTCTGAGCTTGGGGAACAAACACTACGAAGGTTGGAAGCAGATTTTAAGTTTCTAATAATGACGCTGAGATCTCTGCCACACCGCCACTGGATGGCGCGCGCAACCAGCGGAACCAGCGGGCGTCGCTCCGCGGCGTTTGGGGAAGGATAATTAGAGCGCTTCTCCGAGCTTTTCATTAGCAGTTCTGCAGGAGTCCCGCCTTTCCGGTCTCCTCACTGGCTGTCGGCCCAGGAGGGGTGTGCGTCTTTGGTCAGCCCCTCCTGGGGTCTTGAAAGGGGTGAAGGACCGACCGAGAGGTCCGGATTTACAAGGACCAATCAACCAGGGCCTCCCGTTGGTCAATCAAACAGGAGGCCCTCCCCCCCAAGACTTCCCATTGGCTTCTGCCCCGCGTCTGTCGCTTTGGCTTTGGAGTGGCTGAGGTTTTCCTTAGCACTTTAGCCGGGCTTCCTTGGCCGAGCTGATGCACTTCGGATGGATTTTATCCTTCTTTGGTGCTGTTTGCCTTAGACCCGCGGCACACAGGGCTGGACGAGCTTCGGGAGACAGCTGGAACTGGGGCGGAGTTAGGGGGCTCATCAGTGCCTCCCTCAGTAGAAAACGGCTGGAGCGGGGGGGAGCGATGTCTTTCCTATGGGCTAGAGATCTGGAGTATGGGGTAGAGTCCTGAATGGGGAAGGAGATCATTGTGGGCAGCTCCTACCCTTTCCTGCCAGAGCTGGGAAGGCGTGTTCCTTCACTTGTGTCTATCCCTAATAAACACCTTACATTCCAAACTCCATCTCAGCAGCTGCTTCTGGAGAACGTAACCTGTGACATTGCCTTGATGGCATCATCGCTCACCACTCTGTTTCAAACTGCCTAAAACTCTTTGCATATGCCGGTGCTTTTATTCATACCATTCCCTTTGCCTCAGTTTTCCCTCTTACTTTCTTCTTTTATCAGCATAACTCCTTTTTCCTGTCTTTCCAGACCCAGCTCAGGGGATATCTCCTCCTTGGCTTCTGTCCCTTGGTTTGGTTTGCCTCTCTATGCTCTCCCACCTCCCTGTGTTTACAGGATACTACTTACCTGGTGGGTGCAGTATGAGGTGTGTCTTGCACCCAGAAGTGATGGACTCTAGAGCAAGAAGGGACCCAGGACTGCCTGATAGGGTGATTGTGGTTCTGCAATGGGAGCAGCAATAGTGTAACTCCTTTGGGTCAGGGAGCAGTGAGGGGGTTATTTGCCTGCAGGTGGGAGGGACAAAGTATGGAAGGTCAGGTTGGAGACAGAGAAGTACCCTGAGTTGCTAGTGAAATCTGGGGAAAACAAGGAACACTCATACCCAGAGGAACCAGCTGCTGCAGTCCCTTATCCTGGTAAAAATTCTTATTTAGACCCAACTCTTACCGAAAACAGTGCAGAATGCAGGCCTCCATTTTAACTTCACCCTCACCCAAAGACAAAGGATAGTTAAATAGGGAATCTCAGCTACAAACAGAAGTGCATACATCAGGAATCACCAGCTATTTCAAAAACATAAAATCATGAAAGTGTGATGATGAATAGAGAACTAAACAAAAGGAAGAACTTACACCCAAGGAAATAGACCAAACTGAGCAAGAACAAGACCTCCAGATAATTATGAGAGTATCTTCAGAGAAATATCACAGGGTAGCAATCCATGAAACAAGGACAGTTGTGTAAAAGAACCAGTTGGAGTTCTTGCAAATGAAAAATGTAATTGTTAAAATTTAAAAATTGAATAAATGTTCCAAGTAGCAGAATGTTCAGATCTAACATCTGAAGTAAGGTAAAAGGTCAGCCTGATGATTTTTCCTAAGTCATGGCACATAGGGATAAGGAGATGTGAAATATGAAAGATTTGAGGGCAGGGAGTTCTCTTCCAGCTATGACTTTGGGTCAGAGGATGGAAACTTCCCAGGTTCCATTCAGCTCTTTTATTTTTCATGCACAGGAAGTCCAGTTCTACATCCCACTGAGATGAGTCCTCTGACTTCAACTCCTGGCTTGATGGGAGGTAAAATCCAAACCCCTAAGCTTCCCAGTAGTCCCAGAGGCCACCAGTTCAACTCCTTACTGCTAAGGGTTCACTTTCCACCTCTGGTGTCTGATCATTTTTCCTTCTAGTCTTTCAAAAGACTATTTTTAAATTAAAAATATATCATCTAGATCTTCTACGTGTTTAGAGAGAAAATACATGTGTTTCCCACATTTTGATCAAACCCAATGGCAAATCATACTTTCAGATCATTTAAAAATTAAAAAAATTAATTAGGAATAATTTCAAGCATACACTACAATATGGGGAATAATTTTAGATGCATATGTACTCTCTACAAAAATTAAATTATATTATTTTCTTACCTTATTGTCACTTCTCTCAAAAAAAATTTAAAATGTTATAAATACCACTAAAGCACCATTCCAATTCCTTTCTCAAAGGAACCATTTTCCTGAATTTGATGTGACTCATTTTCATGTATGTTTGTATTTTAGGACAACATATCTCAAACTTTTGGTTTCAGGATACATTTACATTCTTAAAATTTTGAAGACCCCCAAGAGCTTTGGTTTTTGTGATTTGTAAACGTATTTATTAATTAAATAAAAACCCAATAATATGCCTTTTATATGTTATCATAAGAAGGATTTTATTATTATTATTATTATTACATATTTTTGCGGTATGTGGGCCTCTCACTGTTGTGGCCTCTCCCGTTGCGGAGCACAGGCTCTGGACGCGCAGGCTCAGCGGCCATGGCTCACGGGCCCAGCCGCTCCACGGCATGTGGGATCTTCCCAGACAGGGGCACGAACCCGTGTCCCCTGCCACAGCAGGCGGATTCTCAACCGCTGCGCCACCAGGGAAGCCCTATTATTATTTTTATCTTTATTGGAGTATAATTGCTTCACAATACTGCGTTAGTTTCTGTTGTACAACAAAGTGAACCAGCCATATGCATACATATATCTCCATATCCCCTTCCTCTTGAGCCTCCCTCCCACCCTCCCTATCCCACCTCTCTAGGTCATTGCAAAGCACCGAGGTGATCTCCCTGTGCTATTCTGCTGCTTCCCTCTAGCTAACTATTTTACATTCGGTAGTGTATATATGTCGATGCTATTCTCACTTCGCCACAGCTTCCCCCTCCTGCCTCAACCGTGTCCTCAAATCCATTCTCTATGTCTACGTCTTTATTCCCACCCTGCCACTAGGTTCATCAGTTCCATTTTTTTTTTAAGATTCCATAGATATACGTTAGCATATGGTATTTGTTTTTCTCTTTCTGACTTACTTCACTCTGTATGACAGACTCTAGGTCCATCCACCTCACTACAAATAACGCAATTTCGTTTCTTTTTATGGCTGAGTAATATTCCATTGTATATATGTGCCACATGTTCTTTATCCATTCATCTGTCAATGGATATTTAGGTTGCTTCCATGTCCTGGCTATTGTAAATACTGCTGCAATGAACATTGTGGTACATGACTCTTTTTGAATTATGGTTTTCTCAGGGTATATGCCCAGTAGTGGGATTGCTGGGTCGTATGATAATTCTATTTTTAGTTTTTTAAGTAACCTCCATACTGTTCTCCATAGTGGCTGTAGCAATTTATATTCCCACCAACACTGCAAGAGGGTTCCCTTTTCTCCACACCCTCTCCAGCATTTATTGTTTCTAGATTTTTTGATGATGGCCATTCTGACCGGTGTGAGGTGATACCTCATTGTAGTTTTGATTTGCATTTCTCTAATGATTAATGATGTTGAGCATTCTTTCATGCATTTGCTGGCAATGTGTATATCTTCTTTGGAGAAATGTCTATTTAGGTCTTCTGCCCATTTTTGGATTGGGTTGTTTTTTTGATATTGAGCTGCATGAGCTGCTTGTAAATTTTGGAGATTAATCCTTTGTCAGTTGCTTCATTTGCATATATTTTCTCCCATTCTGAGGGTTGTCTTTTCGTCTTGTTTATGGTTTCCTTCAATCATTCTTAAAGTCCAAAAAAGCATTAATCATTTTTAAGACTGCTAAATTTGCTTGCATTAAAATTTAAAATCTCTACTCATCATAGATGAGTAATTTGTAACTTTTTTAAAGTGAAAAGACAGTTACAAATTAAAAGAGGTTTGCATCATACAGAGCTCTCCTGGAGTATCCAAAATATATCCCAAACTTCTACAATCAATTAAAAACAAATACAAGGGGTCCAATAGAAAATAGACAAAAGATATGAACAGGGGTTTCACAGAAGAGGAAACACAAATGGCCAGTAAATTTAGGAAATGAAGTTCAGCCCTGCTTGTGATCTAGCAAATGCAAATTAAAATCACACTGGAGAGACACCATTTCACACTCACTATATCGGTCTAAGTGAAGAAATGAGATAACAGCAAGTTTTGATGAGAATATAGAGTAAAAAAGAAAAAAAAATCTTATACACAGCTGGTAAGACCCTAAAATGGTACAAGACCTTTGGGGACAGTTTGATTTTATCCTTTAAATCTGAAGATGCACAAACTCCATTTCTAATTAGCAACCATAGAGAAATTCTTGCACATGTGCCCCAAAAATATGTACAAGAGTATTCACAGAAACAAAATACCTTGAAACAGAAAAGGAATGATAAATTGTGGTATATTCATACCCTGAAATGCTATACAGCCTTTAAAACATAGTTGTAGATACTAATATGAGAATCACACAAACATAATAATGAGTTAAATAAACAAGTCAAAGAAGAAAACTATTGAAGGATCCCATTTATATAAAGACCAAATATAATGGTAAAATCTAGATGATGGGTGTTCACTGTATAGTTTTTGAACTTTAAGGTGTGCTTGAAAATATTTGCAATAAAATATTATGGGAAACCAGTTTGTCATTATATAGAGGACCTGGCTAGATATCTTGCTATCAAGTATACCAGTTTTTATAACCTTTGAAACCACTTCTAGAAATCTGTTCTAAATGTAGAAGCCATAATAAGGGGAAATTTTAAGTAACTTACATACATACCTACCAATAAGGGAATAACCAAGAAAACTTTATATTCACCATCTCTTTATTGAAACCCTCTCTCTTCCTTGACCCAGTGTGAGTCTGGAGGTGAGGCTAGGGAGGGAATGGCACCCAAAGATGAGATTCCCTCTGATATTCTACCCATTGTCCTTGGACTTGGGTATATCGACGCTCTCTGCCCTCTTCCAGGCGGCTCTTCCATCCCTCAAGCAAATCGACCTCACTGGGACCCTCCATCACTGCCATTTTTGTCTAAATTCTAAGGTGAAGTAATTTTCATTCTCAATTTACATCCTGTTGAGTAAAATCTGTATCACTATCACTTTTAAGTAAACATGATGCAGCCATTATCATCATCATCAGTCCCAATATAAATTAAATGGTCTAAAAACTCAAGCAAATTTTTTTTCTCACTGGCTGATATTTATTACATGAGGGCTTTGAATTGCCACATGTTTACATAATGAATCTTTTTTCTTTTCCTTCATAGTTAACTGAGTTAAAATAACTTCTGTTAACAATCAAGCCAATAGGTCTTGGAGCCAGTTAAAACTTCCCTCGAAATAAGGATATAGACAAGGAATATGAAGAATATAGGTGGGGGATACGAAGAATACCTGTCTCCCCTGTCCCTTATGTGAAAATATAAGTAATTTTTACTTTTGTCATGAGGTAACAAGGACTCTAGTCTTGAGAATGTAATAGAATATCAATGTATTAGACAAGATCATTGCACAAATTGGGGCTAGAAACTACTCAGGATATAGGACAAAAATCAGAGATGTAGAGACTTGGTTGCACTCTTATTTACAATGGTGATAAATTGGAAACTGAATACCCAGTGGTTAAGTGAATGTTGGCAAATGCAAATGATAGATGTTAGAAAAGTTATTATTTTTTTTCCTTTTTTTTTTTGCGGTACGCGGGCCTCTCACTGTTGTGGCCTCTCCCGTTGCAGAGCACAGGCTCCGGACGCGCAGGCTCAGTGGCCATGGCTCACGGGCCCAGCTGCTCCGCGGCATGTGGGATCTTCCCAGACCGGGGCACAAACCCGTGTCCCCTGCATCAGCAGGTGGGCTCTCAACCACTGTGCCACCAGGGAAGCCCTGTAGTTATTAAAAGTTAATTAATTATTTATTTATTTGGTTGCACCGGGTCTTAGTTGCGGCACGTGAGACCTAGTTCCTGGACCAGGGATAGAACCCGGGCCCCCTCCATTGGAAGCATGGAGTCTTAACCACTGGACCACCAGGCAAGTCCCTATTTTTGTACTTTAAATTCTGTTATATTGTCCTATTCATGAACCAGTACCATATTTTACATGAATAAATATGCCTTCATAATATGTATTTAGTTTTTTAATGCCTGCCATTACTTTGACACTCTTTCCTTCAAATGGTGGAGCCTAATTTCCCTCCTCCTAAATGTGGTCCATACTTAATGACTCACTTCCAGCAAACAATGTAGTGGAGGTGATGCTATGTGACTTCCTAGGCTAGGTCATATAAAGGATAGCTCCACCTAGCTATAGCTAACTCATTATTGGATTACTTGCTCTAGGGGAAGCTAGCTACCATGTCATGAGGACACTTAGGAAGCCCTTTGGAAAGGCCCACATAGTAAGACACTGAATCCTCCTTCCAGCAGAAAGCACCCACTTGGCAATCATGTGCATCAGCCACCTGGAGGTGAGTCCTCCTAAGAGATCCCAAGCCAGAGCTGCCCTAGCCAGACCACTTATGAAATCCTGGCCCACTGAAACTGTGAGAGATAATAAATGCTTGTCATTTAAAGCCACTAATTTAGTGGGTAATTGGTTATGCAACGATAACTATAATAATGTATGTTTAAGGCTTTATAATATTTGATAAAACTATCCTCTATTGTTCTTTTTCAGAGTTTTCCTAACCTCATTTTTTGATATCTATAACCTTTAGTATTCATTTGGCTAATGTGTGTGTGTGTGTGTGGTTTGTATACATACAGAAAGAGAGAGAAATTATGTTATAAATTAATTTTAGAAAAATCAACATCTTTGTTTTCCTATCCAAGAAAATGATTTATTTTTCCATTTGTCCGAGTCTTCTTTTGTGTCCTTCATTAGTATTTTAAAGTTTTGTTCATATACTTTCACATTTATCACTTAGTATTGGTTAGTCTTAGATATTTTTTTAAATGATATCTTTATCCATTTCACACTCTAATGGTTTGGGTCATATAAATAACACCTACTGATGATTTCTGCATATTAAGTTTTCTATTTTAGTGCCTTACCAAATTATCTCATTTTACAGTAGTTTCTTGGTTGATTTTCTTAGGTTTTCCATATATGCAATTATATAATCTACCAACAGCAGTAATTATTATACCCCAAATATTTCTCTTTTGTCTAATGTATTCTATGGGTCCCAGAATATAAATACCATAAATTCAGAGATTTTTGTTACTTTGTAACCTGCTTTGTTAACAAACAAGCACATGAAATAGTGCTTGGCACAGAGTATATGCCCACTAAATATCTGAAGTAATTAAATGAACTGCATGGACTAGGAGCTCCAGTATAGGGCACCCTAACCTTGTTCCTGACTTTAGTGTGAATGTCTCTATATTTCCCCATTAAGCTTGATGTTGGCTTTTAGGCTGACTCAAATGTACTATTATCCCATGTTAAATAAGTATGTGCCTATTCTTATTATATTGAGCATTTTTATCTGAAATGGTTTTTTAATTTTAGCAAATGCACCATTTTTATAATAACTATCTGAAATGGTTTTTTAATTTTAGCAAATGCACCATTTTTATAATAACAGTAAAATTATTTTTCAAAAATTCTTTCCACATTAAAAGGATTTAAATATTTTAATTCAACAAGTGAAATAAAGAAGAACAGTAGCCATAAAACCATGGAGATGGTAATTTAAACAAGAACAGAAAAATGCTTAATTTATACTATTTAAACTTCATCACTACTTAAATTTCATTCATTACATTAGTATAATATCTCATTTCAGCATCTACAATTTTAACAAATGCTTGGAAAGTTTTTTGTTCAGAAACAGATGCTGGTCTGACAGAAACACATTTAAAAATATTCTTTTTCTGGTCATAGTTTCCAACACACCTAAGAACTCGGCCTCTAATCAGTCTTGGAAGTTCACGATCCTGTTTTAAAAAAAATAAATATCAATAAAGTTATTTATTACTTCATTTGAATTTCAATTTTTTAAACTAATAATATGATCAACTAAATATGAATCACTCCAAAATGCTATAATTCCCTTACCTCATTTAGGGCCCCACTGCGACAAGACCATAATAGCTAGTTGTAAATGGGTGCCCTGACACAGAAGACCTTCACTTGGGTAGGGCTTCTTACAAGCTAGTGAGCTGCTTCTTAAAAGACTGAATAATTCCCAATATAATGGCACATGAATATTCACTTCTATTAGACTTCCAGAGTTCCACTTTCAGTAGATAACAGACTAGGTAGTTCAGACCAACTTTCCCACTAAAAACAACTAGAACACCTGGATAGAATATTTATTTTAAAATATCCTCATAGACACCAGAGAGATAAAAGGCAGTGAGGAGTTACAGAGACCCCATCTGGGAGAGGATAGGAGTCCAGAATGGGGCCTGATATTTGGGGATGCTTTACCCCCTGAGGTATCTGCTAATTACAGTCAGGGCAATTTGAGAGTCTAAGAGACTTAGCAGAGCTGTTGACAGCTCATAGGGCTAGGAGAAAAAATGGACTCCAGGGTCCCCCAAAGAAAAGAGATTCTGGTAACCACCCCGCCCCCACCCCAGGCTTAGGGTTGGGAGACTCAAAAGGGTTGTGCCCTAATGGGACTAGTAAGCCAGAAAAAGACCAGCCAGCTCCAAATCCTCTCAGTCATGAATAAAATTATTCTGAGATTTCTTTTGCTAAACAGTCATAAGAAGCACTAACTATAAAGGAAAATGTTGATGATTGCTAAAGGACCATATTAAAGTGAAGATTTTCTTTTCCTCAAAAGCCACTACTAAGACTGAAAGAGCAAACCACAGAGTATGAGAAGATATTTGCAATGTACATAATAGACAAAGAACTTGTACTCAGAATAGTTTTTTCAAAAACTCCTATAAATCAATAAGGAAAAAAATAATTCAACAGAAAAAAATTACAAGAGGCCTGAACAGATTTTTCAAAAGAAGACATCTAAATGGCCAGTAAACATCAAAGTGCTGAACCTCATTAGTCACCAGGGAATTGGAGAGAAATGAGATTGCACAAAACATACCCACTAGAATGGCTAAAATAAAAAACAATGACTACTGGGCCTCCCTGGTGGCGCAGTGGTTGAGAGTCCGCCTGCCGATGCAGGGGATACGGGTTCGTGCCCTGGTCTGGGAGGATCCCATATGCCGCGGAGCGGCTGGGCCCGTGAGCCATGGCCGCTGGGCCTGCGCATCCGGAGCCTGTGCTCCGCAACGGGAGAGGCCACAACAGTGAGAGGCCCGCATACCGCAAAAAGAAAAAAAAAAAAAAAAAAAAAAACAATGACTACTAAATGTTGATAAGAATGCAGAGAAACTACAACTCTCCTATGCTGATTGTGAGTACGTAAACTGTTACAACCCTTTGGAAAATTCTTTGGCAATAACTACTGTATTAGAACATACAAATGCACTACAATTCAGCAGTTTTACTTCTAGGTATATACCCAACAGAAAGGCATGCATGTGCACAACAAGAGACATATATAAGAATGTTCACAGAATATTATTAATAATAAAAAAAAACCCAGGAAACAACCAAGATGCCCACCAATAGTAGAATAGAAAACTAAATTGTGATATATTCATACAAAAGAATATTGTACATAGAAATATAAATGAACTTTAGCTACATGCAACAACACAGATGTATCTTATATTGTGTTGAATGAAAGAAACCAGACATAAGATGTACCACATGATACTATTTATATAAAGTTCAAAAACAGGCAGAATTAATTTATGATATTAAAAGTCACAATAGTGGTTACTTGTAGGCAGAAAACAAGAGGGAGTGAATGGGAAGAGGCACAAGGATGCTAGGGTGATAGCAATGTTCTATTTCTTAACCTTGGTAATGTTCACTTTGTGATTACCTTCATGGAATTGTACAGTTATGATTTGTGCATTTTTCTGTATATGTTATATTTTAATAAAAGTTTTTAAAAAACTTATCAGACTAGAGAAAAATAATAAGCTTTCAAGATATTACAAAAATTAATAACATGACACCTACTATTTCTTGATCATCTGCTATGTGTCAGATGCTATACATTCATATATTTTATTATCTAATCTCCAAAACAACCTTTCAAAGTAGGAATTAGTCTCCCCAATTTACAGATTAAAAAACTGATGCTCAAGGAGCTTAAGGAGCTCACTCAAGGTCATACAGCTAATAAATGGTGGAGTATAAATTGGAATCCAAGTGTGATTTCAGAATTAAGCCGAATTTCAGAATTAATGCCAAACTCTTTTACAAAGTATGTGAGTCTTATAAGGTTTCCAGCCTCCTTTGTTACCAAGCTCTTCCCTACGTCCCAGCCCACTCTCTCTGCATTCCCCCAAGTTCATAACCACTACCCTTACCCCCATCACTTACTAACTCTACACTCCGGTAATTGTAAACTACTTGCAGTTTCCTGAACAATCCAGGCTCTATCTGAGCTTCACGTCTTTACATGTGCTGCTCCATCACCTTAGAATGTGTTCGTCCAACCTCTTCCCCCACCTCCCAACACTTTGGCTTAGTTCATTAGACCTTAAATATCTAAGACAAGACTACATTCTTCAAAAATCTTTCCCTGATCTGACCCATCCTCCCTATCTACTTCTATAGCACCCTGCACACACCGCTTGTCATACCATTTATCATACCACAGTGTAACATTTATGTTTCTGTCTTTCTGAGATTATAAACTCTTTGAGAGAAAGAGCCATTTACCACTTTTATTCCACTTTGTATCCCCTGCATCTAGCACAGTGCCTGGCACATAGTAGCCCTCCATTTCAGTTGAACAAATAAATAATTTTTTTTTTTTTTTTTCTCCCGTACGCGGGCCTCTCACTGTTGTGGCCTCTCCCGTTGCGGAGCACAGGCTCCGGATGCGCAGGCCCAGCGACCATGGCTCACGGGCCCAGCCGCTCCGCGGCACATGGGATCCTCCCAGACCGGGGCACGAACCCGTATCCCCTGCATCGGCAGGCGGACTCTCAACCACTGCGCCACCAGGGAGGCCCACAAATAAATAATTTTAATATCATAATTAAAACCAAACAAAATGTTGAAAGTACCACTAAATCATTAACAGAATTTCTACTACAGTTGAATTATAGCTTGCATTTGTATGTTTTTGTTGGCATAGGCTTTGCAAAGAATACTTAAACAGATACTCACTATTTCATAAAATACACAAGGCAGAGTATTTTTCCCATCTCTCAGAAGAAAAGTCTTTGAACAATATGGGCCAGGTGTAACAGCTGAATCGAGAACAGCTAAGCAACATTGAAATAGAGGGGGAAAAAATCAGTGTTGGTAAAAGGCAAATAAAGTTTAACAAAGAGAAGTTGATATTTAAATAGCTATTCCCACACCAACCTCTCATAGTTTTGTTTATACATTAATAAGAAAACATCTTGAGGGAAAGATATTCCTGAAACTGTTTTATTCTAAGGAAAGCAAAATTTCTGGCCCTCTCCAACCTAGGATCAGGTTATATGACAAAGTTTATACAACTGACAATAGCTGGCCATCTGAAGCTTTTTTCTTTGAATGTGTTTGATGGAGTGGTTAAATCCTCAGACCAGTCTACTACATTATAGTATACAAAATACACAAATATAACAAATAAACATCATGGTTTAATGAAAAAAAAAGCATTGAATTAGAATCAGAAGTCATGCAATTGAGTCTCAGTTCTTCAACTTACTAACTCACTGTTTAACCTCTTTCAAATCTGTTTCATCTATAAAATTCAAATGATAATTCATGTTTATCTCAAGAAATTACTATCAAATGAGACCATTATTCATTCCTTTAATAACCATCTATTAGGTACTAATAGTGAACATTTGTTATTTTGAGGTCAGCCTCCATTTCCCCTAATAATACCCAGATTTTCCTTTAGGAAATCTCTCCTATGCCATTCTTAGCCATATGATTTGGATGGGATTTGTCCCCACCCCTAGACCCAGGAGTAACCTGAGACTGATGTAAGCCAGTCAATGTACCCCCTTCCTCAGCTACAGAGCTCAGGGTTGCAGCGATGGGCTTGTTGCCCAGTCAGAAATGATATGCAAGGGGTCATTTGCTAGTTTCTGGGAAAGAGCAACCAGAAGAAACTATCAAAGAATGTGACTGTGGTATAAGGAAGAATGTGTGGTATAGAGAATTTTGATAATCTTCTTAATGTCATAAGGGAAGAGTCAGAAGCTGCTGGAGAGACCATAATTGGAGCCTCAGGATGAAGCCAACACTAACAGGATAGAAAGATGGCTAAATCTCAAAAACATAATGCTGGATGAAAATGTAAACTCTATATTTTAAAACACATAAAACAGTAAATAAATATATATAAATTTATGAAATCAGATGTATAGAGTAAAATTATAAAAGCATGGAAAGGAAAGATACCATAGTGATTATCTCTAGAGAAGAAGAAAAATGGATAGCGGTTTTCAAAGATATCTATAACATAGATAGGTGGATATTTATTCTCTGTATTTTTCTGTATGTTTAGAATATTTGTGACCGCCTGGAGGGGTGGGATAGGGAGGGTGGGAGGAAGGGAGACGCAAGAGGGAAGGGATATGGGAACAGATGTATATGTATAACTGATTCACTTTGTTATAAAGCAGAAACTAACATACCATTGTAAAGCAATTATACTCCAATAAAGTTGTAAAAAAAATTTCATAATTTAAATTAAATATTTTATTTAACCTATGGAAAGAAATATGTTTTGAATCTCTACTTCTTGTTTATCTCTTCAGTCTAAGTAAAATTAAATTCCAGAAACATTTTACAAAACTCTCCTCCCTTTTAAATATTAATTTAGAAAACAGGCTAATTGTAGGGTGTTTACTTATATCAGTAAAGGATTCTTCACAAATGTTCTTTCAGAGTATTTGATTTATAATTTAACTTATACACAAAATTACTACTGGATTTAGTGTAATATAGTAGAAAGAACACTCTATTGAGAATAAGAAGACTTGGGGTCTAGATCCATTTCTGCTGCTAACTAGCATTATGATTTTTAGTCAAGTCTATTTTAATTGTTTGCCTCACTTCCTCACCTACCTCAAGGGTTGGGTTAGATTACTTTTAAGAATCTTTCCATTTTTGACATTATGAATTAGAATTCTTCTACCATGAATAATCAAATACATCTTATGTCACACAAATCTATGACAGATATAGGAACTGAAGAAAATCCTAATAAACCGTAATCTCCTTTTATAAAATTTTATTTAAGATCCCCTAGGTATTCCTATTAACATTCAAAATTATTGTCCAAATAGTATTACTGAAGTATTTTTGAAGTAGTATACCTACCTAATATTTCAAAAAGAAGTACAGTTTTCTGTGCACGTTCACACCAATACTTCATGCTTTCAATAACTGCAGATATAATTCTTAAAGAATTCTCTTTCTCCTTAAGCTTTAACTGATACAATGATGCTTCCTTTTGAAAAAATGAAAACATAGCATTAGAAAAACCTGTCATTTTTTTCATCATACTCATTCACTTTTCTATGTAAAGATTCTAGGTCCTTATAATAGGCAAATGTGTAAAATATGTTAAAAGACTATGTAAAATACATAAAAGGAACTATTGACAATTTTAGTACAGTTACTCCCCTAAATTAAAGGCATCATTAGTACTTTATAAAGGAGGAGAAACTAGAATGCACTTGGAGAAAATTAATCAAGAGGATTATTATTTTTCTTTTTATCTCTGTTTTATATGGGCATTTATTTACTCATTCGTCGATTCTTTGAATATTTTTAAAGCATCATGTGCCAATCCTGTGATAAACACAGGTGAGTAAAACACAATTCTTTTCCCTAATATGCTCACACTCATAAGAGGGAACCCAGACACATTCATTCATTCCAAAAGTATTTATTGGCACCTACTATGTGCCAAACATAGCTAATGAGGAAATAGTACTGAACAAAACAGACTATCTACCTTCAGAGACTGTACAGTCTAATAGGGGATTCAGAAAATAAATAAATATAGAATGTCAGGAACTGCTATATCCTATGCATTAAAAAACACAGGATAAAAGGATAAAAAGAGACAGGGATTATTATTTTAAATAGGTTGTTGAGTGAGGACTGAGTGAACAGCAAGTGTAAAGGCCTTGAGATGGGAATGTGTTTCGCATTTTTAAAGATCAACTAAATGGGTGGAATGGCCAAGATGGCAGAGCAGGAAGACCCTGAGCCCACCTCCTCCCATGGGCACACCGAAATTACAACTATTTACAGAGCAATTATTGATGAGAAAAACCAGAATACTAGCAGATAAGAAATTCTACAACTAAAGATATAAAGAAAGAACCACAACAAGACTAGTAGGAGGGAAGATACAAGGTATAGTCAAGACCCATACCCCCAGGGTGGGCAACCCACAAATGGGAGGTTAATTGCAATCACAGAGGACCAGGACCTGGCCTTGCCCACCAGCCTGTTGGACCAGTACTGGCATGCCTCAGGCCAAGAAAGTAGGCAGGCCTACAAGCAAGAAAGAGGAAGGAAGGCAGGGAGGGAGGGAGCAAAAGAAAGCCTGATGACATAAGGTCATACAAAAATAAAAGTTGAACTAATTAACTAAAATTTTAAAAGATCAACTAAGAATACAGTGTGCTAAGATACTAATTTTTGGGGAGGGGGCACCTTCATGAGGGCGGTGGCATATCCAAGAACACTTGATGGAACATTTTTTCCAACTACAGTTACCTTCCCTCCTCTTCCCATTCCTAATGAAGATATGAATGCTTCCTGCTGAGGATTACTGCCATAATGAGCCAGTTTACTAAGGTGACTATCATATCATTCTTGTGTACAAGGAAACAAGGTTGAGAACCACTGTGGAACATGCTATATTAGTCAGATTTCCAGAAAAAAAAATTTACCCCAGATGGCTTATTGAAAAAACTGCTTACAGGTGTATGGGCAGAATAAACATAGGGTACTTAAGCACTCAAAGACTAACAACAGTAAGAAACTTCTACCACTCCTAGGCTGAAAGGACAAGAGGAGGAAATAAAATTACCAAGCCTGTGAAATCTGGACTTACGGAGGGGCTACATCATGCAGGGACACAGCTACCACCTGAGACACAACATTTAAGCAGCGGGGGAATGGGAAAACCCAACCTCTCTCTCTACCCTTTGATGTCCTGCCTGGGACTTCCACTCCCACTGGCTGACTCCTAACAGAAGCCAGCTAATGGATCCCAGAATGATGCACTATGTAGGACCAGTCAGCCTTCCAGAACACAGACAAGGGCAGAGGATAAAGAATCTATTAGACCAGGTGGCGAGCAAGGGAAGATAGCAAACAGCCAGCACATATATGAAAGACATTTACAAAGAATGACTAGAATGAGAGGTGGAGAGAGGAAATAAGGCTGAGGCACAGGTATGGGGAAAAATATAAACCAAACCAAAGCAGAGTCATATTAGAGTGCGTTTAGAGAATTGTGAAGAGTCTGAAATGGCTGGAGCATTGAAGAATTAGTGAAATATGGAATACGAAGCTGTAAAAGTAAATAAGACCAGATTATAGAGCAGAAGTCAGCAAACTACGGCCTGCAGGCCAAGTCTAATCTGCTGTGTTTTTTGGGTAAATTTTCATTGTAACTCAGCCACACCAATTAATTTATGAATTATCTATGGCTGCTTTTAAGGTACAACAGCAGAGTTGAGTGGTATAGTTGAGTACTTGCCAGAGAGACAATATGGCCCATAAAGCCAAAAATATTTACTATCTAACCCTTTACAGAAAAAGTTTGCTGACCCCTATTAAAAAAAAAAAGTGACATATGAAGAACTTGAAGAATTTCTACAAGCAATGGGTAAACTATCATCATCTCAATAATTAGCAAACAGTGAAATTCAGAACCTGGTAGGAAATTCTAAAGCAACTCTGGAAAGAAGCAGCCATTCACAACCTCTAAGAAAATATTTTGGACACTAACATATCTACTCCAATAGAACTAGGTATTTGTGCTAATCAAGTAATGTACACCAGGGGAGTGATTTCAAATGCTCTTATCTCTGTAATTTTCTAAATACTTATCTCATTTTTTTAATGTAAATACAAAAATGCAAATAATATTTAAAAGTTTACCTTGAGGGTGTTTTCTTCTGGAAAACCATCCGACATTTTTTTCTTAAATTGATTTTGTTGAAAATTCAGCTTAAATGCCTGTGATGCACCGTTTTTGTCTAGACTTCTCATTGTGGAGCCAGGTATTTTTGACCAATGTGTTTGTGTGAGTACTTCACTTTCTCTTTGGTAAGATAAGTTAGTAGATTCAGATACTCTTAATTGTTTCCATTGTTGAGCTCCCAAATTCACTGGACATGAATTTATTCCATTATTTGTCATTAGATTTGTTCTTTTGCACTGAGGCTTAAAATCATTTCTATCCCAAGTTTTTAAAGTGGTATTTTTGTTGCCATCTCTGTAGCTGAAATAGTTTTGTTTTTTAAATTAGTATTAATTTTGTTTCTATATACTTTTTCTTAAGTGAAAGAAAATTATTAATGAAAATTTGCATTTACATGGTAATTTGTGGTTTATAAACTACTTTGTAATTACTGACCAGTTAGAAATTCCAAATACATCATCACGACAACCCTACAATATACTATACCTCTCTTGGTGAGGAAACTGAGTCTTGAGGAGGAAGTAACTTGCCCAAAGTCATATAGCAAGTTACTGACAATCCAAAACCCAGAGAATCCTAGTCTCCCAACTCAAAGTCCAGTGCCATAGAGCATATTTCTAAATTATACAAGCGTTCATATGACAGTGGTTATGAACCCTCAGGGGACACGGCAGTGAAAGCGCCCAGTCCTAATCACCGGCCCACCAGGGAACTCCCTGCTTCCTTTTTCATACATTTATTTTTTAATTTTCTACAAAGTAAAATTTTCAAAAGTTAAACTATTACTCGTCAGTGATTTTAAATCACAAGGAAAATAGATATAGACAGGGTAGATAGCTGTTTGATTAGAAATTTTGTACTTTTACTGTGTAGCTTAAAAGCCCTACTTATGGGGCCTCCCTGGTGGCGCAGTGGTTGAGAGTCCGCCTGCCGATGCAGGGGATACGGGTTCGTGCCCCGGTCTGGGAGGATCCCATATGCCGCGGAGCGGCTGGGCCCGTGAGCCATGGCCGCTGAGCCTGTGCGTCCGGAGCCTGTGCTCCGCAACGGGAGAGGCCACAACAGTGAGAGGCCCGCGTACAGCAAAAAAAAAAAAAAAAAAAAAAAAAAAACCCTACTTATGAATATGTTTCAGCATTTACTAGCTACATTAACCTAAGTGAGCCGTACCAGTTCATCAGAACATGATGTTAATGAGGCCAAAATCAAAAGTATAATTTCTGAGCAGGCTAGTTAAGAGTTCCACAGGGAAAAACTAGTCTCAGTCACAAATGCTTATTCCTGAAAAAATTTACTAAAAATACCACAAGTACCACAAGAGGGCAAACAATGCAACCCATACCTTGTTAGGGAAAATAATCCAAGAAAAAGTCTAGGTTCCCTAGACCAGATTATATAGGACCTGAAGCTTGTATAATTTAGGGAGCTTTCGTAAGTAAATTAGGTACAAAATTCAGTATGAAAATAATGAGAAAAGAAATCACCACAAATAATTTAAAATTATTTTAAGTTGATAAATACCACAAACATCACAATATCCAGGAAAAACTTATTATCATTAAGTAATCACCTAATACACCTCTATAAAATTTTTTCCTACATTAATAATCTCTTCATATGACAACAATTTTATATTCAACAGAGAGAATAGAAACATAATTTTCTCCTTCCTCATGGCTGTGGAAACTACTTTTATTTTCATAGTTTAGGAAAGTTTCTTTTAGCTTTACAACTCCTTATTGGTAACAACGCATCTGTAACTTTCTCCAATGTTTTTGTTCAGGAGGTGCTCCTAGCCTGGGGAAATGCCTTGATATTTCTGTTTAAAAATGAATTAATTGATTAATGGCTATCTCTGGATCAGTGTGACTATGAATAACTTTCTTCCATTTGCTTTTTTTCTAGAATGATTATATTATTTTTATAATAAGAACAGTAGGCTATATAGAAAAAAAAGAATACTTTATCTTCCCTTAAAAACAATTTATTGAGCTTTCCTGGTGGTGCAGTGGTTAAGAATCTGCCTGCCAATGCAGGGGACACAGATTCAAGCCCTGGTCTAGGAAGATCCCACACACCGTGGAGCAACTAAGCCCATGCGCCACAACTACTGAGCCTGCGCTCTAGAGCCCGTGAGCCACAACTACTGAGTCCACGCACCACAACTACTGAAGTCCGCGTGCCTAGAGCCCGTGCTCCGCAACAAGAGAAGCCACCGCAATGAAAAGCCTGCACACCGCAACCAAGAATAGCCCCCACTCCCCACAACTAGACAAAGCCCACGCACAGCAACAAAGACCCAATGCAGCCAAAAATAAATAAATAAATAAATAAATTTATAAAAACCAATTTACTGACCTATCTAAACCTATTTGCCAGGTTGTGCCCAATTTCCAGTTTCTAAAGTCTTCACCTCTCCTCAACTGAGATTTCTTAACCATCAAGTACAATCCCAATTTCTCTAAGACCAATTATTTAAGACTAATTGTAGGAGCTTTAGTATAAAAGCTTGAAGATGTTAACATCAGTTCACCTTGCTTATTGTCTAGTATACTAATTCTGGTAAATTAAACCTATCTTAACAACTTGTCTAACAGCTTAATACCTATAAGAATAGGAGTACATTGCTCTTGCAAATTCCATGTTTCAAGAGATTCTAGACAAGGGTTATCAGGTAAAATACAGGATGCCCAGTTAAATTTGAATTTCAAATAAATAACAAATAAAATTTTAGTATAATTATGTCCCAAATATTACATGTGACATATACTAAAAAATTATTTGTCCATTACCTAAAATTCAAATTTTACTGGGCATCCTATATTTTTATTTGCTAAATCTGGCAATGTTAGCCTAGATTCTAAACCTAAGCATAGAGCCAGTTAAAAGATCTTCAACAGATTACCAACTGCCTACTTGGGTTTTCAAATGTCTTCTGCTCCTGGATTTTCTGCTGTTATATTCCAACTGTCTGACAGATCACTTATTATTTCAAATTGGAATATCCAATACTGGCTGCCTATCCAGATTACAATCCATTACCTAATTCTCTAATGTCTATCAGAATGCATTTTCTCCTAGCACTTGCAGCTGGAACTATGCCTCTGAGGACCATCTCAAACCACTGAATAGGCCTAGTTTGAAGCAGTGGTACTGAAGAAAGAACTGACTGGTCCTGAGGAAACTAGCATGAGTAATAAAAACAATACTAAATTTTTAAAAATAAAAATACTGTTTTGTTGTATTAACCACTTTATTGTTTCCCCCTTTTTAAAAAATATGGTATCTTCATCTACTAAAAGTGAAGGTGATGTTAACTTCACAGGGTTGTTGTAAGGATCATTAAAATAACATAAAGCACTAACCAATGACTGATATATGATCTGGGGCTGGTGTTGTTTTCCAATACTTTGTTTCCAAAATTATTTCTTTCAGTAGTTTGCCACTTACCCCAGAATACTAAAGTCCAACCTAAAAAAATAATCCATGTCCTTTATCTATTCATTTTTTTTGTATTGTTTAGACATTAAACTTAGATATTTCTGGCAATGACCCAGAAGTACCCTCACCATCTTTTTTTTTTTTAAATAAATTTATTTATTTTTGGCTGCATTGGGTCTTCGTTGCTGTGCACGGGCTTTCTCTAGTTGTGGTGAGCAGGGGCTACTCTTCGTTGCGGTGTGCAGGCCTCTCACTGTCGTGGCTTCTCTTGTTGCGGAGCACAGGCTCTGGGCGTGAGGGCTTCAGTAGTTGTGGCTCACGGGCTCCTGAGTGCAGGCTCAGTATTTGTGGCGCACGGGCTTGGTTGCTCCGTGGCATGTGGGGTCCTCCCGGACCAGGGCTCGAACCCGCATCTCCTGCATTGACAGGCAGACTCTTAACCACTGCGCCACCAGGGAAGCCCTACCCTCACCATCTTACCATATGCTTATGATTTCATTCTCTGTCTTTCTTTCTTATTCCATCCTATTTACCTTGGAGCTGGTTATCTTACTGGGGTAAGGCTGAGCATTCTATTTGGTTCTCAATTCCTAAATATATCCGACATTTTTTTTCATTTATTTTTTTTAACATCTTTATTGGAGTATAATTGCTTTACAATGGTGTGTTAGTTTCTGCTTTATAACAAAGTGAATCAGCTATACATATACATATATCCCCATATCTCCTCCCTCTTGTATCTCCCTCCCACCCTCCCTATCCCACCCCTCTAGGTGGTCACAAAGCACCGAGCTGATCTCCATGTGCTATGCGGCTGCTTCCTACTAGCTATTTTACAGTTGGTAGTATATATATCTGACATTTAGATACAGTTATTCTTGACTCTTTACCTATTGTCAATTAGATCATTAATAATCCACAGCAAAATTATAAATTCATGGTGATAAATCTTTACAGAAATTTCATTATAACATGAAGTATTCTTTGGAAATATAATCACTGCCAAATTTATCTATTTTTAAAGTTATATATGGCATGTTCTCTTCTTTTATAAAACACAGCTAATATCACTATAGTTAGTTATTAAGTATATAAATTTCCTAAATATAATTCTGTTTAAGAAAGAATAGATAGAGGCAGGAAGGGAGTAAAGGAGGAGATGGGAAGGAGAAGAATGAATAGAATAAGAAAAATCTTAAGTAGACTCACCTCCAACCACTCTTGCTTCTTTCAGCATTTAATTGAATAGATTTAGGCACAGAATCTTGACTTCTCAGGGGATGAGAAACTGAATGTGGTATTTGCCTTTCAAGGAAATATGTCTTATTAACTATTAATAATTTGTTCCCCAATTGAGAAATATAAAAATATAAAATATATATAGAAGAATAACATCAGTCTGTAACAGACACATACATTCATTGGTATATATTTTTCCACATACCCTGTGTTCACTGTTTTCGTTAAAGGAGGCACCTCTGGATTCATAGCTTCCCAGGCCCAATCTCAAAAGATACAAGTAATAATAGGTAAGAGTAAGATAGGGAGCATTTTTTGAAATAATTCTTTCATATTTATTTAATATGTGGGGGGAGGCAGTTGAAAGTTTGAAGGAGAAAAGGACTTGAATATATGGACATGTTCTTCAACAGTACTTTGTTGTGGAATTTGTCATACGCTGCCTTATTAATTTTTTAGATGTCTTTCTTTCCCATTGTATTCTAAGCAAGGTAATAGTTTAATCTGTATCTCTTCCACAGTCAATCCTAGTATAGCACCTTGTATTTTGTAACATAAATTCAGTGTAATCAATGTTTCTTAATCTCAACCCACAGCAAGAAATACAACGAAACCCGGAATATATACAGGCATGGTGTGCATGTGTATGCGCACATGTGTGTGTTTGAAAGAGAATATAACAATTTTACTATCAATTCTTATTCTTACTATATGATATACTGACACTTTCTATTCTATTCTTTTCTATTTTATTCTCTTCTATTTATTTTTTTAAAAGGTTGGTTATTTCCTAACCTACTAATGGATCAAGAAAAAAAATTTGAAAAACACTGATCTAGTCCTATCTCTTGCCCAATATAAGAATCTTTTTATATCTCTGACAGATAGTAATCCTGGTCAGAGTTTGAAAAGTTCAGTACTTCAGGAGGATGCACACTTCCCTATGGAACAACTCAAACTGTTATTTTTCAAGATCATCTATCATTCATGCTACTTATAAAAATATTTTAAATAGTAGAGAACTTTTTAAATGGCAGAAGATGACCACTTATGCATATCCATGTGAATTTAAAATTTTTTATCCATAAAAATAAGAATATGAAATTCATACTTCCAATTCCTCAAATGTGGAAGAAAACAAAATAACTATAGATGTAAAAGTAGATTAAGGTCTATGGTTGCACAAGGATTTTTAAATTCTAGTTGCATAAAATCCTATTAAAGATTTTTAAGTGTGTCCCCCAAAAATGTAAATGTATATAACCAGCATGTACCAAGTATATTTCAGACTGTCTGCCTGGCCATGCCTTCTTCCAGAGAGAAGTAAAAAGTAAGCAAACATTAAGACCTTTCAGCACAAACCACCACAGCTAATTGTTTCAGATATGAGAGGCTAACCATAAAGATAAATTAGGATTTCAGTGACTTCATTTAATATGAGCTGAAGCAGAGGCTCTCTGTCTCTAGAATTTGAATCGAGAGAAACAGAGGGCAGCCAATGATGGGCCCTGAGAACTAGAACTAAAAGGTTATGTTAACACCAAGGAAGAGCAATTTAGTTCACACGCCAATCGAAGCTATAAGGAAGCCAATGGGATGAAAGAGTGAAAAGCCAATAAATGAAAACAGGCAAAAATTACGTAAGAAGAGAAAAAAGACTAGGACCAAGCACTGGAAATTCCTGGGCTTCTACCCTTCCTAAGGTCTACTTTCTTCCATTTATCCCGTGTTCCCATTCACACTTATCCTTATTCCTGAAGGAACGTGAGTTTCTCCATTCTTTATCACCAAATGTTTAAGTCACAATATCTATACGTGTTTTGAAAAAGAAAAAAAAAAACTTTACAATATACGTTACTACTTCATTAGAACAAAGGCTCCAGATTTAAAATACTCCATTTAAATGCTAAGACACCCTTGTAGACAAGGAAACTCAAACTGCTGTACTGGAATGTTCAGAAAGAACCAAGTAATCCCTATAATTGGATAGTGGAAAGAAGAAAAAATAAACTTTCTATTTCCATTATAATAAAATAGAAATGGTAATTTTCTATAATCCTATTTCTTATTTTCTGAAAATTTTCACCTTATTTTCTTACCTGTTGGTAGAGGAGGGAAATCATAACTGTCAGAAGCAGTACTGATACCTGGATCATTTTTAAGTGGATTGGATGTTAATGGCTGTCTATTCCTCTTTTTCTGATTGAACAATGGTACGGGCAAACAGCCTAAATTGAATGTACCGATAAATAAGTACATAATAGGCAAATAGTCAGATCTAGTTATAGACTAATTACTAGTACATAATAATACACGATTTGAATTTGTCTGCTTCTATACATTAATTTTATATTTATTACAGATATATTTCTATAGATTTGGAATTTTTTTACACTTTTTAAGATCCCAAATAGCCTTATTTGTATCTCTAAAAACTCCTTTCTTGTTCTATGTTGACACTGCCTTAATTCCTCTTGTTTGGCAGTAATTCCCATCTCCTCCCTCATCCCCCTACCCTTTCCAAATCCACTTTTTGTTTTCCTTACTTCCCTCCTGTGCTTGCTTATCACCATATCAACTGGAGGGGACACTTCAAGTACAATAGAGGTAAGGGAGAACCAAAATTTGACCCATTTTAGGCTTTCCAAAACCCTAACCACTGACTATGGTAGCATACCCTTTAAGGCCATGGTTCTCAAACTTTAGTTTGACTAAGATTTATCTGTGGTTATGCTTAACATGCCAGTTCCTAGACCCCACCCTCATAGATTTTATTTCAATCGACTTGCTTTGGAAACCAAAACTCTGCAATTTCAACAAGAACTCCTGGTGTCTGTAATGCATATTTTCTGTGGATCATTTTGAGAATGCCTTAAGAGTGATAGTAATAAATCCAAATGAGAATAAATACTACTCCAAACCCTCCAGTTGAGGGACCTGGGATCTCAAGTCAAGTCAAAAGTCAGAACACTAAAACTAGAAGGGATCTCAGAGGAAAAAGAGGTCCAAAAAGCTTACACATTGCCACGGTGAAAAACCTAGATAGGGCCCACACTTCCTAACTCTCAGTTCAGATATCTTGCCACTATACCATACTCTAGTTGGTCCATCAACACTTAAACTTACATAAGAATATAGACTCTGGTAACTGTCTGATGAATGGCTGGGAAAATGATGTGGGCTCTGGAATCAGACTGAATTTGAATTACAACTTCAAAGCAGGTTTCAATTACAATTTTAAAGTACAAACTACGGCTATTTCCTTAAACTCATTGTGCCAATATGGCATATAGTGAGAGGCAGAATAACATAGTGATTAAAAGAATGGAGTCTAGGTTCAAATCCTGGCTCTTACACTTCATAAATTACTTATTTAACCTCTTTGTGCCTTCGTTTCTCATCTAGAAAACAGGGATGATAATAATAACTCTCTCAGAGTTAAATAAATTAACATATAATTAAATGCCCAGAATACAGTACACCCCCCATAAATAATAGCTATTATTATCTTCATTGTGCATTATCATCATTCCTTTGGTTCTCTTCATTCTTGCCCTCTGTCCTTATACTAACAAATTGGGAAAGCAGAAATGGCAGGGGAAGCTATTAGGAAAACAGAAGCACTTCTGAAAATATTTTAAATAGTCACAAATAAAAATTAAAATATTATTAATTTCCTTATTTTCAGCTTAAAAAGCACAAAACAACTCAAGCACATGGGATTTGTAGAAAGAATACAAGAGTAAATCCAGGAAAGTCTGATTTTACTTCCACCTAAGCCACTAAGTGTTTCGTCTTGAGTAAGTTATTTTACTTCCTTTGACCTAAAAAGTAAAGAGGCTAGACTATATGTTCATTCTTTTTAAAAGTTCCTTCCAAAATGTTGCATCTATATACTATACAAGGCTTACATAGTATATACAAACCATAGAAATTTTAAAAATAAAAGTCAATACCTGCTGTATTTCGAGTTGAATTTTCATTTATGTTTCTCTTCATTTCCTTCAATATCAAAGTCTATAATTTTTTCTTTAGTGCTCCAACTTTACAACATGAAGTTGTTCGACTAAACCTTCAAAGAAATAAATGTATACCTTGTATTGTATCAGCAACAAAATCAAGTTCTCAGCCTAGTAATTACTGAAATTATGGTTTAAACCTATGGTTTCAAACCTGATAATGTAAACTCTCTGCCAGACTTTTGCTTTCTGAGTAAGAATTTACAGCATAATCCATTTTTCCAAATCTGTTTGAAATAAGACTAGTGTGGCTATAATCTTGCTTCCTAAACATAAGTGGATTTTCACAGAGTCTACATAATTTATTTCAGAATCAAGGACCCACAATGAGAATAATTCTGAACCAGATCTACAAAGAGGGAGAGGGGCTACAACATTGGCAAACATACTTACAAGGCCAGGGAGGAAACATACACAATTGAACTAGCCATGTGAGAACGTATTCTGTGTCTCACTTTTAAAACACTGTGCAGATCATCTGCTTTGGCCATTAGTTTGAGATCCCTGGATTACATAATGCCAAAGACTAAGGCCTCACTTAATATCCAGAATAATTGTACTGATAAGTTTCCACTCCGTTTCTATAATTTAAACAAGTGAACTAAGATTTTTTTGTTCTTTCTTTTACCACAGAATTTCTGTTGTAGTTTTTTCCATGTTTAGCCTCTTATATTTTGATCCCAATTTAATTCAATAAATACTTGCCTATTTCATGAAAAGGTAAGATTCAAACCTAAATAAGATCATTTCTGCTCCCAAGTTCTCTGCCCCATGAGACAAACAGACATGAACACCACTGAGTAACAATGCAAATCATACTGAGGTACATATTAATTTCCAAATATCGTTTCTAGAAATAAAACTTGGGAAACATGAGGTCAGGGGCTGCCCCTGCTTTGTTTCCACAGATTGGTCTTGAACCTGGATACAGTATGCCCGTTAGAAAATATTCCTGATGCCGTTCTAGGAACCAAAACAAGGTTACGTGACCTTTTCTCAGCCCAGAAACACCAACGCAACACACATCCTGAGCTTAGAGGGGGACGACAAGAGACTCAGGCAAACAAAAGCGCCACATCCTCCCCTGGACCACCGACCCTGGGGGCAGGGACCCTGAGGTGCCCCCCACTCCGGCTTCCCACTGGACCCTAATTACATTACGGCGGGTGGTGACATCGATGTGCAGAAAGTTTGCTCAATGCGCACACACGCACACACCCCGCCCGAAAGACCGTTGCCTCAGAAGGAGGCCGTCGGGCCTACTTGGGCGCCTCTTGGGGAAAAAACATCAAGCTCCAGTCAGGGCTCATGTTCTCTTCCAATGATCTCTCCTGACCCAGGGATCGCGGCAGTTTGGTAACTAGGGCCCACACAGACTCTTTCCCTTCTTGGCCCTCCTGCCATACGACACGCAACTTTAACCTTCAGGTTCCTCGCCTCCGTCAACCGTCAGCCTGTCAGCCCAGTCAGCAACCACCAGCCGCCTTCCCGGCGCCGAAAAAGTGCGGAAGTCGTGCTCTGCGCATGCACGGCCCCGCCGGCGCGCCACCGCCGGCGTCGGCGCAGGCGCAGAGGCCACCACCTGGGGGTCGGCGACGTGGCGTCGTGCCTTTTGTGGACAAACAGGGAAGGACACGCACCCGTTTTCCCTGGTACGGAACCATGAACGCTTCTCCCCTTGCGTTCTCATACTGTTGGGTACATGGCACAAGGATGGCTCTATCCCTTTGGAGTTTTGCCCAGAGAGGGACAGGCCTGCTCAGCCAACCTTCGCCCCAGCTTCATCAGGAAGTTAGGCCAGAGCTGGTCGCCCAACCCCGTTCCCACACTCCGAAGTCATTTCTTAGGTCTAGACGTCAGTTTGTGAGATGCTGGTGGCACCCCAGAGTGTGCCTAGAATAGGATGACTCAAAAGCCACAGGCCTCAAAGCCAGGTCAGAGGGGTCTTCCTTTGTCTGGCTGAGAGTCTGAGTGAGGTCAAGCAGACGGGGCATTGGAGTCACCAAGAGGCTGGGAGAGCTGAGGCCTGGGTTTAGATGACAGTCCCACAAGGCCAAGCGTGGTCAGGAAGGCAGGGCCAGTGCTGCACAAGCTAGGGAAGGGAAGGAGTACATACCTTAGAGACCTAGGACCCCAGAGAGGAAAGGGAAGGTGCAGTGACCTGGGCTCTGGCCCTCGGCCATTAGACTGCCCCTCTCTGGCCCTTTGATCTCCGGCACGTTACCCCCTCTAAACCTACATTTCCTTCCTCAGTAAAATAGCAATAATAATACTTAATTGCCCTGAAGATGCTAAAAGAGAAAATGAACAGTTCTGACACACAGTAAGTGCTCAATAAATGTTAGCCCTTATTTAATAACAGTAGCTGCCATTTATTGAGTACTTACTGGAGGCCAGGAATAATAATTCTACTTCTGTCTGGGTTCAAAGCCCATTTTTTTGTTGTCACCCTACCTTCTGACCATTTGAAGACTGGGGTAGGTGAAGGGAAGAGTTGCAAAGGGACCCAGAGATAAAGGGAATGTTGTTAGTGAAGTCCTAAGACTATGAGACCGTGAGACTTATCAGTAGTTTCTTTGAAGATTAGGTCAAATAAAAGAGAATGTTGGAAGATAGGATTAGAGGTAGATTGAGACCAGATAATAAAAGATCTTGAGGGCTTCCCTGGTGGCACAGTGGTGGAGAGTCCGCCTGCTGATGCAGGGGACACGGGTTCGTGCCCCGGTCCGGGAAGATCCCACATGCCGCGGAGCGGCTGGGCCTGTGAGCCATGGCCGCTGAGCCTGTGCATCCGGAGCCTGTGCTCCGCAGCAGGAGAGGCCATAACAGTGAGAGGCCCGTGTACCGCAAAAAAAAAAAAAAAAAAAAAAAAGATCTTGAATGCCAAACTAAGGAATAAGTCTGAAGGAATAAGGTCTTCGTTTAATTTGGAAAAGAGAAGACTTCACACAATAATATGTCTGAAAAAACTTGTCTTCATGGTTCCAGAGAGATTTTCAAAAAAATGAGTAAAAACTTCAAGGAAGCAGATTTTGACCTGATATATACATATGTACACACACACATATGTTAACACCCATCTACCCCCCAAAATAGATTTCTCATTGAAACAGAAGGACTTTAAACCCACTATGAGCAACATCCTGAGCTACATCTGTAAGGACTGCAGAAGTGGAATCTTTGCTAGCAGTTTATAAACCTATCTGTTCTATCACTATCTTGTTCTGATTATCATTTATTTATTTCCACCTAGAAAGTTATTCTGGGTGGATGACAGCTATAGAACCACAGAGGAATAAAAAATTAAAATAGTAAGAGTAGTTCGATTACATGACTGCTGGACAACCACACTGTGTATGAGACGCTTTATGTGTCGTAGTGGAGATAAGACCCTCTCTATCCCCCAGTCATACTATTTTGGAAACAACTCTGCCTTAAATTTGTCTCCTACAAATTTTCTGACATTGATCAATTGGACAGCCATGACTATGACAAATTTATTCTCCCTTTTTTTAAAGTATATTATTTTACTAATAAATCAGGCACCAGCATCCCTACAAAACATTTGTAGTACTGGAAGTCAGGCTTATTTTTTTTAAGTACTTCAAAACATTAAATATTCAACCTAATTGTGAGATAGTGACAACTAGAAAGGGTCTCACTTTGTATACTATGAGTTCTCTGAATTCTCAGAAAGAACTAGACTAATAAGAATTTGTATTTTTTGTAGGGCTCAAATACTTAGTGCGCTTTGGGAAACAGGGAGTTAAAAATCTTTCGGAAGTTAACTTGGTATAAGAGTATGAAAAGCCTCTGTTGCTCTAGTTCTAAGGAAATGCTCTCCTTTTTTTCTAATAAAGCTTTCCGCAGAAGACAAACTCTGTACACAATAAACAGGGTAAGTATAGGAAAGAATTACTACAATTCATTAACTCTTTAAAAAGTTATTCATTTTGACATGTAAGGGAAACTTTATTTATGAATGTTAGATGTGCTTCAGAGTGCTGTTCTGTTAAAATTCCATAAAACAAGCCTCAAAATGCAAGTCATTTGTGCCAGTTGCAAGTACATAGCTGAAGCAGCATTTCCAGAGAGACTAGGGCAAAGGACAGAACTAACCACAAATTGGCAGAAAAGAAACGAAACATAATCGAGTGTTAATAATTCACCATAGTTACTGCTCTTAAAACCAAAGTAACTAAACAATACGACTGTCATCTGTTTACATTTATGCTTGTTTTCTGCATCTCTACAATGAAGTGTTCAGTGTACACGGATGTGGGCAAAAAATCAAAGGCTGCAGGGCTTTATCTGAAATTAGAACAGTAATTTTAACGTGTACGTTTTGATTTTATTATTATGCTTTCTCTATCTGCATTATAATCTCTTAAAGGAAGAACACAAGTATTGGTTTATTAAATATTTTGAAGCATTCACATTTTATATTTCCATCATGTGTTTGTTTGTAAGCTTGTTTGTTTCCTGAGTACATTGTAGTGACTGTTCATGTGAATTCAGAAAGAGCAAAATTAGAACTTTGGAGAAAGCCAAAAATAACAGGGAACACCCTTTTGTTCTGTGAAAAACATTGGGCTTAGATTCAGCAAACCTAGATCTCAGGCCTAGTTTTCTCCTGGAAGCTCGGGAAATTTAACCAAGTTACTTAACCTCTTTTTTCTCTACCTCTGCAATGGGGATGTCAATACCTAACCTATCCTATCTCATAAAGTGGATATGTGAATAAACTGAGATAACATATGCGGAAAAACATTATAAATTGAACTACTCTGCAGTTGTAATGAATTACTCTTGTCGTACCCCTTTCAAACAATCTCCCATTACTAGCACATAGTGTTTTCAGTACTTGAACATGTTTGACTTTCTGGATGATTGAGCATGAAATCAAATCGGATTTGGCTCAGAGTCATTTCTGCAAAGGGATGTAATCATCTTAGTACAGTATTCTGGATAGTTTCCCCTAATAAGACCCCCTCTTGAGTAACACATTCCAGTGGAGAGTCTCTGTTGCCAGTAAGTTAGGCTGTGTCCATATAAACTCATATAATCTGGTTGGTATATATAGCATGCCCCAAGACATTTTCAGGCATTACAAAGTCTTGAAAATGACTAACAGTTGTTTTTCCTTTAGTATTTGGGCAAAAAGTGAGGAAGATCCCTAAGCAAGTCGACATAGAATTACTAATAACTTCATGAGAAAGAAATGACAGCATGTTTCAAAGTAGCTTTTTAAGACCCAGTGATCATTGATTTGGTTCTTGCATCTCTGACCATGAAAAAGCATTCTGAAAGAAAGGACAGTGGTTCCAGAGGAGGTCTCTGAAGATCTGCCATTGGCTGTTTATAGAGATGGAATTCAAATGCCCTCAGATGATAAAACAGGGCCTGAACTCGTTTCAGAGAAGAAATGGTTTAAAGTGGAAACATAAATATTGAATAATAACTGGCATACTATAGACCTTTTCTTTATTTTTTATATTTTTGAGGATAAGAAAAGTGTAATCTATTTTTACGACTACAAATAGTCATGAAAGCACCATTAGAAGACATTCTAGCTGAAGAGAAAACAGAAGTTTTGCATTAGTGTGAGATGTTAATTTATTATTGCATTTAGGTCTACCGACCATTTGAGGGAGTTAGAAGTTAAACAGCTGTATCTCTAGTTGATCTCTGCATATTTTAATCCAAATATGGTAAAGGGCAGGGCTAAATAAGGGAGTGTTCTTATAATAAACAGGGCTCAGAACTTGTAACAGAAAATTAAAGTACACTCCACTCAAGTTCTCGCGTGGTTAACTTTGCACTTTGGTTAAAGTCTCATTTAGATTTAAATTTCTAAACTTTGCTTACAAAATTAAGTTTTCTTTGATCTCCTCTCTTCTGAATTGCAGAAATCAGATAAAACTACTTGATAAAATGATTTCCTGTCACGCTGTTGAAGATCCTATTAAAAAGGTTGCTATCTTTGGAGGAACTCATGGGAATGAACTAACAGGAGTATTCTTAGTTAAGCACTGGCTGGAGAACGGCACTGAGATTCAGAGAACAGGGCTGGAAGTAAAACCATTTATTACCAACCCAAGAGCAGTGAAGGAGTGCACCAGATATATTGACTGTGACCTGAATCGAGTTTTTGGACCTGAAAATCTTGGGTAAGACTATACGTTGTGTGTGTACGCATGCACACGTGTGTGTATGTGGATGTGTCTGCAAAGTAGTGTGTGTGGGAGCACATGTACATATGTTTGATATTCATGTTTGTACATATAGTCGCTATTGTGAATAAGGTCACTTTCACTTTTGTTATACGCCATTATGAATTACTCAGTTCTCTAAACTGGGCGTTCATGTGCTCTTTTATAAACTTTCATAACCATCAGACTGTTCTTAACTGATTTGGTTTTTAAATGTATTCTATACAGACTGAGACAACAAATAACAAAGGTTTTCATTTTTAAGTCATATCTTTAAAGAAACAGATTTAATAGTCTTTTGCATTAAATGAATGCTTGGCCACTATGCTTGGGTACATAGTTGTTAGCTTTCTAGGTGATTTACTACTATGTGTTTTGCAACTATGTTTGTGGTAGTGCAGAAAGTTCTAGTTAAGAAAAGTGCAATGTTTCAGTTAATATTTGTTTAATGAAAGAGTGTGTCCATCATCAGAAAACATTAGACCACTCTGTGATCTGAGGAGCAGACGTACTACCTTCAGTAATGGATTACTAAGACCTGAATTTTCTGAGTTTAAATTACTGCTGATGATACATTGCATACAGGGTATGCAATCATAACACTCTAGGTATGTCCTTATTATTTTTGCCTTTTTTTACATCCTTATAGCTACTACTGTAGATATATAGGCTTCTAAGCTTTTTACCACTTCTTTCTTTAATTTACATAAAAATATTATTAAATACCTACTCTTCATGGGGCACTGTGCTAGGTACTGTGGGAGTACAAAGCTGTGTACAAAGTGGTTTCTACTTTCAGTGGGTTGGCAGATTACAAGCTAAGATATAAGACATGCACAGGAGCAACTAATGGAGCACCACTTTATGTACTCATTTTCTATTAAATCCTAATTTGAGTTTAAAGAGTTAATCTCATCACAGATCAAAAGATGGTTACTACATTTATACAAATTTGCCTCACTTTATGGAATAAATTCTTCTGAGGCAATTATACATTAGCCATAGCTTGCGTATCAGGCCATGTTCTCACTAACATAAATTTTAATTTCAAAAATGCTTTATCTTCATGACTGAGGTTATGTCAACACAATTAAGGTTTATCTATTCACCTAAAACAGCTATCAACTAACTCATATTACAAGTAAGGATTTCTTGAAGAATAACTTTTAGTTGGCATGTTAACTTCCCAAATAACTCTGAGATGAACTAGAGTGAGTTTTCTTATTATGACCACTCAATAACATGCATTTCAATGAGAGTAGTCTCTTTAATTAAATTCACTTTCTACTTCTTGCATTTAACACTTATCAGAGGCTAGACAGTTCTCTCTCAGGGTGGTTATGGAAACTTATGAAATAGATAATTACCTTCTCTCATCTTCCCTCTCCCAAATTTTGCTGCTTTTCCTTTATTCGTCATCTCAGTGATGTCACGATTACCCACCAAATCACCTATGGAAATCATCTTAGAACCTTCCCCATTCTTCATCCCCTACGCCTAGTGGGTTACAAAGTCTCCCAACCTAAGTGTCCATCATCGAGATGAATGGATAAAGAAGATGTGGCACATATATACAATGGAATATTACTCAGCCATAAAAAGAAACGAAATTGAGCTATTTGTAATGAGGTGGATAGACCTAGAGTCTGTCATACAGAGTGAAGTAAGTCAGAAAGAGAAAGACAAATACCGTATGCTAACACGTATATATGGAATTTAAGAAAAAAAAATGTCATGAAGAACCTAGGGGTAAAACAGGAATAAAGACACAGACCTACTTGAGAATGGACTTGAGGATATGGGGAGGGGGAAGGGTAAGCTGTGACAAAGAGAGAGAGAGGCATGGACATATATACACTACCAAACGTAAGGTAGATAGCTAGTGGGAAGCAGCCGCATAGCACAGGGAGATGAGCTTGGTGCTTTGTGACCGCCTGGAAGGGTGGGATAGGGAGGGTGGGAGGGAGGGAGACGCAAGAGGGAAGGGATATGGGAACAGATGTATATGTATAACTGATTCACTTTGTTATAAAGCAGAAACTAATAAAAAAAACAATTATTCAAATATTGAATAGTTGTAGGTACTTTGCAAATCCAGTCTTCCTCACCATTTTTACTGCCTTAGTTTACTTGTTCTATAGGTAGTTAGAGTGCGTCCTAAAGAATCTTCCTGCATCCAGCCTTACTCCAACCCTTCCTACCATGTATTGTCTGTATGGCACTAGCCATAGGGATCATTCTAACATGCAAATCTTGTCATGTCTTTCCCCTGCTAAAAATTCTTCAAAAATCTCCTATCCAGAATAGATTTAAGTAATTTAGTATATACATGTCATTCCCTTTAGGATATTGTTCCTGCCTATTCTTTCAGCTTTATCCTTTGGGACTCTTCCCGTGGGATCTGGATTCCAGGCACAAGAACTCAAAGTGTCCATTATCTTTCAAGACTTCAAGCCTTGACCATGAGCAACTGGGTGGCTGTGGTGTGATTTACTCACATGGGGGAGAATGAGAAGCAAATCAGTTGGGGGAGGGGGAGAATTCATGAAGTTGTTGCATGAATTAACTTTTAAAGTGCATATGTGTCCTTTAGGAACTATGTCTGGTTGCATATAATAGAAATCTGAAAACAGTGGCTTAAACAATTAAGGGTTTGTTTTTCACAAGTAATAAGTCAAGAGGTAGGCAGTCCAGGCTGGTACAGTGGCTCAATGATATCATCAGTGCCACAGACTCCTCCTATCTTCCCACTGCACTGGCCTTGATGTGCAGTTTTTGTCCCATAGTTGAAAAATGGCTGCTCCAATTTCTTGACTGACTTCCAGGCAAGAATTACCCAGGCGCAAATTGTAGGTCCTTTGAAGATACTAACAAAAACAGTCAGAGGATGGAAATAAATGGAATTAGAGAGAAATGTGGTTGAATGCTTTAATGAGGAAAAATAAATTTAAATTATCATGTACATTAAGAAAAAAATGTATACTAACCACTGGGGGTGGGGCAGGTAGAGACTCATTTGAGAATTCAATAAAAACTATCAACCGTCATCCCAGAAAATGCACGTATGCATATACCTGCAAATTTTTGTATTTTTGCAGGGTCTACAGACTCTCCTCTGTAAAGCTTGACCCTGAACCACTAGTGGTTCCTGGACATCACTTAAGAATCCCTAATTAGATGATCTGAGCACCTAAGTTTGACTATTTTTGTGCACTAGAACTAGCTGTAGTGCAAAAAAAAAAAAAAAGAAAAATAGGTGCATTTGATGATCTAGTTCCATTATAGCCTAGTGCACTTAACTACTAAGAGACTGCTGATTAAATTAATGGAAGAATTTTGTTCAGGGTTGAAGTCAAATGATAAACTGAAATGTCCTTCTTGTGACCAGCCACATAAATGAACTATTATTTGCAAGCATGTCAATGCAACATTACATGGAATCAAATGGAAGGAAAAATGTAAATTTTTGATTATAAAGTTTTCAAATAAATTTCCAATTCCTTCACAGATTTTTCATATTAAAGGTTTGGCAACTAGTTTCTTATATACTGTGTTCTTATTGTATATTTATGTTACCTTAGCCACAGATGTTGTTAATCTTTTTCTCTCTGCTAATAACAGCAAAAAAATGTCAGAGGATTTGCCATATGAAGTGAGAAGGGCTCAAGAAATAAATCATTTATTTGGTCCAAAAGATAGTGAAGATTCCTATGACATTATTTTTGACCTTCACAACACTACTTCTAATATGGGGTGCACTCTTATTCTTGAAGATTCCAGGAATGACTTTTTAATTCAGATGTTTCATTATATTAAGGTAATGTCAATGTTATTAATTTATAAGTTAGCATAGGACCCATAATTTTAAGTCACTTATAGATGTGAAACAAGCAGAAAAGGGTCAGGAGGGAGGGTCCAAGGGAAGTGGGGGGTTGGGAGGAGCACCAGAATAGAGGTAGTAGTGACAGGCGGGAGAAAAGGAGAAGAAATGAGTAAAACAATAAATGCAATGAATAAAATAATAAAACATATGGACCATTGTGTCTATAAAATTTTAAATCTTTTATCAAGACAGCCACCAAATCATAGGCTATGTGGTAAAATTAATATCAAAATTTTAAATGGTATGGTTGAAGTGGCTCAATTACCATTTTAGGAAGCTCAAAAAATAGTCATTTAATGTTGACTAAAGACCAATGGTAAAAAGATTGGCTCTCTTTAGTCCTGCCCTTGTCTCCATTTGATTCAGATACCCTAACATACATCTGATCTTTCAGTACTTCATATAGCTAATCATTTTAAGGCTCAAAAATCTACAAGAGGAAAAAATCAGCAATCTATTGCTATACCTAGAGAAAAACTGCTAGAGAATAACAAGCAAACAAAAACACAAATAATAAACTGTATGATTATTTTTATATAAAGGATAGCCTTCCTTCCGGAGAGCTGGTATGAGCTAGTATGATTTAATGGAAAGAGTGTGACCCATATAGCCAGTGCCTGGGTTCAAATCCTGGCTTTCTCTCACTAACTTTGAACAAGATATTCAACTCCCAAAACCTTGCTTTCTTCATTTTATAAAATTGACATAATAACAATACTTACCCCATATGGCTGTTATAAGCCTTAAATGAGATAAAATATTTAATGCACTTAGCTGAATGCCTGGCAGATAGTAAAGATTAACTATTAGTTTTGTTTCCTTGAATTTTTTGGCGTTGACTAAATAGTAGTTCTGGTAAGAGATCATAATGCAGCTATTCTTTGTTGCTGATTGAAGGGAGAGCTGAATACTTTGCTTGCCAGGCACAGAAGCAGCATAAAGACACAGACCTACTAGAGAATGGACTTGAGGATATGGGGAGCGGGAAGGGTAAGCTGTGACAAAGCGAGAGAGTGGCATGGACATATATACACTACCAAATGTAAAATAGATAGATAGTGGGAAGCAGCCGCATAGCACAGGGAGATCAGCTCGGTGCTTTGTGACCACCTAGAGGGGTGGGATAGGGAGGGTGGGAGGGAGGGAGACTCAAGAGGGAAGAGATATGGGAACATATGTATATGTATAACTGATTCACTTTGTTAAAAAGCAGAAACTAACACACCATTGTAAAGCAATTATACTCCAATAAAGATGTAAAAAAAAAAAAAACTGAGAGGGCCGTCTTGAATTCTCATTCAGATAAGTGGAGGTAGGGGGAGTTACCCAACATCTGTAGGGACCTGGCCCCTAGGGGTAGAAAAAGAATTCTTTAAGAGACCAGTACTAAGCTAAATAGTAAGTGTAACCAGTGGTGACAACAACAATAACCAAAACCATTCAGAAAAAGAATTTGTTCATATTCTTTGTTTATGGTTCTGGGGAATTGTTTAATGTACATTTTATCCAGAAAGCTATGTATTATCCAATTTTATATGTAATTCATTTATGTGCTTTCAAAGCTTTAATAATACCATCGGATTTTAGAGTGTGTTTCCTAAAGCTGTCTTACTAACCTTAGTTGATGAAGTGAGACATATTGAAGACATTATTGACTCTCTAATAGCAAAGAGAACAAGGCATATGGTCTTTACATAATAAGAAAAATGTTTTAAATTCCTTTCAGACTTCTTTGGCTCCATTACCCTGCTATGTTTACCTTATTGAGCATCCTTCCCTCAGATATGCAACCACTCGTTCTATAGCCAAGTATCCTGTTGGTAAGTCATATTTCCCACTGTCACAACTAAACAAAATATGTCGGAGATGAAACTCTTTAATCATTTTTAATGATGAGATTCTAGATCTTGATATATGAGAATGCTCGATCTTATATTCTAATACTTATATAAGTGTGACTATCTCCGCTTCTGTACCTAGGTATAGAAGTTGGTCCCCAACCTCAAGGGGTTCTGAGAGCTGACATTCTGGATCAAATGAGAAAAATGATTAAACATGCTCTTGATTTTATACATAATTTCAATGAAGGTAAGTAGTAGGCAGAAATTGTTTCTTTAATTGTTAGCTTGTGTGTGTAAATAAATCAGAAAAGGAAGATGAGATGGAGGACACATAATGACTTAACCACTAAACATTGAAATAGCAGTGGAACCTAGGTTAAATTTGCCATGTTTGTGACACTAGTTGCTTTTTTAAAAATTCAATCACTTCAGCCATTCATCAATGACCAGTGTAGACACATTCAAGAGAAGCAGCTACCAAATAAAGCTCCCCAAATGAAATCCTCATTTTCCTATTAATCTCCATTTTTAAAAGCAAAGAAATACAAATGTCCAATAAGCAGATGAAAAGGTGTCCAATATCACTAGTAATCAAAAAGTGCAAATTAAAATGCAAAACCATTTTCTCCCATTAGATTGGGAAAATATTAAAATCTGATAATATTAAGTGTTGGTAAGGGTGTAGGAAAAGGAGACACTCTCCTTCCCTGCTGGTATAAATTGGTAAAGACACTTAGAGGGGGCTTCCCTGGTGGCGCAGTGGTTGAGAGTCCGCCTGCCGATGCAGGGGACACGGGTTCGTGCCCGGTCTGGGAAGATCCCACATGCCGCGGAGCGGCTGGGCCTGTGAGCCATGGCTGCTGGGCCTGCGCGTCCAGAGCCTGTGCTCCGCAACGGGAGAGGCCACAACAGTGAGAGGCCCACGTACCACCAAAAAAAAAAAAAAAAGACACTTAGAGGATAATTTTACAGTAACCAGTTTCTAATATGCACAAATCCTATGACCCAGCAGTTCCACATCTCAAAGAAACACAAACACATGCACACCTACATGCCACATACCAGGGTGGTTACTGCAGCATTGTATGTAAAGCAAAACAATGGAAATGACCTGAATATCCATCAGTTCGTTAGTTAAATAAAATAGCATGGAAAGATCTTCAAACTACATTGTTGATTGAAAGAAAGCAAGTTGCAGACCAAAACATACAATATACCAATTTGCTTCAAAATAATAATAATAAACACTTGCTAGAATACACATAAATATATATGTTAGTACATAGGAACAGTTCTAGAAGAAAACATATCAAACTGATAACAGCAATTACTGGGGAGAGGAGGGGAAAACCAGGTTAATTTTGTTCTAATTGTGTTCAGGAAGAACGATGTATTCATGTATTATTTGTGCAGTTACAAAACAGTTAGATGGGGCTGGTGGTGAGATGGATCCATGGATCTCTGTGTACTACCTGCTCATTTATTTGGTAAACCTAAAACTGCAGCAGAGAAAATAATGAAATCTATTAATTATTTTAAAAATAACTTTAAAATTTTTAAGAATTATAATAAAAGTAAAATCAAAGAGGCATCTTATGTAAATAAGTATTCATACAGGCAGAACTGAAATTATTGTTGAGGAACGGGCCATTACAGTGACAGAGCTGGTGAACAGTTCAGTGACTGTGGGGAGTATAATCCCTTAACCTGTTTGTGCACCCTACTGTGGTCACAGGAATTTCTTCTGTGCTTGGGAATCCTTTGACTCCAAAGCCACAAAGACTGAAAATCAGCATTCTACCACCTTTGTCTGAGGACAGGTTCTATACCATCTAGTGGACCTGGTGTTGGGAAGGTCATCACTTATTCACAAGAAACCGTTCAAATAGTGAGTGTGAGACTATGATGTTAAAAAAAAAAAGAAAAAAGAAAAGAAACAATGCACCCAAGTAGAAGGCCACAAACCTGACTGAAAAAAAAAACATGGTTTTCAAATCACAATCGATAGATTCCTGCTACCAGGTAGGGATTTAGTAGCTGTCCTAGTAGCTCCGGGACAGCCAGCCCACCTCTGCTTCAATCAGAGCAGTTCTATCTGTTTTCTCCTTGTAACATTTCATTTAACCAAAGGATTCTGCAATTCAAAATTTTAAAACCATTATTAATTTAGACTCTCCAGTTTGATGGATTTTTAACTAACATGGAAAGAGCACCATTATCCAAACAATGCTGGCAAAAGGATCATAACCGTCTGAAGAAAAGTCTCTAGAAATGTATAGAAGAGCTCCATTTTTGGCTCTGTACTACTCAAAATTATTATTAGTGACTTGGATAAGGACATAAGTGACATGCTTATATAAGTGGTAAGTGACGGGAAGCTATCAGGAAAATATCTGGGTTCAAAAGGTGGATCCAAAAAGTTCTGACAATATTTAACAATAATCTAAACCAAATGTTTAAGGTTAAATACATCAGGAACAAAATTTTACTTTCATGTTAAAAAATCCCAGAATGGAGGAGGTGATAGTCTCTTTTCTGCTTGGCTAAACAACATTTGGAGACCTCTGAATAAATTCCAAGTCCATATTTCAGGAGAAACATCTATAAAGTAAAGGTTAGCCAAGGAGTTAGTTGAGCATGTTGAAGAGTTTGAAAACCATAATAGGAATGATCCCAAAGATGCACATAGAACTTCAGTTTACAAAGTACCTTCACATGTATCCTCCTGTATGTGACAATATGAGTGGAGACTGATAGAATCAAAGATACTTAGACTGGCAAAAAGAAGTCTTAAGGCCAATTTTATTTCAGAGTTTCAGAAGTATTATATTGGAAAGGAATTAGACATGTTTTCTGTGACTCAGAGGCCAGAATAGAATCGGTGGGATAGTGTTACTTAAAGACAGAAATTTCTGGGACTTAACCTGGAGGTCCTGCGGTTAAGACTCCGCGCTCCCAATGCAGGGGGCCCAGGTTCGATCCCTGGTCAGGGAACTAGGTCCTGCATGCCTCAACTAAAAAAAAAATCCCGCGTGCTGCAACTAAGACCTGGCGCAGCCAAATAAATAAATATTAAAAAGGAAAAAGAAAAAAAGAAAGAAATTTCTAATTAACGAAGCTGACCAACAATGGAACAGACCACACTTTGTGAGGCTGTTTAAAAGCAGGAGCAAGATGACCACTTGGTCAGAAAGATATGGAGAATATTCAAGCATCGATGAAGCTTAGGCATTTGAGACTCCTTCTAGCTCTGAGATTGTAAGTAGCAAAAACATGCTCCTTTGTGTTCTACCACTTTCTCCTTTCCTCCCAATGGACCTTCTGGTTTAAATGTATGACAACTGATGTTTCCATCTTCATCTTGGAAGGTGTGGTAAATTCTAAAAATGGCCACAAATTCTTCCCTTCCCTGCTTCCATGTCCTATCAAGAGATGGAGTCTGTTTTCCTACCACCTGAATCTGGCTTGGCCATGTGACATGTTTTGTGCCACAGAAGAGGTTGGAAAAGAACTTGAACATCAGGGCTTGCTCTCTTGCTGACCTTGGGAACCTTGCACTGTCATTATGTGAATCAGTCCACCCTAGCCTGCTGGATAATGAGAGACTTGTGAGGCTGAGAACTGAGACACCCCAGCCAACAGTCCTGCAGCTCCAGCTGACAGCCTGTCAAATGCCAGATATGAGAGTAAAGCTGTCTTAGATCATCCAGCCTCCTGCTGACCTGCCATCTCACCACAAATGCATGAGCAAGCCAATTAGAAATCAGCCAATTCAGCCTAGACTAGAGGAACGGGCCAACCAACTCACAGAGTCATGAGCTAAATTAGAAGGTTGTTGTTTTATGCCACTAAGCTCTGGCATAGTGTGTTATGCAGCAAAAGCTAACTGATACAGAAGTAATCATGGGGTATCTGCATTCCAACCCTGGCAGCACTTTCCACGCCAAGGGGAAAGGAAGATTTTTCTTCGGATTGCAACCATAGCACACTATGGGCTCTACGTTGGATGAAAGTTCACCTTGTTTATTAAGAGTTTGCCTGGTATAAATGTAAACTACTCCTTTTCCAAGTTTCTGGGCATTGGGTTGTTTAATGCTGCGTCTTTGTAAGTTGGACTCCACTATTGGCAGACTGCCTGCATCCCAATATCTCACTGCTCAGGAGCTACCCAAATGTTTAACATACTTAGTTAAGAGAAGGAGCACAGTGGGGAAGTCATCTAACCAGTTGAACGTCCTCCTGAAGTTATGCAATCACAGAATGTCAGAGCTGGAAGAGTTCTCCAAGGTAAACTAATGTGAAACCGTCATTTGAGAGGTAAAGAAAGTGAGCTTTGAGAAGTTCAGTGTCTTGTTCAAGTTTACACAGCTAGGAGACTAGAGCCTAGGTATCATGACTCCCAGCCCTAGCCTCCTCTCCCACACTGGCTTTTTAAGTTCTGTTTTCTACCTCTGTCCTACCTCGATGTACTTGTGGACAGTGTGTCGGTAGGAATAATTTGAGAACATCTTTTGGTTTAGTGTTGTTTGTGAACATCCTTAACTAAAATTTTATGGAACCATATAAGACCCTGAATAGCCAAAGCAATCTTTAGAAAGAGGAACAAAGCTGGAGGCATCACATTCCCTAACTTCACACCATATTACAAAGCTGTAGTAATTAAACCATATAATATTGGCATAAAAGCAGACACACAGATCAATGAGACAGAATAGAGGGCCCAGAAATAAACCCATGTATATATGGTCATTTAATTTACAAGAAAGGAGCAAAGAATATACAATGGGGAAAGGACAGTCTCTTCAATAAATGGTGTTGGGAAAATTGGACAGCCACATGCAAAGGAATGAAACTCAACCACTATCTTAACCACCATACACAAAAATCAACTTAAAATGGATTAAAGACTTGAACATAAGAATTGAAACTATAAAACTTATAGAAGAAAACATAGGCAGTGAGCTCCTTGAAATAGGTCTTGGTGATTTTTTGAATCTGACACCAAAAGCAGAAGCAACAAAGGCAAAAATAAACAAGTGGGACTATGTCAAATTAAAAAGCTTCTGCACAGCAAAGGAACCCATCAACAAAATGAAAATACAATCTACTGAATGGGAGAAGATACTTGCAAATCATATATCTGATAAGGGAGTACTATCCAAAATATGTGAAGAACTCATACAACTCAACAGCAAAAAAAAAAAAAAAAAAGTGTGATTTAAAAATGGGCAGAAGATCTGAATAGACATTTTTCCAAAGAAGACATACAGATGGCTGACAGATACATGAAAAAATGTTTTACATCATTAATCTTCAGGGAAATTAAAATCAAAACTATAATGAGGTGTCCCCTCACACCTTTTAGAATGGCTGTTATCAAAAAAATAAGAAATAACAAGTTTTGTTGAAGATGTAGAGAAACGGGAACACTTGTGCACTGTTGGTGGGAATCTAAGTTGGTGCAGCCACTATGGAAAACAGCATAGAGGTTCTGAAAAAAATTAAAAATAGGACTACCATATGATCTAGCAATTCCACTTTGGGGTATTTATCCAAAGAAAATGAAGACACTAATTCGAAAAGCTATAGGCACCTCCGTGTTCATTGCAGCATCATTTACAATAGCCAAGGTATGGAAACAACCTGTGTCCATCAATGGAAGAATGGATGAAGAAATTGTGGTATCCATATACAATAGAATATTATTTAGCCATAAAAAAGAATGAAGTCTCACTATTTGGGACAGCATGGATGGACCTCAAGGACATTATGCTGAATGAATAAGTCAAGCAGAGAAAGACAATTACCATATCTCTCTTATATGTCAAATCTAAAAATGAATAAATAAAAATTTAAAACCAAGCTCGTAGATACAGAAAACAAATTGGGGGTTGCCTTAAAGCAGAAACAGGTAGGGATGGGAGAAATGGATGAACTGTATGAGGGGTTTTTTAGTTTAAATAAATTGAATTTTTTTAAAAGCCACTCTAACCTATTAGACAGCCTGGAAGTTTCATTTTTCAAGAACAGTGTAACCATGAAAAACTCAGTAGGACACAGACAAATCCAATAAATAGAAGAAACAAAGAAATCAAAGAAAATAAGAAATCGAGTGTTGGATTATTTGGTATATTGGATTGGTTCAGGATTATGAAACCTAAACTTCTTATTGTTCATAGAAAGGGTACAAGTCCTTTATAATATATTGTCCACTTACTCCATAGGCCAAGGAAGTTAAAGGCCTCTGGGACCTGAGATCATTAGTCACAGAGCCAACACTCAGCATTTTGGTAATGCTGGCAATGATGAAATAAGATAACACTAGAGCAAGAGCTGTTATGGCCAATGACATGTGCCTCTAGGGTGGCTTTTTCAGGTTTAGGTTAGGACATTCAAGCACCAGAAAGAAGATCCTGTACAGTGTCTCAGTGTTAGTGGTGGCAGAGCAGCTCTCTGCCTGAAGCTGTACAAACCTGTGGCATTTTTCTTAATAGCCCCAAGTTGGAAACGTGCAAGATGTCTATAAACCATAGAAAGAATAAATAAATTATGGCATTTTCTCACAGCGGACTACTATACTGTAAATAAAATGAACAATAGCTACACACCACAATATGGATGAATCTTCCCCAGAAGTTGATCTTAAGAAGACAGCCATGGCCGCTGAGCCTGCGCGTCCGGAGCCTGCGCGTCCGGACCCTGTGCTCCGCAACGGGAGGGGCCCCAACAGTGAGAGGCCCGCGAACCGCAAAAAAAAAAAAAGACAACAGGGTTTCCCTGGTGGCACAGTGGTTGGGAGTCCGCCTGCCGATGCAGGGGACGCGGGTTCGTGCCCCGGTCCGGGAAGATCCCACATGCCACGGAGCAGCTGGGCCCGTGAGCCATGGCCGCTGAGCCTGCGCGTCCGGAGCCTGCGCGTCTGGAGCCTGTGCTCCGCAACGGGAGGGGAGGGGCCACAACAGTGAGAGGCCCGCGTACCGCAAAAAAAAAAAAAAAAAGAGACGCAAGATGCATATATTGATTGATTATATTTGTAAAATATTCAGAAGTAGGCAAACCTATATTGTGTGGGATTCATGCATGGGTGGTGGAGCTATAAAGTAAAGCAAGTGAGTCATTACCAAAATTAGTGGTTACAGCTCAAATGGGAAGGCGATGGGATTATGATGGGAAAGAGACATGCAGGGGATGCTGGTATGCAGACAATGGTCTTGTCCTGGGTGGTGGTTACATGGCTAATCACTTTACAGTTCATTAAACTATATATTTATGTTTTATGTACTTTCTGAGTGTTGTACTTCACAATAAAATGGTTTAAAAGCAAGAAAATAGTGTGCTCTCCCTGTAACTGTCTGTCTTCAGTTTTTGGTTGTTGTTCTTCTTCCTTCTTTAAAGTGTCAACTTCCCTTTTTTCAGGAGATTTTGTTAGTTGCTATTTATACATATTGTTTTTGCCATAGGAAAAGAATTTCCTCCCTGTGCTATTGAAGTCTATAAAATAATGGAGAAAGTTGATTATCCCAGGAATGAAAGTGGAGAAATTGCTGCTATTATCCACCCTAAACTGCAGGTAACATTCGTTATTTCTTTTAAATGAAAATAACGATGCCCTACCTTTGAGTAGAACTTTACAGTCCATAAAGCATTTTACATGCATTAGTTCATTTGATGTTCTCAAAAACACTGCAGTCTAAGGTATTCAGACCGTCACTCAGTGAATATTTACTGAGTAAATCCTTTGCTGGCTCTGGGGGTACATCAGTGAACATGGTTTATATTCTTGTGGAATTTATAGTCTAGATATACTGAAGTCTAAGCTGTGATCTTGAAGATAACCAGATGCTATAACAGAATAATGAGGTGGGGATGGGGGTCAGAGAATGTGAAATTCCTGTTCAGGTGCAATGGGTAAGAATTATTAAATCTATTTTAATATAAGAAAACAGAGGCTCTAAAATTAGATCCTTCCCATAGTCCTATATTTTTTTTGCCATACGCGGGCCTCTCACTGCTGTGGCCTCTCCCGGTGCGGAGCACAGGCTCCAGATGCGCAGGCCCAGTGGCCATGGCTCACGGGCCCAGCCGCTCCGCGGCATGTGGGATCTTCCCGGACCGGGGCACAAACCCGTGTCCCCTGCATCGGCAGGCGGACTCTCAACCACTGCGCCACAAGGGAAGCCCAGTCCTATAGTTATTGATGACAGATCCAGAACGAACGTTCTTTGCAGTTGACCACATTGCTACCACCTCCCTGTGATCACTACTGTATAAGTTAGAGCAAAACAATCAGAACCTCTTTCTTTGGAATGTTTTCTGCCACCTTTTCCTGACTCCTCAAAACCTCAATATCTGCTCCTTGTGTGGTTTGGTCAATAATGGCATAGTGAAGGGGAGGAAAAGGCTCTTAGGAATGTATAGGAGGTTTAAAACTGGAAAAGGCAGAGATAAAAGCAGAGAGGAGCAAAGATTCCAAAAAGCTAAAACATCCATCTCCATGCACAATCTCAGACCTCAGAAATGTGGAAGTGATCCAATGGATTGTCTAATCTGGTGCATTCAACCCTGGATGCACATTGCCTAGAGAGCCTTTTAAAAAATAACAATGGAGCTTCCCTGGTGGCGCAGTGGTTGAGAGTCCGCCTGCCGACGGAGGGGACACAGGTTCGTGCCCCGGTCCGGGAAGATCCCACATGCCGCGGAGCGGCTGGGCCCGTGAGCTATGGCCGCTGAGCCTGCGCGTCCGGAGCCTGTGCTCCGCAACGGGAGAGGCCACAACGGTGAGAGGCCCGCGTACTGCAAAAAAAAAACCAAAAAACAAAAAACAAAAACCAATGCCGGGCCCCCACTCTGGGATAATCTGATCTTATTGGCATGGGTAATTAGGGTGGAAAACCACTGATCCAGTCCAGACTCCTGTTTAATGACCCTAATGATAGTTATTCAGACTTACATCTTAATAAAGTAGCCAGACTCGTGGAGCAAATCCAGCTTTGTGCCTTAGTGGGATCTGGGTGGAAACTTGAAGAAGGAGCCTTAGGCAGTGTTTTAAAGGACAGAAAGATAAAGATTGGGGGAGAGAACAGAGGAGAGCACTACAGGTAACAAAAATTGCACATACAAGAAGCAGAGGCCAAGGTGATGATGTCACAACCGGCTACAACACAGGATTAAAAAAATTTCTTTATCGGAGTACAGTTGCTTTACAATGTTGTGTTAGTTTCTACTGTATAGCAAAGTGAATCAGCTATACGTATACACATATGCCCTCTTTTTTGGATCTCCTTCCCATTTATGTCACCACAGAGCACTGAGTGGAGTTCCCTGTGCTATACAGTAGGTTCTCATGAGTTATCTATTTTATACATAGTATCAATAGTTACAAATGTAAGTTTTACATTCCTCAAGGACATCCATGAAAAATACAAAAATCATCCTGGGGAGGCAGAGAGGTAAGATTAATGGGATCAGGGCCTCCCTGGTGGCGCAGTGGTTGAGAGTCCGCCTGCCGATGCAGGGGATACGGGTTCGTGCCCCGGTCTGGGAGGATCCCATGTGCCGCGGAGCGGCTGGGCCCGTGAGCCATGGCCGCTGGGCCTGCGCATCCGGAGCCTGTGCTCCGCAACGGGAGAGGCCACAGCAGTGAGAGGCCCGCATACCGCAAAAAAAAAAAAAAAAAAAAGATTAATGGGATCAGTAATAAACAGGGCTAGTTGTAGGTCTTGAAAGTCAGGAAGGATCATTTTGATTTGGTAGACAATAAGGAACGGCTCAGTATTCTACAGGAGGGACTGACTGATTGATTATTTCAGTAAATATATTTGAAGGACTTCTCAGCTTGTTCTGGGCCCTGAGATTCAAGATAGGGTCTCTCATAGAGCTTCCATACTAATAAGGGGAGAACAGACCATGAATAAATAATACATCAACCACATGATTTCAAATTGTAATAAGTGCTATAAAAGAAATAAACAGAATAATATAGGAGCAGTTAACAAAGGGTTCCTACTAGATGCAGTGGTCAGAAAGAGCCATCTCTGAGATGAGGGCATTGAAGGTGGAACCTGGAAGATGAGAAGTCAGCCATGTGGAAACCAAGTGCAAAGGCTCTGAGGCTGGAGCAAACTTGGAGTGTTTGAGGAACAGCAAGAAGACCAGTGTCAATGGAGAGTAGGGAGTGAACAGAGACCCTGGAGCCAGAGACTCAGGCAGGCACCTGGTTATGAGTCCAGATTTTATTCTAAAAGTGATGGTTCTTAATCAGACGTGCTCACTAGAATTCTCCAGGTTCCCTACTCCAACCCCCAAATGCTTGGAGCCTATCACAGAAGCACTAATACAGTGCTTCTCAAACTCCAGCCACATGTGAATCACCTTAGGAACTTTTAAAAATCCTCATTCTCTGGCCCAAGGATTCTGATTTAATTTATCAGGGTGGAGACAAGAAGCCAATTAGGTTCACCAGGTGATTTTCATGTGGCTCAGGTTTGGGTAGCACTGACCATCGGAATCTCTGCAGGTGGGGCTAGCAGACAGTGGGGAGGTGTTGAAGAAACCCTGTCAGTCGTTCTGGGGCACATCTCTGACTGAAAACCACTGGTCTGGAGCAGTAGTTCTCAGCCACTCTGTCCTGTAGAATCACCTGGGGCTTTAAAAAAATACAAACAGCAAATTATAAATGAGTAGCATGAGGGAATTGGAGGAGGTGTGTGGTGAAATTATGCTTCTTGATTACATGCTTATATGACTCTGTGCTATACATTTGGCAAAACTCATAGAATCATACCCCAAAATGGTTGGATTTTACTGTATGTAAATTTAGAAAATAGTGATGCCTGAGCCCCACTCTTGAGATTCCCATTTGATGTATCTGAGATGGGGCCAGCCTTTATTCATTTATATTTTTCAAACATCCCAGGTAATTGTAACATGCAGCCAGGGTTCAGAAAATTGCCGTGGTGCAACACTTCTCAAACTTAAATGTTGCACCTGTGAACCGCTGGGGATTTGTTAACATGAAGATTTTGATTAGTAGGCCTGCGGTGGGGAATCAAATTCTGCTTTTCTAACAAACTCTCAGGTGATGCTGCTCTGCTGCTGGGAACTGTTAGAAACACAGAATCTCAAACCCCCAACCCAGACCTATAGAATCAGAATCTGCACTTCAACCAGATCCCTATGTGGTTTGCATACACAGCAAAGTTTGAGGAGAACTGCTCTAGGGTTCCTATGGTGTGCCAGCACTGGTGTTTGAGGGCTCACAGGTCCAAACCCTGGTGGGGACCTCTCAAACGATTCAGTTGTTATCCTAATGTGGGGACATGTATGGGAAATATCCACGTCGTCTTAGAGTTTTCCCGGCCCACACCCCACCTTCTCCCACCAGTTCCCACCAGTATAGACCCTCCTAGCATGCAGGCACAACGTCACTCATTTTTTATCCCCAACAGTAGAATATCTTATACACAGAAGGCTCTTAATGGATATTTCCTAAATTTTGCTGAGCAGAATTTAACTTCAGGTAGCAAGAGTTAGAATATGCACCTGAGGAGATGCGCATTTAGTTTTGCCTTTTGATATTATAAATCTCTGTGGCAATGTTCAAGGCAAACTTGATATTGAAGCAAACTATAATCACGTGTCAGTTATAAAAATAAAAAGGGGAACTCTTTAAACCGCTGCCAAAATTAACTGCTCAATCTCAGTTTAGTCAGATAACTCATATGCCTCTACACTATCTCTTTTAAAAGAAGACAATGCTGTCATTTTAGTTGTCTAGAGCCTGACATAAAATTTTTTTTAATTTATTTTTTATTCAAGTCTAGTTGATTTACAATGTTGTGTTACTTTCTGGTGTACAGCAAAGTGATTCAGTTATACATATATGTGTTCTTTTTCATATTCTTTTCCATTATACAATTTGTAAAGTAGGTGAAAAATCTAATGTAATTTATGTATTCTAATTGTTTCCTGAGAGGATCAAGACTGGAAACCATTGCACCCTGGGGATCCTGTGTTTTTAACTCTTGATGGAAAGACTATTCCATTGGGCGGAGACCATACCGTGTACCCAGTGTTTGTAAACGAGGCTGCATATTATGAAAAGAAAGAAGCTTTCGCAAAGACAGCTAAACTAACACTCAATGCAAAAAGTATTCGCTCCTCTTTACATTAGAAATCACTTCTAGCTCACTTGTTATAGAGTACACTGAAAAATTCTACTAGTTCATAAGCTCCTGAAGAGCAGGACTGTGCCTTATTCATTTCCACAGCACCTATCCCAGTGCCTTGCACACAATGGACATTCAGGTATATTTCTTGAATGAGTGAATACATTAATGAATACCTTTTATAGATATCGTACTTTATGTATGTAACTTATTCAAAGAAGCACATTTCTTATTTCTGTATAGCTTTTTATACCTTATACTTTGATAGTTTAACATTCTTAGTAAACAGCCTTTGAATTTAAATTTTAACATTGAAATAGATACTATATACAAAAAAATAACTTGAGCATATAATTAAATGTTGTATGTTTTCAAGTAATATAAAAATGCTTCTAGAAACTAACGGTATTTTAAATTTTTTCACATTCGAATTAATGATAAAGTATTAAGGATCCAGTCTATCAACTTTAGCAGTAGTTGTGTTATCTGTAGGTTCTTAAATGCTCTTTTGAAGACGAAATGTGAACAAGAAATGAGGGCTGATTGTAAAGGTGACATTATGAATAAATCAAGAAACTCTGAATGGTCCTTTGTCCACTGACAGTCACCCACACAAAGCATCACAAAGTATCACTTCTCTGGCATGCCCACTTGTTCTGCCTTGACCTCAGGGAGCGAAGAACCTCCTTCAGACCTCTCACACGCCCCGCTAGAAGCTCACGTTCCTTCCTAACTTGGGAGGCATGTTGCTCCCAGCCCTCCCTTCTTACTTTGAAAGAACACGCTTGCCCTTCTTCCCAACCAACGTGTAAGGAAGTCTTTGGGCTCCAGTGGCATAGGTAGTAAAGGCAGAAAGAGCAGAGGGCAGTGGACACTAGTGGAAATGTGACCCAAAGCCATCTCTGGTTCACAAGTGCATTCTTTTAAGACATTCCCCCTGGCCTAAATGCCAAAGTCCCTCACTCCCAGGATTCTTCTCCTCAAAGGTCCTTGGGCTAAAACTCTGCCTCTCTCCCGCTCCAATCCCTGCAGGAGCCTCCCCTCCCTCCTCATGGCAGCCAAGTAAAGAACATTTTATCCCATGATTTGGACCCCAAGGAGCCCATGTTTACGGTTTCAAATATATTTACAAAATCACACTAACATTGTCTGTAACGTATATATGTCTCTCTCTATATAGACAGTTCCATTCTTGCAAAGCAAATTCCATGAAGCCAATTTCATTCCATGTTCAGTGCTCTATAGCACACAATTAAACTGTTTCTAAATTTTCAGCCTTTATTTTTGCACTTTACCAAAATTATTTTCATTGGAATAAACTCTCTTCCTTCTGAATTCTTTACTAAAGATTCGATTTATCACCTTTTGTATATAACAAGTTTTACCAAGCTTCCTTCTCCCATAGAACATAGAATATTCCTTTGTTCTCTATGTCTAAGTTCAATTTTTCTAGGTCAGTTTTTTTCCATACGTATATTTTGGCAAAAATACTTTACTCTCCCATCAAATTTTAGTTAGTTACAAAATTTACAATGTGCAACTGAGGCCACTGTGATTTCAGGTTTTGTATTGATTATTTCTATAAGGTCTCATTCTCTCTGACTCAATATTTATATCTTTAGAGTTAGTTAGGTGTGATTTTTTAAAATTCTATAACTATAACATATTGCTATGTGGCTTTAGCCACTTTCCGTTTTATTTTGATTTCTAACGGTCTGCAGACTCATTTTTCCCATTTATAAAATGGGATAAGCATAATAATAGTGTCCCTCTCATGGGATTATTGTGAGGATTACGTGGGCTAATGCAGATAAGTACTTAGCACGGTGCCTAGTGAAATTCCTAACCGAAAAGGCCCTTTTTGATCTGCCCTTCCCTCCCCACAACCTCTCTAGACTCATCTGCCTTCAGGTCCTCTCTGTTCCGATCGGCTTTGTGTTGTTTTATTCCTGCGTGTCTTCACACAGACTGGCCTTTCCACCTAGAATTTTCTCCCTTCCCTTCTCTTCCTCCATCCCTGCCCCTCCCCCACAAGACCTCGTGTTAGCAAATTCCTTTTTTTTTTTTCCAGATGCAACTCGACTCTCATTTCATCTATAAAGCCTTTCTTGGCTTGCCCCTTTGACCCTCTCTGCTTCCATCCAAACTTGGGGACATTACCAGTGTCTTTTTCAGCACCTGTAATCTAATAAATGTCTGATAAAGTTCAGTTGAGTAAATGAGTGTGCTCAACCATTCCTTTTCTACTGAAATGTCTTCATATTCCACCAATGTCTCTGCATTCTCTTTGCCTTCTTGCCTTCTTTCCCAGTCACTTCCTGAGTATCCCCATCACTCCCAGGTAGAATTTACTCCATTCCACACTCTTCAGACTGTCACTATATGCCAAATGATGGCGGATGGAAAATTACACCCTTTTAAGCCTGCAACCCTATGGGGAAAAAAAGGAAATTCAATAATCCCGTTGTGTGAAAGCTTTTGGTGGTTTCCCCTCACCCTTGATAGGAAATCTCAAAGCCTCCCCACAGCTGGACAGTCCTGTGTGCTCTAGCCTCTGCCTACCTCTGCAGCCCTTTTCCCCAGCAATTTTCTCCATCCTCAAATGCACCAAGCTCCCTACTACAACATGGTCTTTGCCCATGTTGTTCCCTCTTATTGAAACCCTATCCCACCACCACACTCCCTTTACCTGGATGACACTTATTCTTAAATGTGACTCAGGCTAGGCTAAACCACTTTGTTATGTGAACTCATTGACACTACTGGACTAGTGCGTACCAGTACATCTCAGAGAACCTGGATCCTTGGCCCAGGAAAAAGCACTGTGACCTTTACCTGTCATTCCATCTCTCTCCAAGTCTCAATTTCCCCACCTATTGAATGGAGATAGAATACCCATCAAACCATCTACAGAGACTTCCCTGGTGGTACAGTGGTTAAGAATCTGCCTGCCAATGCAGGGGACACGGGTTCAGCCCTGGTCTGGGAAGATCCCACATGCCGCGGAGCAAACTAAGCCCGTGAGCCACAACTACTGAGCCTGCGCTCTAGAACCCTTGAGCCACAACTACTGAGCCTGCGTGTCACAACTACTGAAACCCGCGTGCCTAGAGCCCATGCTCTGCAACAAGAGAAGCCACCACATTGAGAAGCCCGCACACCACAATGAAGAGTAGCCCCCGCTCGCCGCAACTAGTGAAAGCCTGCACGCAGCAACGAAGACCCAATGCAGCCAAAAATAATAAATAAAAAAATAAAAATTAAACAAGCCATCTAAAAAACAGTGGATTAAGATAACCAGTATGAATGAAAGCACTTTATAAATAGGGAATCATACAATCTCAAAGGCTGAAAAAATTGCAAAATATCTTTTGGAAGATTATTTTTCACAGTATCAAAAGTCATAAAACTTTATCCTCATTGACCTAGGCATCCCACTCCCAGAATATATACTACAACAGGGGCTTCTACCCTTTTTCTATCAGTCTACCCAGAATGTTTCCGTGGATGGCACATTCCTAGATTATAGACTGAAACCTGTTTGAGCTAGGATGTGGATTATGTACAATTCCCATTTCCTTGCCACTCGAGAAGACATATCCCAGTGAAGGGTGTTATTCTGGGAATCGTTTGGATTAAGTAATTGACCAAATGCAGCACATCACTTATTAATAAATTGTTTGCAAGTTCTGCAACCCCTCAAGACACAGCAGCATCTTGGCATTCAAGTTGAGAACTGCCATTCTTTCAAAATAACTCAAAAGAATGAAAAAATGCACATACATGTATGTTGGGCAATAATGATAGTAATAATATCAGCTCTTTCCTGTCCATTCCCTTATTGCCTCCTTATAAATAAAGGTCCTGTGAGGTAGACAGGAGGGATTTCTATGGATGGACCTCCTGCTTGGGGTCATATTACCTGAACCTATCAGGTTTTCAGGCTGTGATTCCTTGGGCATGTCACTTAAAATCTCTAGGTCTCCTTTTACTCAAATTACTTCCAGAGTTATTGAGTGGTTAAAATGGGGTACTGGACGTGATATACTTTGAGATGTAAACACTGCACAAAGGTGGTCTGTCTTAGTGTGCTGAGCTGGGACCAATAATAATATTTTAGGTCCGAAAAGTGGCCTTCCCTTTATCCACTCATGTTAAGCAACACCCTACGATTTCTAGTCAGTCTTCATAGTGGCACACCTAAGACAAGGATAAAACATGATCATAACAAGGCAAAATAAATATTTATTAGAAATCATAAAAGCATTTCTTCAATGGCACTAAAATGTTCTTACTCCATTTATGACTCCTTTCTTGAACACAGAGTTTCACACACACACAACACTAAAAACTGTAAAAGATGTAAAAGGAATTTGCAAGGATCAGGCACATTCAATGAGAACAAGGTGACAATTCTGTGTTTGGGATGAAGATCACAGTAAAAACATATAAATCAATGCAGAGATCAAGTATGGCTTACAGGCCCAGATGACGGCCCATCTACCGGGGCCCTACCCAGAGCAAAAGGACTTAGCTCACCAGGCCTTGTGGAAGGAAAAGAAGGTCAATAACACTGGGCTCCAGGGCAGGCAGGAGCCCTCTATGAACACAATGACTTCACAGTACAGCCTTGAACTCCTTCTCCCACCCCGGCAAGGAGAAAGGTAAGCACCATTTTTATTCCAAACAGATATATCACATAATTTCTAAAATAATGGATTCTTCCTGAGGCAGAGTTTAGTTAAAGGAAAATTTCCAGCCAAAACTGTTATCTGAGCATGGGAGATTCCACCCCTGGAAAATGCCTTCCCCTTAAATTACTGAAATGTGAATCATTTAAGATGTCCTTATACACCTGTGGAGTCAGAGTGGCATGGTGTGTGGTTTTGTACACACCTGTATGCACACACTTCAATTTTAAACCCATCATGGGGATCACAGGGACAGTGCAGACTGCCAGCATGAATCATCTGAGCAAAAAGCTCTAGTCCCCTCACATACGTCAACCACAAAGGCAGACTCAAATTTACCAAATAACTGTGCTAAAAAAAAAATCGTGCAGGGGGATATCGGTGGTTCAGAATCAGAACACTCCAGCTTCAACAGCTCTGATACGACCTCCTGCATGACTTTGAACAAGTCCACTTTCGTTTTAGAGCTTTAGTCTCCAGGTGTAAAATAAGAGAACTGGTCCTTTTAAGCCAATGCTCTTTGACTCATTGCTTTCCTTGGTAAACCTACCTAGGCTGACACCATCTAGGCTGAAAACCTTTGGGGGATGCCACTGTCAGGAAGAAGATTCAGTATAGAAAATGGTCCTGCCAACAAATTCCATCCAGATCCACAGACAGGTCTCCATACATGTAAGAAGGCAAAGATCCAGTTATTGATTTCTGTCTGTCTAACCTCCCAGCTTTCGTTCAAGTGGGAAATGGAGAACCATACGGCTTGATCCATTCATATCCAAATCAAAACATATCTGAACTCCCAGCTGCATGGTGTAGAGCATGGCGGCTGCCCTTCAAACCAGGACGTCTGTTCAGGATAAATGCAAGCAGGTAATTCCAGATACAGGATGCTAATCTCCAGGCTAAAAGGACCTTCAAGTTCATTTGAGTGTGATCTTTAACAATATCCTTAATAAATGCTCAACCAGCTTCTGCTTAAATATCCCCAATATCTGGAGCCGTTGCTGGACTGAATTGAACTAAAATTTTTTCCCCTGAAATTTCTAACTTTTGGCACTAGCTCTGCCCATCTGGAACACATCTGCTCCCCCTGCCTCTGGGACTATCTCCCCACATCTTCCCTTCTCTGGGGAACATGCCTAGCCCCTTCCTCCCCTGCTCACACTTGAGCTTGGCCTGACCACTAGAGCTTAGAGCACTGGTTGGCTCCCTGGGTCATCCGAGAGCACAGGGGCTGCTGCAGATTGTACGGCTCTAAGGCTACATCCTCCAGTCATGGCATCTCTCCCTGACCCAGCCCATCAGGGGCACGAGGGCCAAGTTTCTACCCACCCAGGTAAGCTGGTGCATGGAGTAGCCCAGAGCAGAGAAAAAGGCTGAGAGTGGACTGCTTGGCCTGTCCTCCTTAGTTTGCCTCAAGTCAGATTAACTAGCCAATAGCCAAGTTATCTAAAAGCCGAATGGTTTTTGTGCCACTTAAAATTAAAATTCATGGTTAATAGCGTTATAATTCCACCTCAAAAGTTCCCACATGAATCTTTTACCAGATAACTGAGGCAGAGTGGATTTTATGGTTCTTTAGGCTCCAGTAACCTGGAACATTTCTACTATCTCCACTTCACCTCTGCCCCCAAAGTGACTCTGTGTGATTTCAGGGGGGAGAAAAATCAGAGGATGAGAATCTAAAAATAAGCCGCACATCTTGGCAAGCACTCCTTTCTCAAATACCTTCTCCTCCACTTCAAAATTCACAGTTAACAAAAATATTTAATACCAGAGCATTTCAGGTATTTTGTTAAATTCCTCCATTGAGAAATACTGATGTATAAGAGTAACCTCTGAGATTCAAGACCATATAAATAGAGCAGCTGCTATTTCTGTTTCAGTCGAAGCCATGATCCCAACTTAGAGGCATGCACTGTTGCAGGGCTGGGACAAGGAAAACAGCCAAGATCTTTCACCCAGATCGTAGTCCCTGCCTGGCGTGTCTCTTGTGGAATTTTATGTGCATAAAGAAAAGATTTTTGTCCTTGCTCTGGTCACCCCGAGGCCAAGTATATAATACTTACCTCCAGCCCCAAATCCTAAAATCTATTTCTCAGCTTTAAAATCATATACTTGAAGTAATTTTCCTTTAAAACTGAAAAAGCCTTTCTCTATTGAAAAGAAAAAGCCTGTGTTAATTATGCTACTAGAAACGTCTCAGCTGGAGACAGTTTGAGCCTTGAGTACAAAGGCCGCTCATTCCAAGGGTGTTTTCCTTCTCCCTGAAGGCTCCAGAAGCTCATTCTCCTCCAGTCCCAGGATACCCAGCTTAGCTCAGTCCCCTGCACATTCTGGGATGGATCAAGAGTCCCTTAAATTCAGGAGACCCAGTTACAATCAGGGAGATGGTAGAATGCGCAGGCTGGGGCTGGGGACCTTGGCAGAAGACTCCTCTCCCTGCTCCTTGGGCCCCCGCCCCTGCCCTGCCACCATCTCTCCCAGCCAAATCGACCTGCAGTTGGTGAACGCAGAGACTTCACCCAGGATTCAGGGACTCCTGGGACTCCCAGGCTCAGGACTGCTGGCCGTGGGTTTATACAAACTCTTTGCCGAATAACAAAGTCCAGGGTGTTTCCCACTCAAACTGACAACTGCCCCTCGGTTCAGCCACCCGTCCAGCATGAGGGTGCTTTCCTCGTCTCTGCAGGTGGAGCCAGGCTCCATCACTCTGCAAAGCCCGCAGCACCAAGTCCAGGACCCAGCCTCCAGCCTCAGACGGACCACATGCACACGAGCTCTGGGTTCTGCTTCTACACGGAAGTTTCTGGAACTTCATCCATTTCGTCAAATGCATTGAGGGTAGTTTTGCTGTTGCTCCTGGAAGAATCTTGGATTTTGTTGAAATCTGCTTTAAAAAAACAAACAAACAAAAAAAACTATTTTACAGAAACAGCATTCTGCAAGTTGTACCTCCAGGTCTCAGTCCACCACCTGCCTTAGAAGTTATTCTAACTCAGGTTAGAAAACGGTAGAGCTGGAAGGAATTAATTCAACCCTCCCATTTTACAGATGGGGAAAATCACGGCCCTCCGACTTGGTGTGCCTGGGGTCACGTGGTCAGAAAGGAGTGGGCGTCACGCTTCCTGATAGCAGCGGTACCTGTCCGTCTCCCGGGCCCTGGATCTTCGTTGAGGAAAGAGACGTGAGTTTTCCATTCAGTCCACTTCACCTCGTTGATCCTGCGGGTGTGATAATCATTCTCACTACTCCCCAGGTGCACCTCATCAAATGCAAACAAGTAGCACAGCGTTTGGGGAGTCCTCCACAGGGATCAGGAGCATTCCTGCCCTATGTGGTCACATCAGTGTTGTTAAGGCTTGAAACCTGCCCAAATCCCCATTTTCCCAGGCCTCCAGGATCAGTCTCCTCCCAGGGTGTGGGACCCAGAAGCTCAGAGAGGTGTAAAGGGGGCATCTTCAGCCAGCAGGGGCTGTGCCTGACTCGGAGAGGCAGCCCACGGAGAAGGAGGGAAGGAAAGAGAGTGGGGCAGGCTCGGGCTGAGAAGATGTGAGGGTGTGAAGTCCAGCTAGGGTTAAGGTTGCACTGAGAAGATGGTAAGGGGACTTGCCTGGCAGTCCAATGGTTAAGACTCCTCCTCCCAATGCAGGGGTTTGATCCCCGGTTGGAGAACTAAGGTCCCACATGCTACGGGGTGTGGCCAAACATTTTTTTATAAAAAGAGAGGAAGGTCAGGGTTCAGAACCCAAAAGAGTGGGCAGTGTCTAAGGTACTGAACTGTAACTGGAGAGGATAGTTTGGCTGAAGTTCACATTCACAGAACAACTCTAGAGTGAGGGTGTCAACATTAGACGTATTTATTAGGGAAACTATCATAGTTGAAACGATGGTTCCTGGGGCAGAGCAGGGCGGGGAGGGGTTTCAGTCATAGACGTAGGTCAAGGTACAATTATGCTCCAAGAAGGTAGTCTGCAGGGCCAGGCAGTCAGACAGGGGGTCGGAAGAGGTAGACCCATCAGAAAAGATGGTCAGGGCACGTGCAAGTACTTTTTTAAAAATCAAAAAGCTTGACATCTGTCAAAAGTAGCTGTCTCACTTTCCATTTGCCTGTGACCGAATGTACCTCTCAGAAGGACAAAGAGTGCCAGGCTGGCAAATCTCTTCCAAGGCAGACACTGGGCAGGGGGAGGCCATGGAGGCACCTCCAAAAGGGCAGAGTCTCCTCCTTCTCCTTTCTGAGGCTTAGAAAGTCTATCCCAGGGCCAGCGACCCCGAAAGAGCAAATTCCATCTTCTGAGGAGGCAGAACAGACCGTGGTCTGGCAAGCAAACGGCAGCATCATTTCGCTAACGTTCACCAACTCATCTCTCTTCACCCACCCAGAAAGCCTCACCAAAGGGCCCCTCTCCCTTTGTTACCGCAAACACAGTCGGAAATCTTGCTCTGCTACTTTACACAGCTCTCCCATCCGGAATCTGCTCCTCAGCCATTCTGGTAACATTTTCTCGAGCTCCAAGGTCGTCCTGGCTCTCTGGGGACATAAACGAGCCTAAGTGCATCTCTCAGGAGCCAGCCCAGGAGCACGGCTCCGTGTGAGCGTGGATGCGCCCACACGCATGCACACACACACATATACACACATGCACACACACCAAACAGCCCACTCCACCTGCATGGAATGCTTAATGCATAGATCCTGAGGATCTGGCTAACCTACAGAATTCAAAAATGAACACCCAGTCCGTTTGGGAAAGGTGTTCAAATTGTTTTAAACATCACACAAACGATGTTTCTGGAAGTCCAGAGCTGCCTCACTGAAAATGTTAGGATCCTAGGATCCCACCAGGAAGGGAGGTTCCAGGAGGACATCATGCGGTCCTAGCCCCATGGCAGGCGTAGAGTCCCCTCAGCAATTGTCCTGGCAATAATTTGTCCAATCTCTCCTGAATATTAGCAACAATCCAATTAAGAAAACCCTAATCATTAGTAACTTCCTTGTGTCAAATCAAAGCTTTTTTCCCTGTTGTTGCCCCATATACCTCACTTCTGCCTCTTGGACCACAGAAGGAAGCTGCTCCCCCTTTCACAAGTAGCTCTGCAGATATCTGAAGGCACTGTCACGCTCTTCTTACACCATTTATGTAAGAAGTGTAACATGCCTGGCCACTACCTCTGGATCATCCTGTGGGTTAGTGTCCTCAGTGTGTAAGGCCCATAGCCTGTGAGGGGTATTGGAGGAGAGCAGAACTGTCACCTCCGTTGTCTTATACCTAAGGACATCGTCCTATACCTCCTCCTCTTAATGCAACCTCAGGCCATGCTTCAACATCCACATATCACACCACTGACTGAGCACAGCACACCCATAAGCCTGAGCTCCTCTCACACGTGCTATTGTCCAGCCACACTCCCTAGACCTTATACCCCAGAAACCTAGCTTCCTCAAACCTGGCCAAGCACAGGGAGCTTATGCAGATTTCCAGGCCCCACCCCAGATCCACTGGTGCCATGTGCTGAAATGAGTCCCCACGAGGGCTCCCATAGAAAGACTCTGCCAAGGTCACCTGTAGGCGCCAGATGTGCTCACTCTCCTTGGAGATGTTCTCCACGGTCTCCCCCATCAGGGCAATGAGCATATTGAGGAGGAGGACGAAGGTGAGGGTGACATAGGTGATGAGCAGGAACAGGAAGAGGATGGGGTACTTGGAGTTCTGCTGGATGTTCAGGTCACCCAGGCCTATGGTGAGCTTGAAGAGTTCCAGCACCGTGTCGCTGAAGCTGCCATAGGAGCTGCAGTCCTCATTGTCCTTGGAACACTTCTCGATCAGCGAGGCCAGGGCTGGGAAGACATGAGAGGGTGTTCTCTGCAGCCTCTCTGTCTGGTTAGTTAGCCAGTCAGCTCGTGCATGCCTGCATGTACACCTCTGCCCACACACACAGACTGCAGGTCTGCCGCCTCCTTCTCTCCGGCTATTTAACTTACATCTCCAGCCTCAGCTCTTCTGGAAGCTTCATCGGGCTGGTGCTCTGCCTTGACAGAAAGGGCAGAAAGCCCCTTCTGCCTAACAAAGCCCAAACTCTTCTCTCTACCCCACCATTCAGCCCTTGATCTACCACGGGCTTGCACAGTCGATAATTACAATCTATAATCTGTGTGTCTCTGGCTCCTCAACCAGGCTTTGAGCTCCCAACTTCCTGTAGCTTGGGTTGTCTCCCCCAAGACTGGGAAGTCCTGAGCCTCTTCCTAATGCTCTGTGGCAAGACCTCTGGTCAAGGCCTGGGACTCTTTCTTCTCTTCTTCCCAGCACACTACAGCAGTGGCTCATGACTGAATGAATGGATGGATGGATGAATGAATGAATGATCAAATTAATCAGGAAGGAAATGGATGGATGAATAAACAAACAAGTGAAGGAGCAAATAAATAAGCAAACTGTGACCCAGAAAAGGTACCAGACAGATGGGAACAGCTGCCTAACTTCAAATGCCAATGATAACTAGGGGAAAAAAAAACTGGCTTGGGAAAATAAAATGATATCTCTTTATGCAGAGGTTAGAAATAAAATCAGGTTATGCTGTTCCCTCTGTTGTAAATGGAGAGGTTTTTTTTCTTTTATCGGAGTACAGTTGCTTTACAATATTGTGTTAGTTTATACTGTACAGCAAAGTGAATCAGCTATATGTATACACACATCCCCTCTTTTTTGGATTTCCTTGTCATTTAAGTCACCACAGAACACTGAGTAGAGTTCTCTGTGCTATACAGTAGGTTCTCATTAGTTATCTATTTTATACATAGTATCAATAATGTATATATGTCAATCCCAGTCTCCCAATTCATCCCATCCCCCCTTTCCCCCTTGGTATCCATACATTTGTTCTCTACATCTGTCTCTATTTCTGCTTTGTAAATAAGATCATCTATACCAATTTCTTCAGATTCCACATATATGCGTTAATAAACGATATTTGTTTTTCTCTTTCTGACTTACTCCACTCTGTATGACAGTCTCTAGGTGTACATGGAGAGGTTTTCAAGAGGGGTTTCCTATCCCCGGTCCCAGCAGACCGAAGGCTCTCACAGATATATCTGCAGCAAACTATGACAGTAATGTGATTGCGGGGCCAAAGGAGGTTACCTCAATGCATTACTCTACTCCGACTTTTCAAAGACCATCAATCACAGTTCTGCAGACTTTAGCTTCTCCATTTGTAAAATGGGGCCGAAAACCTGCCAAGCCTATCTGAGGCTGTGAGAGCCGCATGTGATGATGGATGTAAAGGTGGGAGGCATACCACACAGGGTGGTTGGATAAAAGCAACCAGTTCAAACCCTGGAGTCTCTAAGCCTCAGTGCCCTTATGGTCAAGGATGATAATGACTCCCCCTTGGTCAAGATGTCACGAGAAGTAAAGAGATAATGGTTGGGAAATGCTAACCACGGAAAGTGTTCCACCGGTGGCCGATATAATTGTTGCTGAGGCTCCTGTGTGCTTTGTCATGCTGACATCTGTATAAAGTGTTTTACAGATGAGGGAGTTACTATTATTTATAAATCAATTACCTACTCCAAATCCAAGTAAGAACACGATATACACAAACAAGAACTTCAGAACATCATGCAAAATGACCTACAAAGAAAGAAACGCAATTCAAGGGTAAGGTTTGAGCACATATTCAATATACATTGATTTCCTGCCTGCTTCCCACCCTCTCCTGGGTTCGCACTCTAACCATGCCCTCACTCGGGCCACTCTTCTGCGACCCTCACCAGGTCCTCCTGTTGCTGTCTCCACAGCTCAACGCGGGGCCCACCTCCTCCAGAAAGACTTCTCTTCTGTTCCTGCTCTCTGCCCTCCTCCCTCCTAGAACACAGTCTGTTTCTGTCCCTGCTGATTCAGGCTGCACATGAGCACCTTTCCTCATAGAAACTCACATCTGGAATCCTCACACTTCCTGAGGGCCGCAGTGTGCTAGGCCGAGCTCGCACTGGCTCACAAGAGCTGATTGTCTCACTTTCATGAATTTTCTGAGCTCGTTGTTAAACACAGCCATGACTAAGAATTAAATTGTGTAAACTTATAACTAAATAAATTGCATTAGAAACAAAGATAATAAATGTTCAAAACTCATCACTTTCCAGTGACTTTACTACATTTTTTAATTATCTAGGCTTTTAAGGCTATTTATTTCTCGTAACCATATGGTGGAAACACTATATAATGGTGCATTACTGTGCATCCCTTCCCAATTCTGTATTCAGTGACATCGCATTGGTAGCTGGAAGTCAGCCATGGTGGGAATATTTACACCATGGAAACTGGTAAAAGCTACAAATCAGAGATTGTTGATCATCTAGATCTTGACTTAAGACAACGATGGACAAAATGTTAAGGCAGATTAAACTTTAAAAATGTGTCCTATCTGTAGCTGTTATAGTGGGAATAGCACAAAAACGCTGATGAGATATTCTTCTAGTATTTGAACAGTATTATCCAATTCAGCAGATAAATGGCTCAGCATCACTGACAAACAAATGCAGTTTCAACACAAGTCTTCATTGTTTCCCTTTCATCTTACTCCTTAAAGCAGAGGAAAATATCAGCATTTATGCTGGCACAACACTCACTTGTCAATTGCAACCACAGGTTGGCAAAGAGATATGAGTTCAACCAAAATCAACAAATTATTCAGTGAGACTCAACTAGCCATGTGGAATTTACGACAAAAGGCATTGAATATTTTATTATTGTTTGTGACTTGTGTGCTGCACATCCTTTATATGGTAAACATATATAATAAACATATCTACGTGTATATATATAACATATTATATATACATATTTTATCTCCTAGAGAGCCTGACCAAAGGCAAAGGGAGACCACGGTATTTGGGAGAAAGAGCAGTGGCCTGTCTCTTGGGCAAGTCTCTTTTCCTCTCCAGACCTCAATTTCCCCATCTGAAAAATGGGCCTTCTCGGAAGGCCCTCCCTGCCCATCTCTGACGCTCGGCAGCCCCAACACACCTTCTGGATCATGACGCTGTACATGCCCATGGACTGGAATCCCCGCGTGTAGTAGAGCATGTTCGCCCAGCCCAGGGCCATGGCCAGCACGAGGCAGGCAAGGTACTCTTTGTAGGCAAACAAGTACAAGAAGACAGATAGTATCACAAGCACAGCTTGGACAAAACTGTTCAGGAGACACAGGAGACAAGGGCCTTACTTACTTCTTGGCATCAGGGCAAAGATGTCCAAATCCTCCAACCTCCCTTAAATCCTGAATGGTTACCCTGGTGGCTGGTGCTGAAGAGACAGATAAGGCTGCCCCAGATCTGCTGGACCACGTCTAAAATCCAGCCTTGCAGATTGCATTGCTAGATGCAAGTCAGCGCTGGTTGCAGTTGACAAGGACTTTTTAAAGATACAGATCCCCAGGGCCCAGGGGATTCTGGTTCAGAAGGTCCAGGGTGCTGCCCAGGAGGTTGTATGTTTTTTAAATCACCCATGTGATTTCTGACCCCCACACAGGTTGGGGTACACTGGGGTAGACTGAGGATGTGGTGAATGATTGCATTTTTAACCAAAATGACAAAAGCTGACATCTATACTCAAAAGTCAATCATAACACAAGTCCCCCATAACCTATTTTGAGAAATCCTTTAAAAAACTACAATACATGCTATATAATAGGTTTGCTAAAAGGAGATTGTGCAACAGTGTGAATGTACTTAAGAGTACTGAACTGTACCCTTAAAATGGTTAAGATGGTTTAACTTTTGTGTTACGTGTATTATACCACAATTTGGAATGATTAAAGTACAATATGGACCAAACATACAAGATCAAAATCTACTCCTAAACAGTGTGTAACACCATCAGTTATGCAGACATCTGGATAGAAACCCTCTCTTGCTTATAACATCAGGTAGTCTCCACGATTACAAAATACCTAACTAGTTAAAGTTAGGACACAGGCAACTTTGATTTTCTTGTGCAGTGAAAAGCAAACGTTTGGGTGAGCAGGGCATTTGGCACTGAAGTGAGGAAGCATGTTTACACGTTCCTCTACACTAAGTAAACAACGAAGAAGCAGAAGAACCGGACATGGCACAGGTGCCTTCTGTCTGTGCCAAAGCCAGTGGCTGTACAAATGGATTTTTCTCTGGAATCGTCACAGTTTCTCCAAGGTGACAGACTCATATGTGACTTGCACCCTGGGCAGTGCTGCACCTGGCCTATTCATTCACTGCAGTATCAGGGGGCCCCACCTGCCCAAAGAGATGAAGAACTTAGCTCATGCTTCTGGAAGGCAGGTACATACTTAATAAAGCTGTTAATAGGTATTTGGAAACATCAGGCCAAGATTTAAGGTCTTATAGAGCCAGCCTCCCAAATGCTCAGAAGAGGGCCTTTGGTGGGGTCTACAGAGCCATGGAGCCTAACATTCTTCATCTCAAGCTGCAGATCCTTTTCCATTATTTATTTAGAGACAGGGGTTACGTAATCCTCTGCACATGACAGGGGTTACATAATCCTCCTTTTATTTAGAGAGAGGGATTACGTAATCCTCTGCACATGACCTCATTCAGAGAGGCTGCTGAGCTGAGCTTTCTGGCTAGAGCCTACAGTAGTCAACCCTGCACAAGCTTGGGATGAGGCTGACTGGGAAACTGGGCTGGCTTGAGCTTCATGACTGAAGCTCCGCCTGACTCTACGTGACTCACTTCCCTGCTCTGAGCCTCGGTTTTCATGCCTAAAGATGAGACTCAATGATTTCTCAAGTACCTTCCAGCCCTGACCTGCCAGGGTCCAAAACGACAGCCAGGAGGAACTGGCCTGGAATGTCCCTTCATAAAAAATAAACACACCTTCTCTGTGCTGGCAGCCGCCCAGGGCTCTGTGGCGGCTGCCGCCCAAGGCTCTGTGGCAGGGTGCAGTCAGCTATCCCTGCAACCGGATGGTGGGTACTGTCCTAGCGTTTTGTGGTCCTCTCCACGGGCATCTATGTGCCTCTCTTACCAGAAAGGAGAGGGGAGGCCCCTGGCCATGTGACTTGGCAAAATGACAGGGACAGGGTGACACGGTAGGGTGGCTATTGCTGAGGGACACAGCAGCCATCATACAGGACTTTAGGCTTGCCTGTGAGGTGGTGACCAAAGGGACAGACCTACTTACAAGACAAAGTGAAACCAGGCATCCGAGAGGATGGACTGCAGATCTGAGGGTCTCAGCAGGAAGATCGCGATGCCCTGAGGGCGGAAAGGAAAGAAAAGCTGCCCCCTCTTCATGCCCCTCGCTGGAGGCTCTGGGGAAGGGGGGCGTTTCCCCAGGACTGAGCCTCAGCAATAGGGAAGTATGTGAAGGCCCAGCCAGAGCCCAGGTGAGGGATACGGAAGGGGACTTGTGCCTGGGGGGCAGTGGCAACCCCAGGGTAAGAGTGGATGCTCCCCCGATCTTCTCACATCTCTTACTCTCACCCCCGTAATCACCCCAGAACCCACAAAGCAGCACAACCATACAGTTACCTGCCATTCCCCAAATATGGCCTAGCTTTCCAGCCTCTGAGCCTTTGTTCATGCTGTGCCCCACACCTGTCCTGTAATACCTTCTCCCCAGTGTCCTCATGCCAACCCTCCCCTACCAGAGTAAGTGCCATCTCTGCCTTCAAGGCTTCCTGGCCCCCCTCCCCCACCCCCACCAATAAAAGTCATCTCTCTTCTTCTGAGCACGGGTCTGAGCCCAACATCAGGTCTTTTCACAGTCTATGTTAAAGTCTAGCTATTTGTGTCCATCTGAAATCCCTACCAGACTATGAACTCAAAGAGGGCAGGTTCCCTCCATCCCTATCATCTCCTCCAGAGCCCCACATGGAAGGTGTTCAGAATATACCTGCTGATTCATCAGCTGGATGGATGAATGGGTAGATCGACTGACACACAGATGGAAAGACGGTTGGATGAAGGACGGAAGGACAGTGGGTAAGGATGAGTGGGTGTTTAAATGGATGAATGAGTGGCTGGGTTGATGAGAGAGGGCAGGTGATTGGATGGGTGGATGGAGAGGCAGGGAAGATGGGACACTGAGTGGCTGGGAGTGTAGATAGCTGGCAGATAGATGGACAGATGGATGGAGGAATGGACAGATAAAGTAGGTAGGATAAGCTTGCTTGTTTATGTAAGCCTAAAGGTTAAAAAGGAAATGCCTCCCCAAAGTCTACCAGCGGTAGTAGCAGAGCTTGCTGTCACCCTGCCTGCCTCACAGAGCAGTCCAGGAGGGCTTGGTGACCTACTCACCTCTTTCACAGAAATGCACATGGCCCAGATGAGTACAAACATCCTTCCTAAGAGCTGCAGCCACCCAATCTTGCATGTGATGGACGAGGTGTATGGCAGGGCCTGGGGAGGAAGGGAGAGGAATGGATGGGTGTAGGATGGGGAGTGAGGAAGGCAGGGGTAGCGCCACCTCCGTGGGGACCATGCACATACACGTGCCCAACCCTCAAGCTGGGCCAGAGGCCAGCACGAAGCCAGATCTCTGTACAGGGCCAAAAAGGAACTGCAGCCCCCAGCCCCTGCCTCCCCCGCCCGGAGTGCAAACCCAGAATTCTGCGGTGAGAAGCAAGATCCAATCCATGCTAACAACCCCCTCACACCTCTTGGCATTTATCTGTTCCATCTGTATCCAGACACTCACAGGGCCTCATAACACAGTTAAAGCCAAGACTCCGTGCCTCGTGTAATGGATGGGGAACCGAGACCCAGAGTGCTGGGAATGCTTCTCCAAGTGACTTCCACCTCCTCCCATTTCCTCCCATGGCCCTCACAGCAAAAACACCCAACCAGCTCCAGATTTAGACATGGAGCCTGGGCAGGGCCTGGGGCTCCTAATTCTGCAGCCCTCCCCCAGCAGGGGTCAGCCTGGGGCTGAGCACCTGGGGTTGAGCTGAACCAGGCGCTGGCGACGTATTCAGTGTCCAAGACACTGTTGAAGCATGAAAACTGGGGGACCCCACGCACATCTCTTGGCCTCTCTGGGCCTCAGTTTCCCCATATGCACATAGGGCGGCTCCAGGGTCCTGCAGTGCTGACCAACCCATCCCCCACTTCAAGGGGCCCACTTACCTCCTCCCCCCGGGGGCGGTAGTAAGAGATGACGGTCAGGGTGATGTTGTAGAAGAAATAGGAGCAGAAGGACAGGAAGAACATGTACTTGGCAAACTTCTTCCACTTCATATGCAGCAGCGTGTGCAGGGGCTCCAGGGTCAGCATCTCATGCCGGTTCTGGGGGTAGAACGGCACCAGTCACCATGGAGATGAGAGAGAGGAAGGGACCATTTTCGGAGGGCCCTCATTTCAGAGGAAGCTCTGAGTCAGCACTGCTCCTGGCAGAAGGGGGCAATGAACTGGTTTGGCTGGAAATGTTGGGAGAGGTAATTACTAGCTCCTGAGGCTCCATTCCAGCGCACCCAGACAGCAACTGAACGACACGGAGCTTGGTGCTTTTGCCAAGAGGATCTGAGGCACGGTAGAGAGGGAGGGCTAGAAGGGAGGCCAGGGCCACGACTGGGGTCTGGCCCCTCCTGGGCCCTCCTTCACTGTGTGACCCTAGGAAAACCCCTGACCCTCTCTGGGCCTCAGCCTCCTCATCAGAAAAACTGATCTCAATCCCTGCCCTACCAGTCAGGCTGCTGTGAGGGCCAGGGAGATCCCGGGCAAGGCAGGCTCTGGGAAGCACAACTCTTGGTAAAATGTGAAAGATGTGTTGCCTCACTTTCCTCCAAGAGCCAAAAACTTCCCGCTGCTGATCTTCTCTTTCCTCTTTCAGCCTCACTGACTTCCCAGCTATGCCTCCTCCAGAAAGGCCTCCCTGATTGCTCAAACTGTGTACTCCCTGACCCTTATTTGGGGCCAGGTTTGGGGGAAGAGGGGATTCTAAGTCTGACCATATGGAACCAATAGAAGGAGTTGGGGGGAAACAAGATGGAGAAGGTCTACACCCCCCCCAACCCTGCCCAGGATTATGGGGCCAGGAGACCCCCACCACAAGGTCAGCTGGGAACAGGTGGCCCCAGCACCCACCCCAGGCCCCACCCACTAAGGCTAAGGAATGGGGGCTGCAGACATGTCTGGCTAGTAGCAAGGGGTCTTCCCAGGGCCTCCCTGGTCTGGGGCCCAGCCTGCTACCCTCTGACCTTCCCCAGCCCACCCAGGAGACCCACATCGATGTTGGGGTTGTAGACGATGATTTTCAGCACCGAGTTGTCGGTTATGGTGTCCACATTGGTGAGGTCGTAGAGCGAGGACGACACTGGCCCGTAGGCCCAGTCGGTGAACTTCCTGGACAGGCTCCGGAGCCGCTTCTCCTTGATCTCACGGCTGAGGATGTACTTCAGGATCTGGGGACAGGAAGAGTCACAACCATCAGCCGCTGGACGGGGCTCGGGGCAAAGACCGCTGGGCCTGCCCCAGGCAGACAGGGCCTGGGAAGAGGCTCCCACCAGGGATGGATTGAGTCGGGCCGAGTGCCTGTCACTGTGATCCCCGGCCCCCGCTTTATCTGTGGGATGGGCGCAAAGCTCGCTGACCTTCCCGTCACACCAGGCATTGTGAATAACAGAGACAAGAGGCGTGAAGGCCTTTTGCACGCTTCAGAGGGCTACACGATCAGCTCACAAATCCTTGCACCAGCTGGGGAGTCTGTTCTGGGAAGAATCCAGGAACTGACAATTTCGAGAAATAATTTGTTTGGCCTGGACTTGAGAAGCAGCTGGAAGTTTCTCCAGCTTCCCCATCCCACCCTCTGTCAAGACCCTGCCAGTTGAGGCTCACTGCTCTGGCCAGTCAGGGGGTGATGCATGACACCAGCCTTTCAGAGAGGCCCGTGGGACCCACTCTCTAGGTCAGCAAGCTTGCTCTCTGCTACATGTTAGGGTCACTGGGGAACATTTAGAATTCCCACACCACTGACTAACTCAATCCAAATCTCTGGAGGTGGGACTCAGGAATCTGCATCTTGTAAAGCTTCCTGGGTGGTTCCAAAGTGCAGGCAAGATGGAGAGCTCACTAGTTCCCGAAACCGAGCCCTGGGTACAATAAGATGGGGGCAGAACTTCCTGGGGCACCAACCCAAGGCCCAGGAGGAGGGTCCTAATGGGGAGGACAGTGTCAGAGCCCTGATCTCATGTGACCTAGTGGGGTTCCCATCTCATCTCGCACGGGAGCCTAGTCTCTACAGCCCAGGCAGGGAGCTCCTAGGGATAAGGCAGGTCTCCCCTTTCTGCGCCCCAGGCTACAAGAGCCCGAGGACATGGTCTGTGTCTCAAGTATGACTGCACCCTCTGCTCCCAGCATAGTGGCCAACTTGGGCAGCATCCGGAAAAGTTTCCAAAGAACACTGAATGAAGGAGAGAAGGAGCCAGGAAGGGTGCAGGCAACTTCCCAAGACTGGCAAGAGGTGGTGGGTGTGGGTGGAGGGACACATTATCCTCTAGGGAACCAGGGGTCAGGGGGCCATGCTCCATGCAGGAAGCTTCATCCCTGGGCCCTCCCCAGGGACAAACACATGGCACAGTGGTCCTTGGAGAAAGTTCTGACTTGTGACCACAGTCTGACTCTCCTCAAAGTCCCCAGGAAGCTGTGTCCTTGGGGTGGGCAGGAGATGGGGGAGGCAGGCACACAATTCCTCCTCTGTCAAAGCTGTTCTGCATCCCTTCCTCCTCCCACAAGAGAATGAAAAGGTCCCTTGTGGGCACCAGCCCTGAGCACTGGGACGGGACCCAAGGCCCTCGGGGCACCACCTCCCTCATCAGTTGCCCTGAGGTTGGCACAGCTGTGATGGCTCCACAGTCCCCACCCTACCCAGTGCCCTCCTGCAGCCTCCCAGTAGCCATGGTCCCCTCCCAGGGCTCAAGATGTGGACGCTCAGGGGCAGTTTTGCCATGATGAGTCCCGACCTTGAAACCAGACCAAGCCGTGGCTCCCACCACAGATAGAGATGGGAGCCCACCCCAGCTGAGTCTTCACCAAGCTCCCAGTGAACTTGAGTTCCTCGGCCACATCACAAGGGCACAAAGAGCCACGAGCAGCCACATACTCTGCTGGGGACTTGGCTCAATGTTTCAACCTGACAGATAGGCTGGGGTCTCTCCAGTGTCAGGGAGCAGCAGCCAACTGGCTCTGGATCCAGAGCAGACATTCGGGGACTCCCATCCTCATAAGAGGCTGAAGGCCCCCAGGGTCAGACACTCAGCCTCCACTTGGGTGCCTCACCACGCAGGAATCCTCGGCCACGAAGCAGGAGTCACCGCAGCCTTAAGACTCCTCCACTCTGGCCCCGGCAAGGGGGTCCCAGGGCAGGAGACAGAAACACAGAATGTTAGGGTCTGAAGTCCAGAGGGTGCGCCCACGTGCTGCCTGTCTGTGGTCCGTGCAGTTGGCCACTCAGAAGGGCCCCTGGGGAGCGGGCCTCGCGCCCTCCCGCCTGCCCCCAGGCCTCACCCACCTCAGCCTTGCCCATCTTGGCGGCCAGCTGCAGCGGCGTGAGGCCGTCATTGTTGCGCATGGTCTCCAGCTCCCAGTTGCCACTCTTCAGCAGGATCATGTCGTACATGTGCTTGACGAAGTCATTCTGCGTCTTGAAGTCCTCAGCCACCGTCACCAGAGCATGGAGGATATTGTTTCCCCGTGAGTCCTGCGAGGTGATGTCCGTCTGCTCGTTGTCCATCAGCAGCTGCACGATCTCGGGTTGGTTGGTGCAGGCTGCCAGGGCCAGGGGTGTCTCGCCTGGGGGAGGGGGAGCACAGGGGCTCGGTTCTCTCCTGGACCAGAGTGGTGATTCCCCAAGTTCTAGGAATGGGGCTTATCCTGCCCATCTCAGCAGGAGTGGGAGACTGAAGCTGGATCATTGCAACAAACTCCTAACCGGTCTCCCTGCTACTACCCTGGCCCTCCAACACTATCCTCAACACAGAAGCCAGACTGATCCTATTAATACATAAGGCTCACCTCACCGAGAACAAAAGCTCAAATTCCAATGACAGCCTACAAGGCCCTACATCTTCTGACATCATCTCCTCCTCTCCCCCTCACTCACTCCCCTCCAGCCACAATGGCCTTCTTCCTTTGCACGGGCTGTTCCCTCTTCCAGCAGTGCTGTTCCTTAGATACCTGCATCACTCCCTACCTCACCACCTGTGAGTCTTTGCTCTAATGTGTCACCTTTTCAATGAATCATTCACCCTAACTGCCCTTTTAAAATTGAAACCCAGCTCCTTCCTGTCCTAGAATTCCTGATCTCCTTCCCCTGCTTTACTACTTTTTTTTTTAGCTGTCGTTTTTTTTTTTAACTTATTTATGTTTTAATTTTATTTATTTTATTTTTGGCTGCTTTGGGTCTTCGTTGCCACGCACGGGCTTTCTCTAGTTGCCGTGAACCAGGGCTACTCTTCATTGCCGTGCGTGAGCTTCTCATTGCGGTGGCTTCTCTTGTTGCGGAGCATGGGCTCTAGGCGCGCGGGCTTCAGTAGTTGTGGCACACGGGCTCAGCAGTTGTGGCTCGCGGGCTCTAGAGCGCAGGCTTAGTAGTCGTGGCACACAGGCTTAGTTGCTCCATGGCATGTGGGATCTTCCCAGACCAGGGATTGAACCCGTGTCCCCTTTATTGGCAGGCAGATTCTTAACCACTGCACCACCAGGGAAGTCCCCCCTGTTTTACTTTTTATTTGTCAATAGCACTTGTTATTTTCTAACATATTACATAACATTCTTATTTGTTATATCCATTATTGATGGTCTCTCTCCCATCTAGAATGCAAGTTCCATGAGGGTAGAGATCTTGGTTTTGTTCACAGATATATTTCAAATACCTAGAACAATGCCTGGTATATATAGTAAACAATCAATGTTAGTTGAGAAAAGAGAAGGCAAGTGACTCACACTTGGTCACACAGCAAACCGGGGACAGAACCAGGGCTGGACACCAGGTCCCCTGCTGCTTCCCCCCCAATCTCCATCCTGTCACCTCTCTTCATCCCACCCAACCGATGTTTCCCAGCCAGGTCTGACTGGACAAGACCCTGTCCTCAAGGCCACCCAGACCCATCTAGTCCTGCTGACTGAAAAACCATCCAGAAGAGAACACAGGTCAGTGGCCATCAGTCAGGGCCTGGGCAAGGAGGAGGAGTTAACTACAAAGTTGTACCAGGCAATTTTTTGGTGTGATGGAGCTGTTTGTCCCCTGTCCTGATCACAGGGATGGTTATACAACTGTACACATTTGTGGAAATGAACAGAAGTGTACATTAAAATGGGTGAACTTCACTGTATCTAAATTACACATTAAAAAAAAATGTTTTTTCACCCGGGATGGCCTAACACCGATTGCTTTTGGACCCCCTAAAGTGTCAGTCAGGGAACTTTTGTCCTCTTACTTTTGACTCCTGTTTGCAGCCCTGAGAGGCACTGTACACAGGGGAGAGAGGCAAGAGCTGGCAGGCAGCATGCCTACATCCGTTCCTTACTACACTGGGGCAAGTCATTTCCCGTCTCAGAACCTGTCTGCTCCTTGTAAACTAGGGCTCTCTCCTTGCTCTCCCTCCCAGGTCTATGCTCCCTACCGGGGGCTGCTCAGGTGAATGTCTGCGTGTCCTCTAACACCACCAGGTGACACTCCCCGAATGCAGGCTCCCCATCCTCCCAAGTGCCGGTCTCCAGCCTGGCGGTCCTGTTCAGGTGGATCTGCCCCTGCCGCCACCCTGGTCCCTGCTGTGTCCTCCAGGGCCTCGGACACAACTGAGCCAGCGGAGATTGGCAGTGGGGTCTCCCCTGCCTGCTAGCGTTTCTACGGGCAGAAGCCCCGCCTCGCCCTCCGCCCCTCTCGCCCCCGGACCCCAACCCGGGGCGGCGGCACCCACCGAAGTAGAAGCCTTCGTGCTGGTACTTGGGGTTGAAGAAGACGCCCTTGGCGTGGGCGTTGACGTCGGCGCCCGCCTCGATGAGCAACGCGGCGATGTCTCCCTGCCGCCGCTCGATGGCGATGTTCAGTGCCGTCTGCCCTGCGGACAGGACAGGGGTGGGCGGTTGCGCTCAGCGGCTGGGACCGGGGGTGACACACCCTCTCTGGCCTGTTCCCCTCTCTGTCCTCTGTACCCTCCACCGAACCGTGGAGAAATACTAGCTGCCTGCCTGGTCTGTGTCGCCCAGCTTCAATCTTTGCTTCACTCATTTTTGCGTGGAAGCAAGGATTATTCGTGGAGCAACTGCTCTGTGCCCCACAGCCAGGCAATGCGGACACAGCAGGACATGGGATGCCGTTTTGATGCTTGTCCTCAGGAAGCTCACAGTCTCCCTGCGAATTGAGCGTTATGATACGGGGAGGTGCAGGGTCTGTGGTATCCAGAGGAGCTCTTAACACAGCCTGAGGGGTTGGGGGGCCTCCCAGAGTGGCCTCTAACTGGGACCGGATAAGTTTAGCCAGGCTGGATGGGGCTGGCTCAAGGCCTCATAAGCCAGGTTAAGAGGTTAGAACTTTATCCCAAAGGGTATGGGAAGGCACAGGAGGCATTGAAGCAGGGAAGTGACATGATCAGAGTTTTGGGTTTTGTACATGTGTATTTTCAAAGCACTCTGGCTGCAAAATTGGAGGATGAGTTAGAAGGAGCCCAGACTTGTGAGGAGCTGTCCATCCAATGGACCCAAAGATCCTTGGGAGAAAGAGTCCTCAGGATGGTCTGTTGGGGATGAGGGAGAAGGGCTGTCTCGGGTAAGGTCCAGGCATCTGGCCTGGGTGCTGGGTGGATGATACTCTGGTGACTGAGAAACAGAACAGGGGAGAAGCAGCAGGGAGGGGGTGGGGGAGGGACGCAGACACGGTTGGTGGAGCCTACAGAACCTCCAGACAGAAGGGACCCGAAGGCTGGGGGTGCGGGGGCCGGGTGTCTCAGAACATTACTCCAGGAACAGCATTTTCCAACATGCCGTACATAAAAACAAAGTCCTGGTAGATCAAAGAACTAAGCATTTTTTAAAATTGGAAAAGTGTTAATAACTAGCCTTTTTGGAGAGAAAACCCTCTTAAGTAAAATCCAACATCCTGAAGCCATAAAGAAAGAACTGACATATTTGCTTCCATAAAAATTTAAAATTTCTGTATTTCAAAAGACATCTTAAAGAAAGTTCAAAGACAAGTGATAGGCTGGGGGAAATATCTGAGACGTATAAAAGAGGCAACGTGCTCTTAAAAGTCCATAAGGGATTAAGACCTCCTACAAATCAATAAAAAGACAAACAACCTAAAAGAAAACTGAGAAACTATTATTAACAAGCACCTCACAGAGAAGAAAATACACACAGACAATACAGGACATGAAAGATGTTTGGAAACGCTGGTAATTGGGAGGATGAAAATTTGAACCTAATGAGTTCATACTTTTCACCCACCAGACTGGCAAAAACAAATAATCATAATGGTAATAAATAAGTACAAATAAAATTACTTTCTCCCACGAGAAAAGTTAAGGGCCCAAGCCAGACTCCCACCTGCAAAAAGCTGAGAGGTTTATCACCCTCAGCGTATCAATAAGATGGCATCCAGTTATTCTTGGGCCAATCATTTTTGACACAAGCATGTCCTAAGATCCTAGTGGGATGTTTACTGACTCCAAAAACTCAAAGACACACCTTACTGGTTATTCACAACAGACTTCCTGAGTAGGGAAACGCTATCCTGAGTTTGGTCTCCCTGCCGTCTCTCCAGTCCACCTAAGAGAGAAGCCACAAAACTGAGTCCCAAATGGGGCTGTTAATAATGAGGAGGATAATGGCAATACTAATAGTTACTAACGTGTTGGCCCTGCCCAGCTCTCCAGCCTTCCTGCCATCACTCAGCCCTGTCAAGCTCAGTCCCACCTCAGGCTTTCGCCCTTGCTTTGTTCTGGATCCTTCTCATTGTGCTGGCTTCGGGTCAAAGGTCACCTCTCTGACCATCCACACTGAAGTTGCCCGTCCCCAATTACTTCTGATGACATTATCTTTTGTTTCTTTTGTAATTTTCTTTTCATCAATTTTTAAATTGCCTTATTTAGAAGAGCAGCCTTCATCTGTCTTGTTCACTCCTGTGTTCTGGGGCCAAAAACACTGCCTGGCACACAGCCAGCGGTCAAGATTGTTTGCAGAATGAAGGAAGGTGCCGGGCACCACACTAAGTGCTTTGGGTTTCCACGACAGCAGTGCCTGTGCCCCACCACCGCCAGAAATCGCTGTCTGCACAGCCCCTCCCGCAGGCGGGTACCTTCGTAGGCCTCCTCCGTGTATTTGGCGTTGATGAACCTGTCTAGGATGTTGTTTTCCTCAGCGAAGGCGAGCAGGATCCTCACGATCTCCTTGGTGCTGGGGTTGATGTTTAACAAGGCCTTCATCAGGCAGGTCTTCCCCATGTCCAAGGCCGTCAGCTTGCGCATGAGGAAGTCTGCAGGCAGGGTCGCAGGATGGAGCCGCTGCACAGGGGGGCCCCGGCTGCCCTTGGCCCTCCGGCCCGGAGGAAGGGAGGCCGGGGTGTGGCGGCTGCAGCCGCAGACCTCAAGAACCTGCCGCAGGCTCTCCACGGAGCTCCCTGCCCTGAGCTGCCCGCTCCCCTCTGCCCTGTCCAGCTCTTCCTCCTCCCGCCTCCTTGCTGGCTCCTCCCCCTCGGTGAGCTGCCCAGAGCCTTATCAGAGACCTTTTGCTCTTTGCCTTCTGCACCGTCTCCCTGGTAGGGGGACAATCCCACCCACGGCCTGGCTTCCCACTGTCCAGCTCAGAAATCTCCAGGCCACCACCCCACACCCCAGTTTCCTACAAATAGACTTCACCCCCTTCCATTTAACTTGCTACTCTCCTGGTCCCCAAGACAGCTCGGGCCCCACCAGCCACCAAGTCTCCCAAGTCCAAATGGCACCACCCTGGACTCACTCCTCACGTCCTAGAGTCCTACCAGTGCCGCTCCCAGAAGGGCTGTTCCCCCTTCCTCGGCCCGGCCGCTGGAGTCCCAACTCTGCCTGAACAGCAGCCTTCTCCAGTTTTACCCCCATCCTCCACCGTCACCTGTCTAAGCCCTTCCATGGCTCCCCATTGCCCTCAGAATCAGGTTCGAAGTTGCCAGCCCAGCAGTTAAGGCTGGAGGGCGGGGTGGGAGGGCAGTGGGTAGGTGGACAGCAGGAGCCGAGCAGGACCCCCGGCCCTGCACCCTCTGCCAGGGCCAGCCACTGACCAGGCACATCCAGACTGCTGCGCTGCTCACAAAGCTCCTGCAGCTCCATCAGCAGCTCCAGCAGCTGCCCCACGCAGCCCTCCGACACAGCCACAAAGATGCGCTTCTTCAGCCGCTTCGTTTTGTGCCTCTGCTTTTGCTTGGCCAGGTTTGCACTGAGGCCAGAAAATGTTTCCAACTCACCACACATGCACCACTGTCTCCTGTTAGCCCTCCAAAGCCACTGTGCCCACAGGGGGCTCGGCGCCAGCCCCCACCGTCTGCACATGCCTGTCACAGTGCCTGAAATCCCCTCCTTTAGTGCTGGGGGGGTGGGCGGAGGTGCTGGGATTCATGTTGCCCTGTGCTGCTCCGCTTCTAATCCAAATGCAAGCACATTTTATCAAACTGTATCTTTGGATCCACATAGTAATGATCAGGAAAGATACATGCCTAACTGTTCATCCTGATTACCTCGAAAGAATGAGATCAGAGGAAGGGAAATTTCACTTTCATATTTTGTGTTGTTTGAATATTTTTCATATCTCTCTCCCCACCCCTACACTCCAAATAGGCAGCCATGGTAATGCGTGATGTGTATCCTTTTGTTTGTATGTGTTCTTGCAAAATGCACATTGATGTTTGATGGCTACATGCATGTATGGTTTTTTTAAAGTCTTTATTGAATTTGTTACAACATTCCTTCTGTTTTATGTTTTGGTTTTTTGGCTGCGAGGCGTGTGGGATCTTAGCTCCCTACCAAGGATGGAACCGGCACCCCTGCATTGGGAGGCAAAGTCTTAACCACTGGACCGCCAGGGAAGTCCCCTACATGCATGTACTTTTAATTTATGTATATGGCATTGCATTAAGTTCTCATCCTGCTGCACACTGTTGTCCGAATGTTTTATAATGAATGGGTATTACTTTTATAAAATGTAATACTCCTTTCTCCCCCAAAATGACCTACATGCCATAGCTATGGGCCCAGACATTTGCGCCCCAGGATTGGCAGCCTCTTTCTCTTTCCTGCAGGGTCCTGTTGCCTGTCCCTCTGGCACCTGCCTGGTGGGCACGGTGGGAGGAGGGGAAGGGCCAGGCTCACCTGGGGCTGTTGGGATTCAATGGGGTCTCTGTCACGACATCCTGAGGAGATTGTGGGGAGTCCATGTCATCACAGCTGCCGGGGAGGTTGGTGGGGGAATGGGGAGGACAGAGAGAGGGACAAGTTTTTAAATGGACAATGGTAGTATGCCACAAACAGGCCTGGCTGTGTGGCCCAGGGCGAGTCACTGCCCGCCCGCGAGAGCTGAGGGCTCGGCCAGGGCAGGGGTGGGGGGCTGGCGGGCTGGCGGGTCGCAGTACTCACCACTGCCGGATGTTGGAGTCCATGGGCTTGGAGAAGATGAGGGGAGAGGTCTTGGTGACAGTGGGGCTGGGCTCGAACCCTTCTATCTCCAGGAAGAAGTGTGCACTGGGGAGACACCCAAGCAAGGCCATTAGAGCTGGGACAGGGCCTGTCCACCCGTGGGTCCTGCAACCCCACTGTCGAGGGTGCCCTCCTCACGGAGTGCTCACTCTCAGTCAGGCCCAGGCAAGCCTGGAAGGCTCAGAGCTAGTCCAGAAATGGGGCGTACATGGTGTGAGGGCAAGGCTCACTGACATCTTGGCCCCCCCACCTGCCTGTCTCCTGCCTATCAAGAGGAACCTTTTGACTTGACCTAAAATCAAATCATTCTTCCAAAAGAGAAGACAAAGGGAGGAGCAAACCCCTAGCTGGTAGCCCGAGGCCTGGGTTCTAGTCTGGCTCTGCCTCTGCCTCTCCTCTTGTGTGACCCCAGGAGGTCACTGGCCTTCTCTGGACCAAGTATCCTCACCCGGATGGAAAATGGTTGGGCTAGATGATCCTTAAGACCTGGACTCTGGAGCCAGTGCTGCTCCAGTACCGTCTACTTAGGGACTGTCCAGCTGAAATGGGCATCAGAAGTCATCTTGTGAGATCACCTTTCCCTGCACCCCTGCAGTACCCCGGAAATGCCACCCCAAAGTTGTCACCACACCACTATGGCAGCTCTGACCCAGCGACTAACAAACACATCTGCTAGCAAAACATCCTGGTTGACATTTGCTGACTATCTCCAGGCGCAGCCCAACTCCCACACCTGCAGGTGTTTCCCCAGGACAATTGGTCCAGCTCCTGCCCTGACCTCCATCCCACCCTACTTATCTGGGTTCAGTAGTGCATTTACTCAACAAATATTTACTGAGCATGTACAATATGCCAAGCACTATTCTAGAAGCTGTGGATACAGTGGTAAACAAGTAAACAAAAATTCCTCCCCTCACAAAGCTCTTGTTCCAGTGGGTTAGTAAGAACTGGCCCCAAGGATCAGACCAGATTATAGCACAGTGAGGCCATTGCATTTCTGGCTCTAGACCAGGGGTCCCAAACCCCTGGGATCTAATGCCTGATGATCTGAGGTGTAGCTGATGTAATAATAATAGAAATAAAGTGTACAATAAATGTAATGTGCTTGAATCATCCCGAAACCATCCTCCCCCCGGTCCTTGGAAAAAGTGTCTTCCACAAAAACAGTCCCTGGTGCCAAAAATGTTGGGGATCACTGCTCTAGGCAATAACACACTGTCCTTTGGCTGTAAGTTCTTCAACAGCAGAAACTACAATTGCATCGTCCTAATTCTCTAGAACCCAACATTTGTCGTGACACTCAGAAGACCTAACAATGGATGAGTGTAAGGATGGATAGGTGAAAGATAAATGAGTAGAAAAAAGAATGGCTGGTTGGACAGATGAGTGGATGGATGAATAGATAGGTAGATGATGGATGGTTGGAATGGACGGATGGATGACTGTCTATTGGTCTCTCCATCTATCCACCTATCTACCCACCCAAGTATTCATTCCTCAGACAGTCATCCATCCATCCATCCATCCATCCATCCATCCTTCCTGTTGAGGGATGCATCCCCCCTTAAACTGTAAAGGTTGGGAGGTTGCACCCCTCAACAGGAAGATGAGGGCTGTGACTGAGGAAGGAGGACTTCAGTGGCTGGGAAGGTGGATGGTGAGAGCTGAGCTGGGAAGGACCCAGCTGTACATAAGGACCTAACTCCTGGGACAGGGAGCTGCTAGACCACGAGGGCCTGTCCCATGCCTGCCCTACTTGCCACTGCATGTGCCATATCTCATCCACCAGCATGAGCAGACAGCAAGGTCTTGGCCAGGTGACATCCTGGCTCCTGACTTGCAGCAGGTGCTGTTTGTTTATTCCTACTTTGACCCAGCCAGAAAGGCACCACCACCTAGGTGTTGTTAACTCAAATGCGCAGACAGACAGCTCTGTACGATTCCTCCTGCATTTCTATTCCTTTGAAGGCAGAGAACTATCCCCAGGTGGACTCAGGCCTGGGGAGGAGCTTATCTCTCCTACTTTGTCCAAAGAAAAGCCCAAGTGCTCTGAGCTTCAAGGCCAGTGCCTCTGCAGCCTTCATGGCCTGTGTCTGCGTCCCTGGGCAAGGTGACGCCCAGGGGGAGGTAACCATAGCAGCCACTCACAGGGAGGGGCATGATGCTTCAGAAAAAGCTCGAGGTCCAAAAATTTCTCCCCAATCTAGATTTCTTGGTGCCTTCAATTCCCCCATTAGTACATATTTCCTTAGTGGTCAGAACTGCCTTCTGACATGTATTTTCTTTTCTTTTTCTTTCTAAACCTGAGTCCTATACTCCATTCTGAGGGAGTTGCCCAAACCTTTGGGGTCTGGGGAGAAGTAGGCACATGAGGTCCCTCAAAGAGCCTTGGGAAGGAGAAGGGACCACCGATTCATGAGACAAAGGTCACACCTCACACCAGGCCCTTAGGTGGGCGGGGGCCATTGGCAGAGCTGACCCTGGAAGTAAGTTCATGAACCAGGATGGGCTCAGAAGGGCAGCCCGACTGCAGGAAGAATCTGGGATTTTCCTGCAACTCTGTCCTCAGTCCTTCTCTGGGAAAGTGAGAGGGGAGGGAAGGGGGAAAGGAAGCAGGAGGGAGGTGCTGGTGGCTTAGATCCAAGATATCTCTGCTCCTACCCAGACAAGCCCTCCCAGACCCAGGCTTCCCACGTGGGCCCGCGACGCCTGTCTGACGCCTGTCTGATCTCCACATCCACCCAGTTTTCTCTCCTGCGCTCCGGGATGGAGCTTCCACCTGAATGAGCCTCTGGCACCTCTCAGCCCACATGTCACACCTGAACTTGTTCCTGCTCCTCTGAAGTGCTCATGTCAGAGGTGGCCCCATCACCCCTCCAGGTCCCCCCACCGGAGGAGGGGATGTCTCTCGGCCCCGCTTCTCCCTCCCGTCCCAGAGTTGATCTGGCAGACTCCACGATCCTAGTACTTCTCTGATCTGTGCCTGCTTCTCCATCCCTCACCACCAGGCTCACCACCTATCACCTGGGCAATAGTCGCAACAGACTCCCCTCCAATCCATCACCCACACAGGTCACCCAGAGTATCCTTTCTAAAATGCAAATCTTGCCATGCCCTCCCTCTCACACAAAATCCCTCCATGGCTCCCCACTACCCCCAATTGTCCAATGTCCTTAACTGACTGCCAAGACCCAGCCCCGGTGGGACTTATCCCCCCAAAGACACCCTCACCCACCCGGCACTTTAGTCGCATGGGATTCCTCACGGGTTCCTGCCCCAAGCCTCTGCGCTCTCCCTTCCTGTCCACCTGCCACCATCCACTGTAACAGCGGCCCCTCAACGACATGCCCACAGGATCAGAACGACCTGCCCCTCCTCAGGCCTGGCCCCGCCTAGTTCACGCTCTCTCCAGGCCACTCCCCACATTCTCCCTGGGGCCCCCTCACCATCCAGACTGTGAACAGGGGCAGGTGTTCTTTCCCAGCCTGGGCCCAGCCCCCTGACTCGTGCACAAAAGGCCTCAGCAATTACTACTCAATTCAAGTGGGGGGGGGGGTGGCGCTTCCCTGGTGGCGCAGTGGTTGGGAGTCCGCCTGCCAACGCAGGGGACACAGGTTCGTGCCCCGGTCCGGGAGGATCCCACATGCCGCGGAGCGGCTGGGCCCGTGAGCCATGGCCGCTGAGCCTGCGCGTCCGGAGCCTGTGCTCCGCAGCGGGAGAGGCCACAACAGTGAGAGGCCCGCGTACCGCAAAAAAAGAAAAAAAAAAAAAAGAGAGAGAAGGGAAAGCACCAGTGTCACCTCGGCCCAAGAAGGGCCCTGGGACAGGGGCCGAAGAGACAGGGCAAATGGGCCAACCTAGACCCGGGGGCCCACCCGGGTCCACGGGAAGCGCCGCGGGGTTGAAGGAGGGGCATTCAGGCTTGAGGGCCACCGAATCGGCTCAGGCGGGGACTGCAGTGGAGGCAGCTCAGGGGCCAGCTGTGACCCCGGAGAAGTACTTTCTCTGCTCCCGCCACCTCCGTGTCCTCAACTGGGAAGTGGTCATAACCGTCCCAGCCTATGCAGTTCCCAGGGGCCCTGGGGCGTGACAATGACGACGCCAACAGACAAAGTTCAAGGTAACAAAACACTATCAGCGCCAACATGCGCCGTGCCAAGCACGTTGTTGGCACAATTGCAATTTACTGTTACTCTATGGGCTGATGCCGTGGCTGGTGTCCCCCTTACACAGGCAGGGTTGGAGAGCCTGAATTACCTGGCTAAGCACCCAGTGGATATGAAAGCCCCCAGTGGACTTGAAAAATGTATGCTGTAGGGGGCTCCCTGCTACCTGGAATTTCCACCCACCTTTCTGCTCCTTATCTCAAGGATGGCTCCAGCAACTCCCCACCTCCCCCAGGAGCCTTTCTGAATGTTTCTGCCTTGGTGCCCCTGGGCCCCCAGGGAGGCCTCCCTTGATTATTCCAGTCATACTAACCTCCCAAGCTCAGCCCCAGAGTATGCAGTGCTGCGCCCCCTACACCCCCCATTATACCTGGCTGGGCACCAGGCCACCCCAGATGAGACTGAGATTCTCAGGTCCGCCCCAGGCAAGGGGTCCCTGAAGGTGGGTGCCAAGCTCCTCCTGTGCCCCTCACAGCGCAGCACCCAAGCCTGAACCTGCCGGTCCTACCTCTTCTTGGTGGGGGTGATCTCTGCCGGCCTCTTCTCCTGCAGGATGGCAGCGTTCCCACTGGGGATAGTGGCTATTCTGCCCATGAGAGGCACCATCTCCTTCGGGTGGGCATCCATGGCTGGAACACAACCACAGCACAGATGCTCAGGCTGAAGGGACAGAAAGGAGCTTCAGACCCCCATGTAACACCACATGGCTCCTGCTCATACCCCCTGGGATGGGGAGCTCACTCTGCCTTCCCAGGCCACCACCCCTTCTCAGGGACAGGGAGACTGTCCCCACAGCTTCCCCTGCTCCCTGCTTCAGCACCCCTGCTCCTATGGGTCCTAGGAGAGCCCAGCAGAGCTTCCAGGTAGAGATCACCATGCCCTTGACCTCTCTCCAGACATCCTCTCCAGCCCCACCAACCTCCAGGTGGATTCCTGAGAATTAGCTCTGCTTTTTCAACGTCCTTCTCAGGTTTTGTGTTTAGAATTCTCCTCGACAGAGCAGGACTGTCACCTCCTTTCCTCTAGACACTATGCTCCTAGTAACAGAGCCTCAGGCCGCCCCGGTTTTTAAATTTCTCACCCCGCTGGTGCTCTCTGCCACTAACATACTGATTATCTTTCTCCCCCACCCAAAGCTGAGTGTAAACCAGCCATGTGGCTCTCTGTCCCCCTGGAGGGAGCAGCTGAGCCCCGGCCTCCTCTGTCCAGACCTGCTTTACTGATGCTCGGTGAGGGCTGGACCCCATGCGGGCCTTGAAGGGAGGTACTGGGAAGAGGAACTGATATGTCTTCCAAGGAGACTGAGGGGAACTTCGAGCTTTCTGTTGGGGGCAGGGCTGTCCAGGCAGAGGCGACAGCCTGAGCAAAGACCAGGGCTCAAGAAAGTTCGGCGAGTGGCAAGGAGCTGGTGTGGCTGGACCCGTGGGCGGTAAGAGGCTTGGGAAGAGGTTGGGCCTGTAGCAGGAGCTGTGGCTGAACCTGGGGACAGCGGGGGCGTGAGAGGGATCCAGGTCCTACAGGAGACGGCACAAGGGGGATGGAGGAGACCAGAGGCCAGGACGAGGCTGCCGTGGGGGCCAGCGGGGAGGTGGGCTGGCCATAGAGAAAGAGGTAGGCAGGGGAAAGGGCTGTGGGGACAGGAGGTGACTGTGCAGTGATCGGGGGCCATTCTCAGCTTGAGCCACCCTCAGAGAACTCCCTTAGAGTCACAGGGAGCCAGGGCAGGGGGGCGGGGCGGTGATTTCTGTAAGAAGAGCCCAGCTGGGTGGACCTGGGGCCACTGGGGCTCCTGACCTAAACAGGAGAGCCCCCTGGAGGCAGTGCCTGGATTTGGTTGTCTGCAGACTGCAGTGAGGCTTGGAAATGGGAGAGCCTCCTCCCCCTGCCCGCGCGCCCCACCCCACTAAACGTGAGCGATCTTGGGAGAGGAAAGTCATCCAGGGGGTGCCCCGGAGTGTAGGTACCTAGAGGCAGGAAGCTCTGAGGAGGCCTTAAACATCCTATTGGGAGAGGATCGTCAGCACGCAGGTCCCAGGCCATATCCAGTCACAGCCGGATAAGGATGGGCCGCCTTTACCACCTCCCTCAGCCCAAAATGACCTGTGGGGCTAAAGGCTGGGCTGGGCCAACACTGGAAGAGAGGGATGGAGGGCATGTCTCTTACTGCTCCCTGGGCCTCTGTTTTCCCTTCTAAAAAATGGGTTGAATGGTCCCCTACATCTCTCATCCATGACCGCTGGCTGCTCCATTTTCTCTGCCCTGCCCGGTGAGTACGAGACAGTCCTGGGCTGCTGGAGCAGGAGGGAGTCAGAGAACTCTGGCCGGGGACTGCAGCAGTTCTAATTTGCTCCCTGAGTCACCCCATAAACCTGCGTTCCCACCTGCTGGACTCTCTTGCAGGCCTGTCCCTCACTCTATCTGGGATTGGGCATCCTCACCTGGGAAGTGCCTACCAAGACCCGGTACTGACTGGAATGGCCTTTCCTGGGAGACTGACCAGGCCCGGGGGCCACAGGGCCCACCCCCCATCCAGGGCTTTCTGACTCAGCTCCTATGAGCCACCTGGGCCCTGTCCCTCTCAAGCTCTGGGGCCATCTCATCCCATCCTGAGCTCCCATCACACTGCTGCCCTGGAGTGCCACGTCCCTGGGGCCTGCAGGGGTGACAAGAGCCTCACCTCTGCCCTGGGCAGCTATGACTGTCCTCCCACCCCAATGTCCCCAAACCTCAGGGAGGGGAAATTTTCCCACATCCATCATATCCTGTGCTCTCACACACTCCCTGTGGCCAAGAGCTCACGTTCAGCTTTGTTTCCCCTGCTAGAGACCCAAGCTCCCTCCCAGCCCTCCCCTGAGGCCAGTTGGCAGAGGGACACCTGAGGTCCTCGCCCTGGGCATCCTGGGGCCTTGGAGGGCACTGGCTACCTGTTCGGCAAGACTCACCTGGTGAGGTCCAGCTGGCAGTGGCTGTCCTTGTTCTCAGATCACCGCATGTCTGGGGCCCAAGGCCCCCCAGTAGGATTATAGCTGAGGTGGTGAGAGGCTCTCATCAGAGGCAGAGGGATGGCTGGAATGAGGCGTCAGAGGCAGAACTTGCTGGGTCACCTGCCCTTGACGCCAGGCAGGCCGCGCCCACCGCCCACCTGCCCTGCCTGAGTCAGCCCCACACCCACAGGGCAGCCTCACCCCGGCCCAGGAGAAGGCAGGGGAGGCAGCAGGTGCTGAGGCTGAAGTTTTGGTCCCAACTCTTCCCTCTCCTGTATGTCATGCTTCCCATCATGGGCCTCATAATAACTACTTCCCAAGGATGCTGTGAGAAGTCAGAGATCCTGCTGGTAGGAGGGCCAAATGAACTGTCGAGTTCTCAGCCCTGACCCCTGGGAGGCAAGGCCACAGCCAAGGGCTGGCCTGGTTGACCTCACAGTGGCCACCCCCAAGACTTGTTTTCCGTCCTTCAAAGTGTGGGATCAAGTCCGCTCAGAGACAGAGGAAGTCCCCATTCAATGCTTCCCACCAGAAATTATGCACCGCAGACCTGGGTGGCAGACGGCCTCACCTCTAGACTGTATGACCTTGGGCAGGTCATTTCTCCTGAGACTCAGGTTCCTCATTGTGAAACGTGCAAAATAAACCCACCTTGCAGAGCTACCACAGGGCTTAAATGAGAGAACATGTAGAAAAGGCGAGAACAAGGCCCAGAGCACAGAAAGGACTCCATAAACAGTGACAGCTGTTAACTATTATTGTTTTTATCCTGCATTCATTCTCCCAGCAACTGCCAGGCCACCTGCTTCCAAGGCCAGAGCATCAGGGGAGACTCTGAGCCCTCCCTCCCGGCCCAGGCCACAGCTGGGAGTCGGGGTAAAGCAAGGCTGGGGTGGCCCTGCTGCTCTCCAAGTGCCACTCAGGAATTACACACCTGTTCCCCCAGGCAAGGCAGGACTAGGATGAAGCAGGAAGTCTCTGCTGACAGGGACGGCACCGGTGACTGATGTGGCAAGGACGTCCTCGGCTGCCAAGGGGGCAAGGTCCCTTGATCCCTTGTCACAAACTGCCAGGCCTGGGCAGAGGCAGAAGGCGGGTCAGGCTTCTGGCCGTGGGACAGCAGGACCTGTGGCCAGTAAGGGGCAGAAAACCAGGCTCCGGGGCCAACAGGCTTCAGGTGTGGGTGAAGTAGGGAGCTGCTTTTGCAGTTTAAGTCAAAGGAGCCCCAAAGTTCCTAAGTGCACATCCCAACCTCATCACTGCCTGAAATTCCATTAAAGCCGGATGTTGGACCAAACACAGTCCGCCCTCTATTGCTCCATTAATTGCCCCTCCTGACTCAGCACCTCACCCCTCCCTGCTTGCTTTGGGCTGACTGCCTCTGAGCCCTAAGGGTGAGGCTGTTGCCCAATCTCAGCATCTGCATTTTGCCTTGTGTTAGCACATTTTCTCAATAGCCAGTCTGGCTTAAAAGGCCTCTGTCTCCTACCCAAAGGTATACAGTGTGCCCAGCAAGGAGAAAAGGGAGCCCCCTCTGCTGTGTGTGGAACAGGGGCTGGTCTGCATTCAATCCTATTTAATCCAATACATCATGAGAGCCTACAGGGAAGCCAGGGGCCAGCGTGGGGTTCTGAACTGGGGAAAGTGGTCTCTACCCTCAAGGAGCTGTGAGCCACGCGGGAGCCAGGCTCGGGCAGGAACTGTAACCCCACCGGACAGGTTACAAGGACAAAGAGGACTCAAGCCACCCAGGAGGAGGAAGTGCTTCTAATGGGAGGTGGGGGAGGGATTCAGAGAAGAGCATTTGGGTTGGATTTGGGAGGAGGGAGGACAGTCTACACAGGGAGAGCCAGGGAGCAGGCGCTCAGAGGCAAGAGAGGCAAGAGACACAGGCACGTTCAAGCTGTGGTGACGAGCTTGGGCAACATCTAAACTCAAGTCCGGCTGCAGCCAACTGAGTGGCCCCAGGCCACTGAGTCAGCCCTGACCCCTTAGGGGGACACACCAGGCAAGTGTTGAGAAGACCCCCCACCACCACACACACACCTCCCAAGCCCTGCAGACATCAGGCCCAGGCTGCAGGCCCACAGGTACCCCCTCCTCCAGGAGGGAGAAGGGAGAAGGGAGAGGAGGGGTCTCGGGGGAGGGGGTGCAGCCAGGGAGGGGCCAACCTCTTGACCTGCTCTAGAAAATGCCCCACTTGGTGCAGTGAGGAAGGAGGGGGCACCAGGAGCCAGGCAGAGTTCCATCAGCAGCCTCAGGCCTGAGCAGACCCACCCAATGGTCAGCAGCAGGTCCGTCTGCATCCCAATGGTCACAGCTGTCCCTGGTATAGCAGAGCTGAGCAGCCCGCCCATCAGGGATTCTGGGTGGTGACTCATGCTGCCTCGGAGTGATGGAGAGTGGAGCACATGGGAACGGAGAGAGATCAAGAGACAGCGACAGATAAAAAAGACCAAGCTAGTTGCAGGTGTGTCCTCCTTTAAACAACCCGGGTTTACACAAAGGTTGTAATCATTCATTTTACAAAAGAACACCCACAAGATTCCTTCCAGCGCTGAGTTTGGAGGTTTGATCCAATTTGCAGAAATTTGAAAATATCTAATGTCTGCACATTTTCTGAGGAAGGCCTACGGGTAAAGCAAGGAGTCCCAAACCCAAACAGGAAGCCGAAGCCCGCATGTCTCCCTTCCAACCCTGGGCTAGGCTGGCATGCCCCAGCCCGTTCTCCGCCATGCAGTCTGGCACCACAGTCAAGTTCGGGCTTTGGAGTCAGATTTGCCTGGGGTCAGACCCAGGCATTGCTGTTTACTCGCTGTGTAAACTTACTAACTGTTCCAGTCTCAGTTTTCTCATCTATAAAATGGAGCTAATAATAGCTCTTCATGGGCTATTAGGAGGCTTAAAGGATAATGAACATGGAGTACTTTGCATAAACACTCCCTTCGTTCTAGCCATCAGTGTTCTTCTGCTATGCTTATTTGCCGTGGTCTGGCCATGGCTCACTACACGCCTGGCCGCTTCGTCAGCCAGACTCAGGATCCTCTGTTGGGCTTGTGTGTGGAGGTAGATGTGCTGCTGGAGAACTTGGAGGAGGGGGTCCCAGTGTTCCCTCCGGATAGACCTCTCACAAAAGGGCTGAAGCCCAGCTGCAGCTAATGTCATCCTTCATCTTGAGAATCAACATCCAACAATTTCATGACTAGGCAGCTCATTCCACACTCCACAGACATAACAAAACCCGCCAGTGTTTGGGACAGAGGGCTTTTCTAGATCATTCTTTCTTACATTCTAGTCCATAAAGCAGGGATCCTCAAACTTTTCCATAAAGGGCCAGAAAGGAAATAGTTTAGGCTTTGCAAGCTATTCAGTCTCTTGCAACTGCTCAGCTCTGTGTTGTAGCATGAAAGCTGCCAGAGACGGTACAGAAATGAAAGGTTGCCTTGTGTTCTAATAAAAGTTTGTTAACCAAAACACGTGGCAGATTTGGTCCCTGGCCCACAGTTTGCTAACTATGGTAGGTGTATGTGTGCAGGAGTGCCCTCACCCACGGGTAACAACTAAAGCATGACCAGAGGCTCCTAGCCATACAAGGTAGTACACACATGCACACGCACACACACGTGCACACACAGACCACATGGAGCCAATGAGCTACGCCGGCTCAATGACTGACATGGAATTCACACTTGATATGACATATGTATTTATTTATGTACTTATCTCATGGATGGCAGGATGAGTAGTAGTAGAAGTAGGTACCACTGTAGGCGAGCAGGACTATGGCCACTACAGAGGGAAGATCATTAAAAAAATTCTTGCCACGTGGCTTTGGGACATGGTTCTATACTTTTATTTGAATAGCAATAGAGCTAATATTTTTGGAACTGTGATGGATCACACAGAAGGAGGGAGTCACTCCGGAAACACCTGATTCTGGCAGAGCTGGGAATGGGGCCAGGTTCCCCCACCTTCTCGGAGGAGCAACCATCGTCACCTCCAGACCACTCTGGACAGGGGAGATATTAAGCACAGAATAGACAAGGGCTTCGGCATTTTATCTCAAAGAAGTGTTTTGTTCTAAAAGGTATTTCCGGGCTTCCCTGGTGGCGCAGTGGTTGAGAGTCTGCCTGCCGATGCAGGGGACATGGGTTCGTGCCCTGGTCTGGGAGGATCCCACATGCCACGGAGTGGCTGGGCCCGTGAGCCATGGCCGCTGAGCCTGTGCGTCCGGAGCCTGTGCTCTGCAACGGGAGAGGCCACAACAGTGAGAGGCCCGCGTAACGCAAAAAAATAAATAAATAAATAAAAATAAAAATAAAAGGTATTTCCCTGGGCTTCGCTGCCTTTCACCCCCAGGAATATAAAATCAAAGGAAACTGGGGCATCGCATACATGCACGTGGCGATTTCTCATTCGCCATGTTTGATAAAGTCAGTAAAAACCAGAAAGCAATATCCTTTTGTGTTAGGAGAGTCAGTTGGGGACAGTGAGGGTTGCGTGACTATCTCTACCCGTGCATCCGGCAATGCCTCCCGCAGCTTGTTCCGTGTGGTCTAGGAAAGGGCCTGCGAGGAGGGTGCTGGTAGGGCCAGGCTGCTGAGACATCACTGGTGGCCCCTACACACCTTCCTACCAGAGACAGTGGGCTTTCCTAAGGCCCACAGGGTTGAGAGCACCCTGTGTGGTCCCTCACTTCTCCCCTAAAGCAGCAGAATCCTTGACGATATCGGCATCTTCTGGCTTGAGGGACCCCGCAAAGTGCTTCAGATGAACTTCCTCAGGCTGGGCAGGGTGTCTTTCTCGAGTACTTGCATCTCTTAAGAGGGGAACCAGGGCAAAGTTCTTCCAGTTCCTCCCTGCAGCTGAAAGATGAAATACTATTACTGCCTTGGAAGCAGCAAAACGATACCAAACGGTCGTTTGCTGGCATTACCACCCTCCAGATAAAAGGGGGCAGAAGCACATCGGTGCTTCTGGAACACAGGGATCAGTGCCATTTCCTCTTTCCTCACCTGATCAAGGAGCCTCATCTGCTCTGGCAGCTCCTAAATTCTCCTCCTCGACCCCACCCTGACTTGCTTGTGGCCTCAGGATTGTCAGGTGCTTGCTGCTCTCAGCCTCGGTTTCCTCCCTGCCCATGTGGGAGGGAGAGCAATGCTGGGGCTGCCCTGGGAGTGGCTCCACACCAGGTCAGCTGCAGGGTGATGAACACCAGCCAAAGAATGAGGATTTGGGGTTCAGGCCCCACCAGGGAATAGCAGATTGGGAACAATGCCAAGGGAACCATGGTGACACTGGGCCTTGAAGTGGGCTCTCATGTGTGGCCTGAAATCCCAGGAAGCCCCTGAGGAGGACCCACTGTCACCCCCATAGTGATCTCCAGCCCCTCCCTCCCCCCAGCAACCTCAGAGAAGTGACAGGCAAGAGGAACAGCTGTACGTGCTCTCCTTCCACTTGCCAGAGCCCTGGTCAGCCAAGCCTTCTGCCTGGCCATCTTGGGTCTGATCTTTCTAGAAAACCAGCCTAAATTCACACCTTTCGCCCTCAGGCCACAATTCAGGCTCCTCTGCTGGTGTCCTGCACTGGTCACATCTCAAAGGCATCAGGAATATGGGAGGCTGGGCCCATTGTGACCTCCCAGCTGAATTCTCCAGGCCTTGGGTTTCCCCTGGGCCCACAGGCTGACACTGGCCTGCCCCCGTCCACCACAGCCTGATACGAGCACTAGGAGGATGTTGCAGGGAAGGCATAGAAGCAGGAAGCCTCCACGGGGAGACAGGCCAGGTGCTCACTGAAGACACCATCTTCTGGCTGGATGGATGGTGGGGATACCCCCCCCCTCAGAGACCGCTCAGCCCAGCTCCGGTCCCTGGGCCCTCAAAGAAGGCATGGGGCTCCCAGTGCCCGCTTCCCACAGTCCTGATACGAAGGCCCCCTCACGTGCTCCCCCTAGCTCAGCTACTGACCACTTTCCTCCCTGCCCTTTCTCTTGCGTTCCCTCACCCCTTCCCAATCACTCATGCTATGTGGGTGGGGAGAGTTCCTTGTTACCTGAATAATCTGACTATTCATTACGGGAGTTTCCACTGTTACGAGGTTGTATAGGAAAGCAAAATCCTCACGAAATACTCCCTAATGAAGCATAGGTGTGAAACCAGGGATCCTCTAACCATCTCCTAACCCCTCCCCAAGTAACATGAGTGTGTGTGTATCCCTGCCACTGGATCAATGTCTTTATTAATAGCACAGTGAATGTGCGATGCCTCAAACAGCCAACAATGTCATGCAAACACAATGCAAATCAACTGCAAAGTGAAACAGCAAACTCATAAAAAGGTGTGTGGTTTCATGAAATCAATAAGAGCAACGTTGGAAAACTACTCAAATCACTTGCAAAGCCATCTTTGAATGGCTCTGTGGTGAAGCTGGACCAGTTAACAACCGAAAAAGAAATAATAAGTATTATGACATGACATGGGGACTGCTTCTAGTGAAACTTGTGGGGAAAGTATAGGACTGCAGGAGGCCCTTGGGAACACTGATGAAGCCCTTGAGTAGTTTTCCAAAAGTAAGCCTCTTAATAAAATTGATTTCCACTTCCAGCTCTGATGGAGTGTCTAGTACTGGGCTAGCCATCCTGCTATAAACAATCATAAAACTGGACAAAATACATGTAGCAAATGTCTTCAGGCATAAGACAACAGACTGAGAAGCTGCAATTCCTGAGAGAAGTGAAATTCACAGGGTGAGCCCTGTGATCGCCCTAACGTATTGCTTAGGGACAAGTTCTCAGACTACAGTGCAGTGAGCTGGAGTCTAAGCAGAGTGTGGCAGTGCCTCTGAGCTAAGGAAGAAGGGAGCAGAATTTTGAGCAGCCGAAGCAGCTAGAATCTGTGGGACAGGGTGCAGGAGAAGAGGAAGAAGGGAGCTGTAGGGGTAGAGGTCCGGAAGTCTTTGGGGTGGGGTCCCCCCAAGTCCTGGGCTGACAGTTGGGCTGTACTTGCACAGGCTTCTCAGACAGTGGCTGCTATGGGGTTGAAAGTGGGACAGAGACACCAGAAGTTGAGCCGTACTGAGGGATATTGGAGATCCAGCCCAGCCAGTGGAGAGACCTCCTCACCACCCTTTTTCTACTCTGAGGATCAAGCTAAAATACCAGAAATACCTTACTTACTGTACATGCACTAAAGTAAGATCTACTCAAGACTCACCCTAAAAAGCCTCAGACCAAGCCCCGACAAGATCCACAGTGGAAACAGTTTGGAGGTTGAGTCCTACAAGTTTGGTGGGATTGGCAAATACCTTGGCATTTCCACAGATCTACCACAATAAAGGTTAAAACTAAGCCTACACAAGTTCAAGGTGATTCATCAGTAACTGAACTGCCAACTAGGATAAAAATTCAATCAACTGTCTCTACAACATATTATTACAATGCCCAGTATAAAATTTAAAGTTACTACACATACAAGAAACAAGGAAATGTGACTCACAGCCAGGAAAAAAACAGTCAATAGAAACTGACCCTAAGATGGCTCAAATGTTGGATTTAGCAGATGTAGTAGGTGGACAATCAAAAGCAGTTATTATAAATATGTTTGAAGAACCAAAGGAAAACATAAGCTTAATGAGGGAACAGCTAAGGAATCTCAGGAGAGAAATGGCACCTATAAAAAAAAGAACCAAAAAAAAAAAAAAAAAAAAAGAACCAAATAGAAATTCTATAACAAATAGCCTAACACTTGAAATGTAATATGCACTGGATGGGCTTAATAGCAGTTTAAAGATGACTGAGGAAAGTGTCAATGAATTTGGAGACAGATCAATAGAAATTATCAAATTTGAGAAATAGAAAAAAATTGAGGAGAAATGAACAAAGCCTCAGAAACCCACAGGACAATATCAAATGGTCTAACATGCATGTAAAAGGAGCAGTTAGGGAGACTAAAGCAAAGTGTATATAGTTTCCAAACATATTGATGTACAGATCCAAGAAGCTCAGCAAACCCCAAGCAGGATAAAACCAAAGAAAACCATAACTAAGCTTATCTTAGTCAAACTGCTGAAAACCAAAGATGAAGAGAATGTTTTGAAAGCAGCCAGGGCTGGGGGTGGGGGTGGGGGCGGGGGGAGGGTGGGGACACACACTACAGACAGAAGAACAGCAATGCAAATTATGGGTGAATTTTCATCAGAAACAATGGAGGCCAGAGGACAGCAGAGGATCATAGTTTAAGTGTTAAAATTAAAAACAACAACAACAAAAAATCCCTGTTAACCTAGAATTCTATATCCAATGAAAATAACCTTCAAACATGAAGATGAAATCAACATTTTCAGGTAAACAAAAGCTGATATAAAACTAATCTATACTGATAGAAATTAGATAGTTACCTGGGATGGGGAGGGTGGAATTGACTACAAAGGGACATGAGGGTCTTTCTGGGGTGATGGAAATGTTCTGTATCTTGAATGGGGTAGTGGTTGCCTGAGTGTGTACATTTGTCAAAACTTATCAGACTGTGCATTTAAAATGTGTGCATTTTATTGTATGTAAATTACATCTCAATAAAGTATACTTTTTAAAGTTTGTGAAAATTTAAAAAATGAGCTTCTCTATGAAGCAATATCAAACATGCAGTGTCATGCTAACAGGCAAGTTTGCCTGAGGAATCATGCCCTTTCCCCGAACGAGCCAAAAAAAAAAAAAAAAAACTATCAACATGTGATTCATTTGTTCATTTAAGAATTAGCAACATTGGGCTTCCCTGGTGGCACAGTGGTGAAGAATCTGCCTGCCAATGCAGGGAACACGGTTTTGAGCCCTGGTCCGGGAAGATCCCACATGTCGCGGAGCAACTAAGCCCGTGCGTCACAACTACTGAGCCTGTGCTCTAGAGCCTGCGAGCCACAACTACTGAGCCTGCATGCCACAACTACTGAAGCCTACATTCCCAGAGCCCATGCTCTGCAACAAGTCACCAAAATGAGAAGCCTGTGCGCCACAACGAAGAGTAGCCCCCGCTCGCCGCAACCAGAGAAAGCCTGCACACAGCAACCAGGACCCAACGCAGCCAAAAATAAATGAATAAAATAAATAAATTTGTTTTTAAAAATTAAAGAAAAAAAAAGAATTAGCAACATCAGCAAATTGGCAAAGTAGGCAGCTCCAAACACCCATGCCTCCACAAAAACATTTTTTAAAAAGGCAGAAACTTTAGAACCAATGCAGTCAGAACTCTGGGAAACAGTCCAAGGTTTATAGCAACTTAAAAATGTTAGGGAGCTAAAACTACAAAATTCTTAAAAAAAAAAAAAAAAAACAATACAGGGGGCAATCTTCCTGACATTGGATTTGACAATGATTTATTGGACATTACCCCAAAAGAATAGGCAACAATGGAAAATAATAGATAAATTGGGCTTCATTAAAATAAACATTTTGTACATCAAAGGGCAACTCACAGAATAGGAGAAAATACTGGCAAATCATATACCTGATAAAGAATTAATATCCGGAAGATACAAAGAACTCCTATAGCTCAACAATTAAAAAAAATTTTTTTAATGGGCAAAGGGCTTGAATAGGCATTTCTCCAAAGAATATCTATAGATGGCAAATAAGCACATGAAAAGATGTTCAAAATCATTAGTCATTATAGAAATGTAAATCAATGAGATACTACTTCACATCTATTAGGATGGCTATAATCAAAACGAAAACAGGAAATAACAAGTGTAGGTGAGGATACGAAACCCTGGTACGTTGCTGGTTGGAATGTAAAATGACTCAGCTGCTTTGGAAAACAGTTTGGCAGTTCCTCAAAAAAGTTAAACCTAGAATTACCACATGATCCAGCAGTTCTACTACCACCCAAAGACTGGATATTTGGAAATCAAAAAGAATCTTGTACACTAGTGCTCACAGGATTATTCACACTAGGCTAAAAGGTGAAAACAATCCTAATGTCAGTGAACAGATGAATGGATAAGTAAAATATGGGATATACATTCAATGGAGCATTATCGAGTCAGACACAAAAGGACAAATATTGTGTGATTCCTCTTATATGGAGTACCTAGAATAGGGAAATTCATAGAGACAGAAAGTAGAATAGAAGTTACCAGGGGCTGGGAGGAGAGTGAAATGGAGATAACTGCTGAATGGGTACAGAGTTTCTGTTTGGAACAATGAAAACACTTTGGAAATAGGTGAGGGTGATGCTTACACAACACTGTGGATATAATTAATGCCACCAAATTGTACACTTTTAAAAAAATGATTGAAATGGCAAATTTCATGTTATATATATTTTACCACAACTTAAAAAAAAAAAAGAAAAACAGATTTAGTGCAGGGTTGTAATTATAACTCAAAATGTGTTCAATATAAGACTAGGTTTGCCTCATTTTTAGGTAAATATCTTCCATTGGACCTTTCATTTCATGTCCACTGTTAAAATGTTTACCATTAATGATGAAAGGACTTTTTTTGGTAGTGATTTTCCACAGGGCTCCTCTGTTCAAGGTGTACATTTTTTCCTCCCACACTCTTCCCTCCTCCGCCTGCCTGGATGTGTTGGGCCGGGTGAGAGTCCCTGTTTGTGTCCATAAGCCTCACGGAGCTGAGGGCAGACGCTGGGTGTGAGGACTGGGGAAGAGGAGACAGGGCACCCACAGGGAGGCTGGACGTGGGCTGACGGCTTCCTCTGGGGCACTGACAACCAGGGGGGCGTGCAGAGCCAGCGGGCACGGGCACACGGAGCAGCGGGCTGTGCAGGCGTGCAAGAGAGCACGGGAGCGCCCATGACTATGTGGGTGGCTGACACCTGGGGCTGCCCCAGGAGTGGGGGACCCCAAGGCTCCAACTGCCCACCTTCCCCTCACCTCGGCCTGACCGCAGGGAGAAGCTCAGGGTGCGTTTGATGCCCTCACAGTTGCCCGGGTCTTCATTGATGATGCCCACATTGGTGTTCCAGGTGGTCCAGTTCACCTCGTCCACCCTGCAAGGGGAGGAGGTGAGGGAGCAGGAGCTGGTGGTCCACGGCCAGCTTCCCAGCCCCTCAGGCCACGCCCATAGACCAGGATGGGGAGACACAGCTGGCGAGAGGAGGGCCCACAGGGGCCTGCCTTTTGGACACCACCCCTGAAGATGAGTTCTCTGACCACACTGTGGGGCCCAGGAACTTTAAAGATTGGATTCCTGGTTCCAACCCTGATCGCTAGGTGACCCCTTCTGGACACCTCATTTACCAGTATTTCATGTCTCGGTCCCACCATCTTGGATCTATGGTGGGGCCCCTATGCCCACAGTCAACCCCTAGGGCAGCCCCTGTACCTACAGCTGCCTTGGGAGAGTCCTTTATGTTCATGACTGGGCTCAAGAGACCCTGAGAAAGGCTTATGTTCCCACGGCTGGTTCCAGGTGGGTCCTCCATACCCATGCTAAGCCCTGGAATGGCCCCTGTACCCACAGCTGGCTCTGGGTGAATCCCCAGGCCCACAGGTGAGCCCTGAGTTAGGCCTCTGTACCCACGGCTGATTCTGGGTGGGCCCCAATATCCACAGCTTAGCCCCCAAGTTCCCCAAGCTTTGATTCGTGCCTGGGAATTACCTGAAACACCACCTGTAGTCGTCCTTGCCGTCAGCTGTGTACCCCACCTGCAGCAGCTTGCCTGAGCGAAAGGCCTTCCTCATACACTTAAGGAAGCTCTTCTCCGTGTCCAGGATGGTGATGGCTCTCTGCAGGACGACACAAAAGGCAGAGGGGCAGAGGGTTCATCCAGGAGCCATCCCTGGCTGCCAGTGCCACCTGCCAAGATCGGCGTCTGCAGGGTCTCTCCCCGTCCCTGTGCCTCCGAGCCGGACCTCCAGAACCCTCTGCACCAGGCTGGTTCCCACAGCCAGGTGGGTGCACAGTCCACGGATGGAGCTCAGACCGGCACAGGTGCTGCTGGTGCCTTCCGGGTCTCGGCAGGGCAGCCATGAGTTAGATGGAGTGTGCCAGCCCCAGTTCTTCCCCTGAGGAGCTCACAAAGGGGCAACGTAGTGTAGTGGCTAAGAGCAGAGGCTCGGGGGTGAGACTGCCTGTGCCAAGTCCTGGCTCGGCTACTTACTGGTTACCTTGGACACAGATACCTAACTTCTCTATGCCTCGTGCCTTCATCCAAAAATGGGGAGAGTGAGAGTGCCCTCTTGGTAGCATTATTGTAGGATTAAAGAGAGCATGTACGTAAGACACTTAGAACAGTACCTGGTGTAGAGCCAGTGCTACTTAATAAGAATGACGCTTTTATTATTAGTTGGAAAGGCAGATGTAGACCAGGTGTCTCAAAGATGCAGCTCTCAGGGCCCATCCCATATTAGCTGCTTCCCGAGTCTGGTCTCTGGTGCCCGCTCTAGATGGAGTTCTTCTGCGACAGGCACCCCCGTGGGGCTGAACCCTCCATCTCCTCCCCACAGGGACTGCCCAGCCCACATCAGACACAGAGTCTGCAAACACCCGCTGGTGACCCTGGGCAGGGACCCCTGTGGGAGGAGCCAGAGGGAGCCAACTGAGGGAGAGGCTGCTGCCTGAGCGCGTGGCCTGGCTAGGCTTTCTGCACCCTCCCCAAAGCGTGCAGGGGTCCGTGCACCCAGCTGTGTTGAGCAGCAGCCAGAGCAGCTGACCCCTTCGTGCTGCACACTCCCCGCCAAGCACCCACCTGCAGCTTCCAGATGTTCTTGCTCTCCTGTGCGATCTTGTTGACCGTCTCACCCATGAGGGCAATGAGCATGTTGAGCAGGAGGATGTACGTGAGAATCACATAGGACAGTAACAGGATGACAAAGACAGCCTTGAAGTCATAGTTCTCCGTGAACTCCAGGTCTCCCATGCCGATGGTGAACTTGAACAGCTCCAGACACGTGGAGTACAGGCTGTTGTAGGAGCTGTCGGATGGCCGGCAGCCAGGACCTCGCCACCTGTGCGACGTCGACTCAGCCGACACGGAGTCATTCTTCCCATCCTCAATCAGTGTCACCACCGCTATAGGGCATGGGGGACATGTGGCTGGATGGAAGCCAAGACCCCAGGTTCTCCAGCATGCACACCCACTACCCCCAGGATGGGTCTGCGGCAGGAACTCTGGCTTGGCTATGAGGCACCTTTGTGTGATTTTTGTTTTTGAAAACACTCCCTTCTTCAAAACTATCAGTTTGTCATAATATACTGTTTTATTAATAGAAAAATTTTATCATCATCTGCTAGGGGAAAAAAATGCTAAAATAAATATATAAATATATATGCACAATGTGAAACAGCCACGTTTGTGCAGTGCACAAGCTGCCTAACCTTACATGTCAGCCCTGGGTCCACATCTACTTTCTCAGTCGCATCTTTGTCTGCCTGTGCCCCTTACAGGGTAGCCCAGAGCCAGCCCATTCCAGAACCATGGGGGCTAAGCAGCTCAGATCAGAATGTCTTCTTGCTGCATTCTGTACTCTTCTTTGGGAGATGTACTCCAGAGCCCGAGAGCTTCTATAGCAGTTGTGCCCCATGGTTACTGCATAACCCCCTTGGCCTTATCCCCTCCTGTGGCTCCTGATATGCAGGGCTTTCAGACCAAGTGCCAGAGCCCACACTAATCCCTATCAGATCCCTTCCAGTCAAAGCTGTCCATCACTCCCAGACAGGATACCACGTGAACCATGTAACAGTAGGACTCAGATGGGGATCAAAGCAGGACTCAGTTGCTAAAAAAATGATGTGGTGTGTCAAAAGGGCACAGGAGCCAGCTGTAAGGGACTCCTAATGACCATTTCTCAGAGAATTTGAGCATGAAAAGAAATGATGATAGTAAGGTGTTATAACCCACTTAACAAAGTGAGAAGCCACACACACACACACACACAAGAATCAAAGAGGTCCTACTGATGTAAATAAATAAATCATTGTAGGAGAATGGAAACCACTTCCATTACATTACTGTAGGGAAAGCTCTTCCAGACAATAGAATGCCAGCTAACAAACATAGAAAGAATAAATTAGAAAATTATCATTTGGCAACCATCACAGGATCAGGTGATTCAGGTGGGAACCATCAGTGGATGCTAAAACCACTGGGTGAAAGTTTTATGAGAAACAGGATATTTACAGTCTCAAAGCATCACCTCACAAATTACTTATTAATTACAAAGGGAAAGATAATAACTTGACAGTGGATAAATCTGGTAGACCTACCAAAACCAAGTAACCAAAGTTAACATCACCAGAGGGAATGTAAATTGGTGCAGCTACTATGGAAAACAGTATTGAGTTTCCTTAAAAAACTAAAAATAGAGCTACCATATGATCCAGGAATCCTACTCCTGGGCATATATCTGGAAAAAACAAAAGTTCTAACTCAAAAACATACATGTACTGCGATGTTCATAGCATCACTATTTACAACAGCCAAGACATGGAAGCAACCTAAGTGCCCATTGCTAGATGAATGGATAAAGAAGATGTGGCACATATATATACAATGGAATATTACTCAGCCATAAAAAAGAATGAAATATTGCCATTTTCAGCAACATGGATGTACCTAGAGAATATCATACTAAGTGAAGTAAGTCAGACAGAGAAAGACAAATAGTATATGGTACCACTAATATGTGTAATCTAAAAAATAATATTAATGAATCTATAAGCAAAACAGAAACAGACTCACAGACATAGAAAATACAACTTACCATTATCAAAGGGGAAAGGGAAGAGGGGAGGGATAAGTTAGGAGTATGGGATTAATACATACAAACTGCTATACATAAAATAGATAAGCAACAAGGATATACTGTATAGCATAGGGAACTATATTCGATATTTTGTAATAAACTATAATGGAAAATAACCTGAAAAAAATACATATATATGTGTAACAGAATCACTTTGCTATACACCTGAAACTAACACAATATTGTAAATCAATTATACTTCAATTCTAAAAAAAGAACCACAAAGTTATCACCAGAAATGGGACAGACAGACATCATGGGACTCCTGATATAAGGAAGACACACATTACTTCACTGATATTCTGACCAAACATGTATACCTAAATCTAATTGTGGGGGAACATCAGACAGACCCAAACTGAGAGACATTGTAAAAACTGGCCTTTACTCAATAAAAATGCTAAGACCACAAAAGAGAAGGAAAGGTTGAGGAAGTGCTCCCAACTGAAGGAGGCTAAACAGACTTGACAAGTGAATGTAATGTGTGATCTGGGATTTTCATTTCTGTAAAAGATATTTATAGGACAATTGGTGAAATTTGAATAAGGCTGGAAATTAGCTAATAGTCCTGTATTGATATTAATTTCCTGATTTTGATTATTATGCTGTGTTTATGTAAGAGAATGTTCTTGTTTTTAGGAAATACACACTGAAGTATTTAACAGTAAAGGACTGATCATGTCTGCAACTCACTGTTCTTTTAAGTATGGTGTAGTGTGTGTGTGTGTGTGTGTGTGTGTAGCTGGGAGAGAAAGTGATTTTTTAAATGTGGTAAAATTTGGGGAATCTGGGTAAAGACTATAGAGAAGTTATTTGTACTATTCTTGTGGCTTTTCTGAAATAACATCAAAACTTTTAAAAAGTTTAATTGAGCCAAAATGCAGCTATACTCTAGGGAAGCAGCACTTCATACCTCTAAAATGACTTAAAATCTTTTATGAATCCATTTCTAAGTTCTCCTACTATTTCACTGTATTCACTGTCCATCTCCTCTGTCACCTGCAGACACACACCCCGGTGGGCCTCTCCCCACCCAGCCCTGCAGGGTCCTCAGGAAGCTGAGGTCAGCGGGACCCCCTGCCTCCCACCAGCCCTGACCAAGCCCGTTACCTGTGGAAAACCCAAATAAGAAAACGAGGTAAACAAACATGAAGCGACACAGGTCTCTCAGGATCATCTGCAGGAGAGAGCAGGCTTGTCAGAAGCAAATCAAGGCCCGGGAGGGGCCAAGGGAAGGGCCAGGACTGTGTTGGCCTGGGGGGTTCATCTTGAGCCCAAATGGAATCAGAGGACAGACAGGTAGGTTTGGCTTGGTGGTTTTCAGCTCAGGTGTCATGAGGGAGTCACCACAGCCCCCCCCAACCCATGGGTCTTTTTCTGGTGGGAGAGGGGGGCCTGGCATGTGGCGGGTCAAGTTTCAGGGGAGCCCCCCAAACCTGGGTCAAGGCCAGATTGCCTCATTGTTGGGGAATTCTCTGCAAAAGTGGGTCTTAAAGCAGCACCTCCCCAGACAACGCACAGAGGGTGGATGGAGTGTGTGGGACTGGGTCCCACAGACTCAGGAGGTAAACGGGCTCTGCGGAGAACCGCTCTGGCACTGGCACCCACCTTCTCAATCATGACAGCATAGATGCCCATCTGCTGGAAGCCACGGGTGTAGTAGAGCATGTTGGTCCAGCCCATGGCCAGGGAGAAAACCATGGAGGCCACGTACTCCTTGCAGTGGGAGAAGTATAGCGCGACGGTCCCCAGCATGAACAGCGACTGCACGAAGCTGACGGGGGAGGGACAGCAAGCCCTGTCCATGGGCACCGGGGGGCCTGCACCCTCACAGACAAGACCCCAGATGCCTGGACCTCTCCTCAGAGGCACAGCCCCAGGCCACGGGTGAGCTGGGGATGGCTGTCCTCCCTCCTTTAGCCCATGAGTCTCAGTGGGAGGAGTATCGCTCCCAACAGGCAAAAATGGGTTTGGGGGGCGGGGGGAGGGGGTGTTGCATGTGCAAAATCTTATCTTTTTTACACACAAAACACAGATATAAATACAGTACATAAACGCATATATAGTATATTTGCAGTAGGAGATTTCATGGGAGGGGCAATTAGGAAAAAAAATTTCTAAAAAAAGGCTGAAGGAAAAAGGCTGAGAAACAGGGCTGTAGCCCCAATAGCCTCCCTGACCAGTCCCTGGGAGCAATAGCCTCATGGACAACAGAGAACCTAGGAGGCCTAGGCCTCTGAGGAGGGCAGGCTGTGCTCTCCTGAAAGAACCACAGGTAGAGTCTGCAGGTCACACCCTCAAACTCAGAAGAAGAGCCAGGGAAGATGTCCTTTCACTCTTTAGTCTGGTGAGGGCTGCCCTAGTCAGAGCCCTGGACAGGCTGGAGGATGCCTGGACGATCCTATGATCATTATCCTACGACGATCCTATGACATGGTCTGCTCAGTGGTCCCTTCTTTACTTATTCGTCCCAGGTCTCCTTGTTCATCATGGCCTCTTCCCGGAAGTGCCCGCCCAACAGCTGCATTAACACAGAAGCCTGCACTGACCACCCAACCTCCCATTTCTGTGCGAGAACCCAGCAAAAAGTCACTGCTGTGCTGATGTGAGTGTACTGAAAACTAGTGTCCCTAAACTGGCTCGTTAATTGGAGTTCTGCTGCAAAGAAAAACTATTCCTCGGCATCTGCAGACCCTTGGCCAAAATAAGAACTGATGCCAGCTGACACAGGCAAATGGAGTCCCCACCTAGGAATTCTGGAAGCTGGGAAGTAGTGAACAAATGGAAACTGACCTAGCAGACCCAAGAGAGCCAAATCCAAATCCATAGTGGGGAAACCTGAGAACCAACTCGTTTCATCGAGGAAACTCAAAAGGCTTAGGCACCTTTGGAGGGGAGGTGAAGAGACCTGAGGTGAGTAACAGTGGAGGTGTTGTCTCTGAAGAAGATAAAACGGAGGGTCTTTGGACCCGGTCAGACACCCATGAAAGCATTGGTATTTTACCCAAAACAGGAGATTATGTGATTTCTATACAAGACATTACGTAAAGCCCTCTCCTCCACTCAGCTCTCAGGAAGCTGGCAGCTAGACTTCTTCCCTCCGGATAGAAGATTGAAAAGATGCAACAGATTGACTTTGGACATTCTCCAACGAATTGTTTATCTAGACCAGACTATAATGCAGCTAAAAATTGATAAGCCCCATTCACACATTAAGAGCTTCCAACCAGCTTTTCAGTCCTCCACTCTTAATTATGAGCAGACGTCAAAGATTTCCAAATATTCTGAGAATGGCCTCTACATGAAAGAGAGAACAAAACAAGCAAATGGGAATCAACAATTTGGAGAAAACAAAAACTATGCAAAAAGAAAAAAATTACCAAAAACTATCTTATTAGTCGTAGAGGGACAAAAGAAGATATTGCATCCATGAAACAAGAATAAAGTGTTATAAAAGGGAACAAATAGGAGCTTCCCTGGTGGCGCAGTGGTTAAGAATCCACCTGCCAGTGCAGGGGACACGGTTTCAAGCCCTGGTCCAGAAGGATCCCACATGCCACAGAGCAACTAGGCCCGTGCACCACAACTACTGAGCCTGCGCTCTGGAGCCTGTGAGTCACAACTGTTGAAGCCCGCACGCCTAGAGCCTGTGCTCCACAACAAGAGAAGCAACTGCAATGAGAAGCCCGCGCACGGCAAAAAAGAGAAACCCTGGCTCGCCACAACTAGAGAAAGCCGCGTGCAGCAACAAAGACCCAACGCAGCCAAAAATAAATAAATAAATAAACTTTTTTTTTTTAAAAAAAAGGGGGGGAACAAATAGAATTTTTTTAAAAGAGCACTTAGGAATTAAAAACATGATATCAAAAATAATAAACTCAATAGAAAGACTGGAAATTAAAATTGATTTGAACCTCCCAGAAAGAAGAGCCAAAAATAAAGAGACAGAACCCAAGTGAAAAAATGTAAGAACTAGTTCAGGACAAGGTCAGGAGGTTCAATATACAAATCACAGGAGTTCCAGAAGAGAGATCAAGAAATAATTCAAGAAAATATACAAAAAAAAAAAGGACATAAACGTATAGATTGAAAGAGCCCACTAAGTACCCAGAACATTGGATAAAAACAAATCTGCATCAAGAAACATCAAGTTTCCAAACACTAGGAATAAACAGAAGATACTATAGGTTTACGAAGAGAAAAACCAAAACAGGTCTTAAAAGAGGATTCAGAATCAGAATGGCTTTGGACTTGTCACCTTTAATATTGAAAGCAAAGAAAAAATGGAGAAATATCTTCAAAATTTTAAAAGAATTTTATAGCCAACCTCGCTATCAATCAAACGTGAAGGTATAGTAGAAATATTTTCAGATGTGCCAGATTTAAAAGAAATTCCCTAGCACCTGGAACATACCTGGCACAGAGTGGACCCTCAGTATTTCTCACCCAACAAACGTTTATTGGGTGCCTTCCATCATTCTTTCAACATGTTTGTGAAGCCCTACTATGTTCCAGGCCCAGCGGATGTGAGAGAATGAGTGAGAATGAGCTGATTGCTGTAACCCCAGGTCTCATGGCCAAAAGATGCTATCTGCTACAGAGGCATAAGAGTCAGTATCACTTACAAAAGCATCTCACTGTAGCTGTCCACAAATAAGGTCTTCAGTGATGGCCGTCTCTGCAGGAAATATTGAATCTGCAGGTAAACAGAGTAAGATCCCAGGAAAGGTTAAATGGTGAGCGCCCAGAATGCTTCCTAAATGGAGCCACGATGGACCATGGGAGTGCATCAAAGCAAAGATAATGAAGACAGTGGAACAGGATGGGTCAGGCTAATGGGGTAATGTTATGTACTCGGTCAGGAAGATTTTTAAAAATAGAGCGGAATTACAGCTATACCTAGAAGCAAAGATGGGAAGGAAAACCACCAAAATGTTATTAATTGCTGTGCTTGAATGATGGAATTGGGTGATTTTTTTCCCCTTCTTTTTAATTTGTACTTTTTCTTCCTAATTTTCTTAAAGAAGTTTGAATTACAGTAAAAATTCTTTAACCATCCTCCACTGAACTAACTCTCCAGAATAAACCAGTGCTCTCCACTCCCCGAAAACATTCTGACTGATGCCCACAGTGCATGCTCCTCTCCAGGACACCCGCACCCTCCTTGCCCTCCCACTGGTTAATCCTGTTTACCAATAATGCTTTTTGCCCACTGCGCTTGCTACTGCAGCTTTGTACTTTACTATAATATAAACTAGGAGGGGGGCTTCCCTGGTGGCGCAGTGGTTGAGAATCTGCCTGCTAATGCAGGGGACACGGGTTTGAGCCCTGGTCTGGGAAGATCCCACATGCCGCGGAACAACTGGGCCTGTGAGCCACAGCTACTGAGCCTGCGCATCTGGAGCCTGTGCTCCAGCAACAAAAGAGGCCTCGATAGTGAGAGGCCCGCGCACCGCGATGAAGAGGGACCCCCCGCTTGCCACAACTAGAGAAAGCCCTCGCACAGAAGTGAAGAACCAACATAGCCAAAAATAAATAAATAAACAAATGTGGGTTTAAAAAAAAAAAAATTTAAAAAAAAAAAAAAAAACTAGGAGGGTGAAAATAAACAGAAACAGTTGTTTCTGTGAAGACAGAGTCCAGTGATTTGGAAAGACTCCTTAAAGGTGAGTTACTGAAAAAAAAAAAAAAAAAAAAAAAGAGGTGTAGCTTAGATCAAAAAGATTAAGGGGAAAAAATCACAATAATCTCAAATTCTGCATTCAGGTCCCTTCGTACGTGCCACAGTGGTTCCACATATATTAGAAGAATGGCCAAGGAATATGCATGTTTGAGTTTTTAGTTAAAATAAAATGGTTCCAGTATACATATAGATTTCTTTCATTATTCTGAGCTTTAATGGGCTGTTTCAATTAATTAAACAACTACTACTCATGATCTTGTCTCTTAAGAGGCTTTCATTCTATCTCTGTAATTAAATATTACATTCAGTGGGGAGTCCTGACTGCCTGTCTTCAAGCATGACTGCCCTGGGTCTGCAGGGACCCACTGGGCAAACCTGCACCCTCCCACAGCCGTGAATGCCTGAGGGTTCTCATCTTCACCTGTGCGTCTCTAAGCTCCTCTATCAGGGCCATTATGTGGCTGATGAATTAAAAAGTGGGTGAGGGCTGAGTGAGTCTCTTGACTTGTTGTTTTGGTGATAGTGGAAACTCAGGGAGTTGGAAGGAATGCTTACCCCTCGGAAAAAGAAGTAGACTCCCCCTGCTACAGAAAGAATCTCTCCAGTGACTCGGAAATAGCCCCCAACGGTGTGTTTCAGCTTAAAGGGAGGCTGCAAAGGGCAGAGAAGTTAGTGATTCCATTCACTCATTCATTCATTCAACAAACATTTACCTGGTACAGAGCCCTGCGATTAAGACCCAGCCCCTTCTGGAGAGGCTCAGCCTCCATCAGGAGAGAGACACAAATAAAGACAACGCATAATTATGGGGACACCTGCAAGGAGGCCCCTCTGTGGGACCTGATTTCCAAAGTGGCAGCTTCCAGCTGCTAAGAGGAGTGTCCTTACTGTACTGTGCTGTCTCCTGGATGATGTCCTAACCTGGAGCTCTGCTTGGCTGGGAGGACGGTGGTGGCATTAGGTGGAGGCACCCTTACAGATCCAATGTCATGTGCTTCCTGCTGTTCCCACAGCCTATGGCGAACCCCTGGTCTCCCGGAACTGTCAAGGTTCCCCACAGATGGTGGAAGGAGAGACGTCACACACACACACACATGCACGCGCACACGCGTGCATGTGTGCACGCACGCACGTGTGTGTGTCGTCCTTGTGTTTCAGCCACAGTTTTCCAGAGTGGGCTTCCTTCCAGCCTATCATCCACGTTTCATAAGCACTAGTTCACTAGCTTGTCTCATTAGCACATATTTCTTTTCTCTTAAAATAAAGTCATTAGATGGCCTTAATAGTTGTATAGAAATCAGGTTTCACCTAACTAGGAAGTTGAGTTTTTCAACCAAATTTACAAGCAAGGCAACCTGGAGATAAAGGCAGCAAGTTAAGTGCTTGGATACTGAATGGAAAGGACTCAGTTCAGAAACTTGAGGGAGTCTATGGCTCCTGGTAGCGGAAAAAGTCTGGTCTTAAGTTAATCTGATGCATAACCCAGGGCCTGGCTTAGAAGAAGCCCTCAAAGTATATGTCCAGGGAATGAATAACGTGCAAGTGAGTGAACAAAAGCAGGCAGGTGAGAGGGCTGGCAACGTGCTCAGGGCTGATGCCACCTGGGGCCTTGAAGACACCCAGCCGAGCGGAGAGCTGCTTCTGGAGCCCCAGTTCCTGCATCCTTTCTAACCTAGTACTCCCCCTCTGCAATCAGGGACCTCAGTGACCACAGGCTCGGCCTCTCAGAACCCGGAGGCTAAAGGAGGGGCTGAGAACAGGAGAGGGGTGTGAGACAACCAGGAGAGGGAGGACTGAGCACAAGGACGTAAGATCTCCAGGTGACTCTTCCATGTCTCCAGGGTCTGGCCTGGGCCCGTGGTCCTGGGGTCTTATAGGAACGCCCGCCCCCTCCCCTCGTCCCCCGCAGAGGCCCGAGCCTCAGGCGCACCCGGCCTTCCACAGGCCTGTAGTAGGCGGCCGTGGTGAAGATGATCATATACAGGCAGTAGATGAAGAAGTTGAAGTAGAAGATGCGCTTGACGAATCTGTCCCACTTGTCCTGCAGAAGGCGGTTGAGCGGCTCCACTAAAAGCATGTCATGGCGGTTCTAAGGGGAGCAAAGAGGAGTGAGGCTCACCCCCACCCCGGACCCGTCTCACAGGACCACATCCCACCCACGTCTCTGCAGGACCACGCCCTCAGCTCGGGCGGCAGCGGAGGGTCACGGCCGGCTCCCCACGTGGCCCACCCTGTGGGCCTCAGTGTCTCTGTTGTGCAGCGACCAAGGGGTGAAATTGGACACATGACCCTAAGAGCCCCTGACACTCAAGAGCGTGCCAGTGTCGCCCGACATTCTACGCCCACTCTGTAATCACGCTCTCCCAAGAGCCTACATCCTTGCTGTTCCCACAGTGTCGTGAAGAGGCTGGCCCAGGCAGAGCTTAGCATGAGGCTGCTGAGGGAGAGGCCTCTGAATTCCTTAATTCTCCCATTTCCGGCCCTGAGTCAGACAGGCTATCCAGGTGGGAGTGGCAATTACCTATGCATGAGACTGGAGGGAACGAGGGAGTCTTTCCTGCCGTGAGTGGGCCCCGTGCCTGGGATTCCACCATTACAAGTATTGCTTTGGGGCGGAAGTCTCACATCAACGAGCTCTCTGTAAAGTTCAAGTATTCCTAGGATGTGGATGAGCCCAAATCAGGTCATCCTAGCCTTTTTGGGCCATTGAGTGCAACTCTGACCCAAGCTGGAGCTCTCCAAATAAGGTCCATGTTCAGTGTCTTCTTGAATACCTTTGGGGATGGGAAGCTCTCTGCTGCCCCAAGAAGCTGGTCGGGAAATTCTGCTCTCTGGAGTAAAGTTGGTCTTCTCTGCTTCCCACCAGTGGTCCCCGCTCTGCACTCGGGGCCCCAGCACTGCATTCCAGCCCTTGAAAGCCTCCAGAGATGTGCAGGTGGCAGCCGTGGCCCCAGAGCCTTCTCCACTCTAGGCCAAACACCCCAGTCCTTCCTGAGGTTGTTTCCTACCTGGGCCAGCCCTCTGGGAACACTTACGTCAGGGATTCTGAGTCAGAGGCCCAGATGCAGCACGGCAGCCCAGGTGGGAGCTGACAGGACAGAACAGAGCAAGCCAGGCCCCTCCCTCCTCTGGATTCTGCCCCCTGTAAATGCAGCCTCTGCCCTGTGAGACATCATGGCAGCCCATCATCACCAACAGCACAGACTACAGCTCCCAAAGTCAGCCTCAGGGCCTGGGGCATCTGTCACCTTAGAAAGGTGGGACAGCAGTGGTGGCAGGATAAACTTTTCATTAAGTGGCATTGGGACCCTCATTTGTAAACAAAATAAGTAAGACACCTATCTCCCACCTACGCAAAAATCAATTCTTGATAAATTTAAAAGCCAAACATAAAATACCTACAAAGGAACTAAATATAAGTATTGGAAGATGTGTGTGCAATCTTGAAGTGGAAAAGGCTTTCCAAAGCGAGACACAAGTCACAAAAGCTATGAAAGAAAAAGTCTAACCAATGCGACTCTCAAAATGAAAACTTTTTATAAGCAAATGATGCAAATGAAGTTTGCAAGAGACTAGGAGACTAGGAGAAAATAAAATATCTGAAACGTGTGCAATAGAGAAAGGATCAATTCATTTCATAACGAGAGCATCTACACACTAAATGAGTAAGGCAAACAGTCCAGTAGAAGAGATGGCAAAGGACAATGAATAGGAAATCTACCAAAGAAATATGAATGGTTGAAAACACATGAAAAAATTCTCAGCCTCACGGTAAACAAGAAAACAAGAATTAAGACATCAGTGAGATAGCATTTTGGGCTCCATGGGCTTAAACTAGGTTAAAAAAAATAGATTGGTAATACCCAGGTTGGCAAGGACACAAGTAGATGTGTACCCATGGGTGGTGGGCAAGTGCATTCATGCAATCTTTTTGGAGGCCATACTTTCTGACTTAGCAATTCCAGTTCCAGGTGTCCTTCATAGAAAAATTCTCAAACCCACGCCAAGTGGCCGGTAGCATTGTAGTAGGAAAAAAAACAACAACAAAATAACTCAAATGTCATTCTGTGGATATTTACTCCCCATTCCTACTATGGAATAATTGCAGTAATTTTTTTTTAATAAAGCAGACTCATATGTGCTGATATAAAGCTATCTACAGGGACTTCCCTGGCGGCCCAGTGGTTAGGACTCCGCATTTCCACTGAAGGGGGCCTGGGTCCGATCCCTGGTCGGGGAAGATCTCACAAGCCGAGCAGCACAGCCAAAATAAAAAATTTAAAAATTTAAAAAAATGAGGGCTTCCCTGGTGGCGCAGTGGTTGAGAGTCCACCTGCCGATGCAGGGGACACGGGTTCGTGCCCTGGTCCGGGAGGATCCCACATGCCGCGGAGCGGCTGGGCCCGTGGGCCATGGCCGCTGGGCCTGCGCATCCAGGAGAGGCCACAACAGTGAGAAGCCCGCGTACCGCAAAAAAAAAAAAAAAAAAAAAAAAAGAAACATGCCACTAAGTGAAAAACATGGTTGTTCTGTGCTATATATAGTATAATCCCATTTATATAAACAAAATGAAGCTACATGTCTTTATATGGTAGAAAAGGAGGATTCTTTTCTTGTCTATGTATTTTTGAAATATTTAAGTTTTATGGGAATATTATCATATATTGACTGTATGATGCAGGAAGAAATTCGGTGGGAATGAATGGGGAGATGAGACCGCGGGGCGTAGGCCCTGGGTAGCAGGTTTCCATTGATGGGAGGACAGGCAGAGCCAGATTAGGGAGTGGGAGTAGGGGCTGGGGTGCAGTGAGACCCGAAGCCCTTCCTGGCTGGGTCCCAGCCTCAGCCCACTCACAGGCGTCTCACTGCTGCTGTAGGCAATCACCTCCAGCACTGAGTTCTTCTCACAGGTGTCGATGCAGGACAGGTCGTACAGTGAGGAGTGCACGGGCCCGTAGGCCCACTCAGTGAACTTCCTGGACAGGTGCCTGCACTCGGGCTCCTGGATCTCCCTCTGGAGAATATAGGCCAGGACCTGCCGCAGGGATACAAGAGCCTGTTAGAGGCCAGGCTGGGGCCCTGCACAGGCTGCATCCCTACCAGCTCTGCTCCAAGAATAATTCTGCTTCCCAGCCCATTGGAGACCCCACCCAAGCCCCAGGAGAGCCCCACCCCCATCTAGCAGCCTCCTGACCACCATCAAGATCAACTTCCCACTGCCTCAGACCCCAACTGCAGCCACATCGGACCCATCACCTGATCACACCTGGCCCCCCATTTCTCCCACCTCACAGTGAAGGACTGCAGTGGTCCGCTCTAGAAAACCTCAAGTCAGAAGGAAATAAAATCCAAGAAATAAAACCAAGTTTATAAAGTTTATAAAACCAATGTTCTCATCCTAAGAGACTCAGTATGAACAGAGTCAAGCTCCCAGAATCCTCTGGTACTGAGAAGCCCCTTCCCCTCCAGTTCCCAATTGCCCAGCCCCACCTTCAGCCTTCCATGGCCTGACATCATCCACAGGCTTGGGCCTGCCCCACCCCTTTAGGACCCCATATCACCCAAAAGTCCTATCTTCCATGAAAGAACGCCAACAGCTTCTCTTTCCATTTCACCCTCAGCTCAACTCACCCCCATCCCCAGACCCCAGCACCCTACCCCCATTCTGTGTCTTGTCGGTGATGTTCAGAGTTGGAAATCAGAAACGGCCACGTGTGAGCTGAAGAATTCTGCTCGGCATCTCACAATTCCCCCGGCTGACTCTGATGCCCCCTGCCCTCCCTCTACAGGCTGGTGGGGCAGCACCAGGGCTCTGCGCAGTGGCGATGTCAGAAGCTTAGGAAGGTAGGCAGGCCCCTCCCACAGCACCCCATGCTCGGGCATGATGCCCCCTCCCTACCCCAATCTTCCCACTCCTGGCGGCCAGAGCCAACGGCGTCAGCCCCTTCTTGTTGGTGAGCTCCTCCAGCTTCAGCGCAGGGTGCAGTCTGGCCCCCAGGATCAGAATCTCATTGTACATGCTCGTCACAAACTTGGTGTTGTCGGCCGTGTTGTCAGCCACCTCCACCAGCGCATGCAGCACAGTGTTGCCCACCGAGTCCCTGGCACTGATGTCGGCCGACTGCCAGGAGTTCTGCAGCAGGAACTTCACGGTGCCCAGCTGGTTGGTGCACGCAGCCAGGGAGAGGGGCAGCTCACCTGCAGCCAACACAGGCAAGCGGTGGGCTTCCCCAGGAAGAGACTGGCCCTTGCACCACCCAGCCTCCAACTCCCCCCGTCTCCACCTCAAACCTCCCCTTAGCAATCATCAAAAAGCCAAGTGTCTACCGCGTGGTCTCCCCACCAAAATAGAAGCCAGGCCGCCCTTTGGTTTTCTTAAAGAAGTCCCCATTGGCCGCGGCCTGGACGTCGGCCCCGTTCTCCACCAGGAGGGTCACCAGTGCCATGTTCCGTCTCTCGATGGCAATGTGCAGTGCCGTCTGGCCTGTGGAGGACGTGTGCTGTTGGCTTTGTGCTCGTAGTCCTGCGGGGGCTGCCCGGGCGGGTGCCGGGGGTGGCCGTGGGCAGAACATGCGGCATGACCCCCCACCAAAGGAGGCCCAAGGAGGCCCTGAGGCAGGAGAAGAGACCCCCAGAACAGGCAACACCAGACTGGGAGCTGAAGGAATCAAAATGGCCCAAGTGTAAGGAGCACCAAGCCATTTGGTGGGGGGGGGGGTGTGTGTGCAGGGACCCCCAGGACCAGGAGATCCCGACTCAGTGGCTGGACAGGGAGTAAGGAGCTCAGAGCCTTTCCCGGGCGTGACGGTGCCCCCCGGCTCCAGGCAAACTTGTGGGCAGAGCCATGCCGGCCCAGGCCTCCCTCACCCTTGTAGTAGCTGTCCGTGTAGCTGGCGTTGACCAGCTCCTTCAGGCTGTCCGTCTGCCGGGCGATCTCCAGGAGAAGGGGGATGGTGTCGTTCTGCCCATTGTGCAGGTTGAGCATGGCTTTCAGCAGGCAGGTCTTCCCTGTGTCCGGGTCTGCAAGACAAAGTGGGGGTCAGAGCAGGCAGCACGGCGGGGCCGCTCCCGGGACCTGGCGGCTTCCGGGCCACCTTTGAATTCGCTGTCCGTGAGATGCTTCTTGCTCTTCTTCAGAAAGAGCAGCAGGCTCTCCAGCTCTTCACAGTCATTCTGAGCAACTGCTTCGAAGATCTTCCTGCGGTCATAGAGCTTGAGGTTCTCGGCAGCAGAGTCCTGGGATGGCTGCCTATGGACCAGAAAACACCTTCGTCTCATACTCTGGTCTCAGCCCTGAGGCCTTCAGAGCCTGTCAGGGAGCACAACTAAACCCCGAGGCAAACCAAAAGGGGAAAAAACATGATACAAAACCCACCGCTCAGTCCAGGCTGCAACAGGGAACAGTGGGGTGCGTGTACCCCTGTTCTGTACCCACCCTGTGTGTAGGCATCATCTAGAAAGTCTCTGCAGCCTCCACTTCCTCCAATACCCAGGCCACTCACTTCTCTGCCTGCTCAGAGGCTGGGGGAGCCTGGAGGGGATGGAGGGCAGGGGTTTGGCTGGCCTCTGCTAAGTGAAAAAGCATCCTCACAGGGCCACAGCAGTCATCCAGCCCTGTGCAGTCCCTGTCCTGCTTCGGAGGAGGTGGGAGGCCTGGTGGACTCTCACTGGAACTGTTTTGTACTCTGTCTAAAAGCATCCTGCGCTTGAGCCTTCCAACTTAAAGTCCTCAGGATTAGGGCTGGTGAGCATTCTAAGCCTGGACCCAGAGATCAGCCAGCAGCTAGGATCTGCATATATGCCAGCATGTGTGGCCACATGTCCCGAAGGTCCTATGAGTACAGACGCTGGACCAGGAGACCTCTGGAGGCCCCCCAGCTCCCTAGCTCTATGGCCTTCAGCCCATAAACTCGAGTATCACATTGTGTCTCCATGGCTGGGGCCTCAGCCAGCTGGGCCAGTTAGGCTCCTGGTGGAGAGGGAGGCTGAGCTCCAGATGCAGCTTACCTGGCACAGGTGGGACCATCCCCAGGCCTCTGGACGGTGACAACAGGGCTGACTGTGATGGCCGGGCAGGATGCCAGCTGACCTTCCTCATAAGAGCAGTCCATGAGGGATGTGTCCTCCGAATCACCCTTTCCAAAGAGCCGGCTGTGGCCCTTGGCCGCAGGGAAGCTGTGGGGCTTGGCTGGAGCTGGCCTGGAGTTAGGGTCTCCATCTAGGGGCTCTGGGCAGGAGTCCTCTTGACACAGGTCCTGAGATTCCCGTAAGTCTGAGCTCCCCCATTTCTTCATCCTGCCAGATCCTCTGTGGCCTCAGAGGTGGCCTGCGGGCAGCCACCAAGATCGGGTTTGTTCCCAGCTGGAGGGCTGCATGACCCTAGCCCCCACTGCCCTTGTTGCAAAGGCCCCTGTGAAGCAGGACAGCCCAAGCCCAGAAGTCCAACAGCTCCTGCCCCCAGCCTTCCAGAAAGGAAGCTTTCAGGGGTGTTGTACCTCCCACCCCAGAGGCCTCAGGGGGAGCAGGCCTAGCAGCCGCATGGCCAACAGCCTCCAGGGATGAATGAGCCCCCAGCGTGGAACCATCAGGATGGATGGATCACTCCTCTTCTCTGGGCCTCAGTTGCCTTGTCTGCAGAGTAGGGATGATAACCACTGGTCTGCCTCCCTCCAAAATCAGAATAAGGGAAACAGGAGGAGAGGCTAATCTCTGGCTGTGCATTTGGGGAGGAACTCAGTGATGAGGATGGCTCAGCCGCAAAGAGCCGAGCAGTCTGCGTCCCCAGGAGCAAGGTGGCTGGCAGAGACCGGCACTCATACTCCACGCTGCATGGGCCCTTGGGTGCTGTGTGTCGTCCCCCATCAGCCATGCACTCTCCTGCCTTTGCTCTTCGACCTGGCTGCTGCAACTGTTGAGTTTGCAGGGGATTTTTTGCACTTTTTGTCATCTTTGTGAAACTAGTATATTTCAAGCATCCTGGCCCTGAACTTTTAGATTTTAAGTGATTCAGTGTCGGTGGGCCTTCTAGGCCTGAACACCTGGAGTTACACTGGCAGCTGGTGCCGGCACCTATGGCTGTAAACTTGTGTTGATACTGTTTTCCACTCTTTCTTAACTGCTTTTCCTACTCTTCCCCTCCCGACTGGGCATCATCACTCCCTGGTACCCAGAGCTGCCCCACATCTCAGGGACCTTGGCCTCCACAGTGCCTCCACATGGGGTGCTTTTTCCTCCTCCTCCTCTTATCCAAACCGCACCACCACTCAGATGCCACCTCCCCACTGATGCCACTTCCTCCACGTCCCCTAATCCCTGCGTTGATCGTGCTGCTCCCTTCCCCCTCCAGAGGGGCCCAGCTCATTTCAACCCTCCTCACAGCCCTCTTAGCACCGTCCACCATGCAGTCTAGCAATTTCTATGCTTCACCGTTATCTCTGCATCCTGCCCTGTGAACTCCACCTGGGCAGGGCACTAGCCAGATCCATGTCTTTACGAAAAAAAAAGCTGTGCTGGGAAAGGAGTGAGATCAGATACAGACCCTTCTGGCTCGCATTTCCATAGGAAGTTAGAGAGATTCATGTTCCAGCAGTGGCTGGATTCCAGAAAACAGCCACTGAAGGAATGGGAGGCTTCTCAAGCCTGCATGTTCAAGTGAAAGTTCAGGCAGTGAAAACTCAGAGCATGCGGCTGGGCTGTGACAATAACTCGGCTATGATCTGATGCCCAGATCCACGCAGAAAAAGAGGGAGCCTTACCATTTCGCATCCTGTGAATAGGACAGACGATGACTACAGGCTCGTTTCCACTCCTGCCTGTTGTTCTGCATTCAGGAGGGCCTGAGTCTTTCTCTGATTCATCCATTAGGTGGAAACCCTGCTGCAGGAAGTATGCCTAGCCACAGAAAGCCCCACTTCCAACCAACACCCATGTGTGCATCCCATCATTCAACACCCATCCGCTGACGCTACTGGGTGCCCAGCCCTGTGCTGGGGGCACAGAGAGGACTGGGACCCCATCGGAGACAGAAACCAGGTGCTGGCTGGGGCAGGGGAACCACAGCAGGGCCGGGGTGCTGAAGAAGTCTTCGTGGAGGAGGTGACAGATGAGCTGGGCCTGGAAGTGGAACAAGGCTGGGCTGGGACTAGGGAAGAGGATGGAGATCCCCAGAGTAGCTGATGAAGAGGAAGTCAGTGAGGTCAGAACCAGATGGCTGTCAGCCCTGAACACCAAGGAACAAGATGTGGACGTTATTGCTCAGATGGCAGGAAGCCATGAGAAGCTTCCCATCAAGGCCTGTTCATAGGATGGGGATCGTATTGGCGATTAAAAGGCACGGGAGGGCTTCCCTGGTGGCGCAGTGGTTGAGAGTCCGCCTGCCGATGCAGGGGACACGGGTTCGTGCCCCAGTCTGGGAAGATCCCACATGCCACAGAGCGGCTGGGCCCGTGAGCCATGGCTGCTGAGCCTGTGCATCCGGAGCCTGTGCTCCGCAACGGGAGAGGCCGCAGTAGTGAGAGGCCCGCGTACCAAAAAAAAAAAAAAAAAAAAAAGGCATGGGAGGCTAATGAGAATGAGAAGAATTGATGTGTTTGAGCCCATGCTGTGCAAAGGAAAACACTGTTCTAACACTTTACAGGCATTCACTCACTTTATTCTCACATCTCTAAGAGGGAAATATTTTACAGATGAGGAAACTGAGGCACAGAGCAATTATATTACTTACCCGAGGTCACACAGTTAGTAAAAGGTGGAACCTGGATTTGATCCCAGGCAGCCTGGCCCCCGAGCCTCTCTAGCACTCTACCACCCCACCGGAAGGCTCAGGGCTCTTTCTCAGTCATGAAAATCAGCCCCAGACCTCACACCAAGAGCTGGGGGGCAATCAGACCAGGCCCTCCCAGCCCTGGGGCCAGGGAGGTGGGGACAATGCCCTTTCATTCAGAAGCCCCAAACCTGTAGCACCCTCCTGCTCAAAACAAGCATCCCAGGAAGCTCAAAACCCCACAACAAACACAAATCAGGTCCAGGCCATATGCCAGGCCTGGCTCTCCCAGGAATGCCTCCCTTTGGATACGGCTGGCTGCAAAACCAAAAATAAACCTGCTTCCCAACTAGCAGCTCTTAACAGCCCGACAAGAGAGCACCTATTAGCAGGAGCCTCAACAAACCTTTCAGTGCTGTTCTTTCTTGAAGCTTTGCCTCATTCTCTGACTGGTCCAAATCTAACCAAACTCAGTAAGCATGAAGCAACCCACACAGTGCTATCAGTCAGTCAGTCAACAAACCCTGAATCTGCCCTGCAGGCCCTGTACCTGATTCCCTACTGGAAACCAAGCTTCTCCCAGGACAGAGGGAGGGACAGGGACTAAGAGGCCATTTGCTCTAGGCTGGGGGTGGGGGGGTGAACAGGGACAAGATAGTCTGCACTGCCGGGCCTGAGGTGTGCCCAGCACGTGCACCCCATGGCAATGCACCTGTCAGAGCCAAACATTCTATAGAGATGGGGGAATTTCCAACTGCGATTTGGGGTGTCGGAAGGAGATGGTGCTTCTGTTTTACATAAGATTCACAAATTCACCAATCTCGACTAAAGGATGGTCTTGAGAAAAGACTCTGCCCAGCAAAGGCCTGGTTTGGCCTCTGGGTCTTTCTCAACTCTAGAGCCAGGAAGGACACTGCCCATCACCTGGGAGAGGCCTCCCTTCCCCTCTCCCCAGTCCAGGTGAGACATCCTGGGATACAGCTCTCCTCCTCCCCTCTCTGCCCAAAGCATCCATCTGCGTCTGGCTTCCGTTCAGGCTTTTGGGAGCTGGTCCAGCACCCGGCCTTGATCATTCTCGTCTCCTACTAAGCATCTCCTAAAGAGGGATGGAGAGCTGGGTTTGCAACCCGTGGATGAAGAGCCAAAAACAGAGAGTGGAGGCTAGACAAGGACCCAGGGCTCCTGCCTGCTGGCCCAGCGCTCCCTCACTCCAGAGAGGACTATGCACCAAATCCTCCAGCCACAAACCGCTGGCCTCTGCAGCAGCCAAAGCTTCTTCACCCCAGGATGCCTCTGGTGCAGATAATACACAGTGATAACAGCAACCTCCACTATCACTTACCAAGTGCTCACGATTAGCTAGGATATGTGCCCTACGACTCCGGCACCACTTAAGACTGACTCACCATGGGCTTTGAGGAAGCCACTGTTATCATCCCCAGGTTTCAGATGGGGTAAGTGAGGCGCCGAGAGGCTAGCTGAACAGCCCGTAGTCACACAGCTGGGAAGAGGCACACCCCAGCTTTTGACAGCTCAGTATGCTGTCAAACGCTTTTAGATGTTTCTAAAAGCAAACATCCAACTACAAAAGGGACTCACCAGCTAGACGCAGGCACACCCCAGAGCCAGCAGGCGCGGCGAGCTCGAAGGCCGTTCCACTCGAAGGGAGAGTTGAGCTGCTGTGGGGAGAAGAGGTGCCTCCCCTGCCTCCCTCCGTGAGGGTCCACGGCCCCTCCCCGGGCTGCGGCTGCTCCGCACTGACAGGGATGGGCTGTGGGCGCGCTCCGGCACTCAAGGAAAACGTTTCCAGCAATGGTAGCAGCTGCTGTTTCTGCGGCTCCGATTCCCAGAGGATCCCAAAGTCTTTCCCATCATTTTTGCCCTTTTTTTTCAGAAACCACTTAGCTGCTGTCCTTCCTCCAACCGTGCCGGGGCCACAATGCAATTAGCCACACGCAGCCCAGAACCAGCCAGAGCTGGTGACCTCAGCTCTCAAGGAAGAAGGGCGCTGCTCCGGCCTCCCAAACCCACCACTCTTGCAGACAGGCTGATCTGGGGAAACAGCTCAACAAATGCACTTTCACAACCAGAGATGTAAATGGAGCACTGCTCCATTTTCAAAATGCAGAAGGAATGGGAAGGGTCGTGTCACCCATCATGCAATCCTGGCCTGGCAATAAGGGACCTCCTGGTTTTGAGTGCTGCCTTTGCACCAACTCTGTGTGACCTGGGACAAGTGCCTGGCTCTCTGGGGCCTCTCATTCCCTGTGTGCCCAAATCTGGGGCAGGGATGATGGTGGGGGCACTTCTTCATCTGCCAGTTCTGGCCTTTCTCAATGGGGATTCCTCACGGAACCGCAGAACACAGAAAATGATGAGGGTTTATTTTCTAACGCCTCCTAGTATGATCCTAAAGGAACAAAAGAAAAGTTAATCCATCACTCCCAATAAGGCTTCATTCCCTCCCGGAAACTGGTTGAGAAAAGTCTCAAAGTCTTTCCAGGTGTGCATACAGGCTGTCGCCCAAAATGCCTGAGAAGGTGACCTAGCAGCTGCCCCTGGGAACTCAATAGGACTCCAATAAGCTGCGGGTCAGACACAGCCTGAAAAGAGCAGCCACATGCCAGAAAGGCCCACTGTAGCCCTGCCTGGAGTAACTTACAAGCTCTGACCCTTGAGTCAGACACTGAAGTGCAGACACCACATGGATCCGGCATGCCTTTCTACAGTTTACAAAAAGCTTTCACCACCCACTCTCCTAGGCCACGCAACAATCCTGCACAGTGGGAGGGTAGAGACTGTCGTAGCCATTTTACAGATGAGAAATCTGTGACATCTAGCAATCAGATGATTGCCCAAGTCACACTGCTGGTTGGGCCAGGAAGCTGGGCCCATTCCACCACGCCATACCATGTCCTCTGCTTGCACACCTTTTCATATGTGTGCCATTTGATATGTGCCTTAAATTGAAGCTAAAATGCTTCAATTAAAATGAAACTTGGGGGACTTCCCTGGCGGTCCGGTGGTTAAGACTCTGAGCTTCCACTGCAGGGGGCTCGGCTTAGAACCCTGGTCAGGGAACTAAGATCCCACATGCTGCACAGCCAAAACAAAAATAAAAAATAAAATAAAATGAAATTTTGGAACGACTAAGAACCTGCTGTATAGTGCAGGGAACTCTACTCAATACTCTGTAATGGCCTACATGGGAATAGAATCTAAAAAAGAGGGGATATATGTATATGTATAGCTGATTCACTTTGCCGTACTGCAGAAACTAACATGACATTGTAAATCAGCTATACTCCAATAAAAATTAATTTTTGAAAAAATGAAACTTGGAATTCATTCTTTTTTTTTTTTTGGAAATTGTGGTAAAATACCTATAACTTAGAAGTTACCGTTTTAAGCATTTTTAAGTGTACAGTTGAATAGCATTAAATACACCTCGGTATGGAGACAGTGCCATGCAGACACTGGGTCAGGCACAGCCCCTGGCTCACACACTGCCTGGGCCAGGCCAGGGTCTCAGCCCTGAGCTGCCCCCGGGCACAGCGGGTGAGACATCTGAGAAAGGCACTGAGAGAACCGGCCAGCCCAGGAGCAATGTCCAGCAAAGTGGTGGGTCACACACTTCTCCACCAGGACCGTCCCCTTAGCCACCAAGGTGATTTTTGCCTCTGGTGAGGACAACACATGTCACTAAATGTGTCCCCTTTGTAAGAGAGCCATTGGGGCTGACAACATCCCAGAGTCTACCTGGTACCGCACATGCTCCGAGGGCTGCAGGGGAAATCCTGGCCCTTCTCCTCCTTCCCCGACAGCTCCATGTTGGTCTCCTTGGCTGCCTCTCCTCGCCAAGCCTTTCCCCTCCACACAGGTGCTCCTCGGGACCCTTATCTCCTCCTTCCCCTCTCTGAGACCTTCACCCCTCCAAGAACCCATCTGACATTCCCAAGCCAGCGACTCCTTCACCCGGGCGTCCAGCCCTGCCCTCTCCCCTGGGCTCCATCCCTGCCTCCCAGAATCTCCAGGTAAACACCGCAAACCCCTTCCCCTCAGCACATCCCAAGATGGACCCCTCTTCCCCCCACATTCCCTCTCCTCAACACCCCTGCCTATAAAGGCACCAACTTTCTTCTGGTCACCAAGTCCGGCATGCTTTGTCCTCTCTGCCCTCTTCTTCCCTGTCCTCGCTGTCTGGGCTGTTTCTGTGGCTCACGTCCATCCCTCTCGGCAGCTGGCAGACAGTTCCCACCAGAAGCCCCAGAAGTGCCTCCTTTTCCCAGTCTAGGCTTCCCAGCCTGCCACCTCCCAGTCCATAGTCCTAGAACATTGCCCTGATCGTGACCCCCTTACCAATCAAGGCCCCACCCCTCCACCTGGCACCCTGAGCCCACATCTCCGGTCCCCTCTCCCACCGTGGCCCACCTCCTCCTGTCACCTAGACACACCTCCTCCCCAGCCACACCCACGGTGCCTGCCTCCACGCTTTTCCCCCGCCCTCCCTCTGCCCAGCATCCATCCCACTCAACCCACCGTTATGGCCCGAGTGGCAGGTGAGACCTATGGATGATGAGATTCTATCATTCAAATCCCACCTCCTCCAAACGATGCCTTCCTGGGTACATTTGATCGCAATGACAACAGTAATGGCAGACAGAGTGCCAGGTTCTGGGATAAGCACTTTAGAGGCACTATCTCATTGGACCCTTGCAAAGCTTCCCGAGGTGAGTACAATTTTGTTCCCACTTTACAGATGAGGAAATGAAGAGAAGACAGGCTATGTAACCTGCCCAAGAACAGTGACAACTGTACTAGTCTCAGCTGGAGTTTCCTAAAATTTGTATTGAGCTTTAACTTCTCTGATGTTTGTACCCGGCTTTGCAGATTTTAATGGCTCCTGGGCGACACAGGCTCTGGCGCCCTCCGTTTCCCTTCTCCAAGCCTAGCTCCGTGCCTTCCCCAAAGGTGCACGCTGGCCCGGCTTTATCTGAACAGCACCTGCCCTGAGTGGTTCCACTAAAGTTCAGAAAACAGTGTTGGGACGGGACCTCAGGGCTGGGCCTCACCACCATCAGTGTGGTTTCTGGGTCGTAACTTGAAACTCTGTGTTCTTGGATCTATGTAATGATGTGCCCATTAAAACTCCTTGTAAGTAGATCATGTTTTAATGATGACTTCTGGGAGGGGGCACTCCCTCCAAGCTCTGACGGGTACCAGAGGCAGCACGGGAAAGTGCTGGAGGTCTCACAGCAGGTGGTTGGGCCCCAGTCTGGTGTGACCTAGGCTAAAACTGCTAACGTCAATAATGGTCACAGGTCTCTCTCTCTCTCTCTCTCTGTGTTACTACCATGGGGCACACTGACCCTGGCAATGGGAGCCTAATAGATTTTTTTCATCCACCTGGGTTCTTCTCAGATTGGAAGCCAAAGTTTCTGGCACAGCTAGAAACCAGCAAACTGCCATGTGCTGAAAAAGGCTGATTACCAAAGTCGGGAACACTCATCCTGCCACCTCGGGGAGGAACCTGGTGGGAAGCAGGCCGTGCTAGACCCAGCCCCATGGAGACTGGTGAAGGCATGACCGCAGGTGCCCGTAACACCCGCCCCCCCGCCAAGGACAGTGACAACACCGCTAGTCTTGTCTTGAGCTTATTTCTAAATCTTGTCCTGATTTACGCGTCTTGCCTCCCAAATTTTAAATGGCTTCAGGGGTCCAAGATTCAGATGGAAAACAGCAAACCTGGAAGAAAACTACTTTCCTTTTCGCATTTGGTCTGTGCACTAGTGTCACGGGTACTCACATGAGTCAGCTCCCGTGGAGGGGAGGGCTCTGTGGGAGGGGTCCGTGTGCTGCAGAAGCAGATGCGCTGGCCATCTGAGCTGGGGAGGGAGCCGACATCCACTCGGCACCCCACGGCTGAGCCCTGCCCTGCAGAGCTGGGACCCAGAGAGAGGGACCAGAACAGAGTGAGAAGTGGTTGGCGGGGTGCAGGCAGAGAATGGAAGCAGGAGTGAAGAGGCCCAGCTGTGTCAGACGCCAGCTGCATGAACTTGGGCGGTAGCTGAAGCTCCGGGCCTGCTTCTTCATCCACAAAACAGGTGAGAGCACCTACCCGGCCTGCTTTCAGGGGCTTTGCTGGGGATTAGCAAGGATGTGGATGTGAATGAGCTCTGTGAGCTGGTGAGTCTCCAGGCGGGTCTGGGGGGTTGTACATCTCCTCATTATTTCAGCTCACATCTGCTGACTGCTGACTACTGAACTGTATCCGGCCATTAGCTCGAGGTGGTGACTAATTGTTTTCTGATGAAAAAAACAAGATTTCCTTAATGTTCATGAGTCACGCAATGAGCATCTCTATACCAAGAACATCTCATTTTCAAAGATGTGGCCTGTTCATCTAATCATGCCTGAGAAGCGGTCAGGTGTGACCCACCCTCTTTCCTGAGGCCCACTGTGCACTTTGCGAACCCAGAGCGGTGGCTAGGGTGAATAGGGTGGTCTCTGCCCTCCAGGAGGCTGGAGGATGGATAAGGAGGAAGACCTGCTAGGCTCTCTCTGACACTTACAGGGTGGGGCTCCCTGTAACAGGCACAAACCGGGAGCCAACAGGCCGTGCCAACAGCAAACACTGAGCGAGGTCCTGGATGCAGTTGTAATCCGGTGGCAGATATGCTGCAGGGGGACTGCAGCTGGCGGACGGCACCAGAGTCAGGCCTTGGACAAGGTGTAGGGTTCTGCCTTGTGAGGTGGACATCAGCCCAAGTTCAGATACAGGAGGAGGACAGGGCAGAGAACACCTAATAGGGACCCTGCCCCCAAGGAGCTTTCAGTCCACTTGAGAAGAAAAGGAAAACAGAGAACATGAAAGCCATGTAAACTTCATATGTATGTAGTCAAAGGCCAAAGGATGGTGTGTGTGGCCGGGACAGGGGAGCGAGCGGGAGGGCTGGCGTTCACTCCTCTGTGCCTGGCTGGTTCCAGCCTCACCATCTCTCACAGGCTGTTTTCTAGGTTCCTCTAATTGGGACCCTTCTCCTAACATCCATCCTCCAATCCAGAATACACACTGCCAGCTATTCTCCCAAAGCCCAGGAATCCCCAATCCCCTCCCTCCCCTCCGCTGCCCACAGGAGAAAGTCCAAACTCTCTGGCATCCACCACCCTTCCCCGTCTGCCCAACATTTCTAGCCACCACTCCCACGACACCCTTGCACCTGCCCTATGACCAAGTGACACCAGACAATTCACACACCCTGGTCAGGCCAATCACTTTAACATAAGCACATTTGCCTAACCTGACCTCGCTACCTAGAATGCCAAAGAAAGCGGGCTCTGGGTTTGGAATCCTAGAGTCGTGATCTTACATAAGTTACTTAACGTTTTTGTGTTTCGGTTTCTTCATCTGTGAAATGGGGATAATATACCCACCTTCTAGGATTATTGTGAAGATCAAATGAGTTCAAACAAGTAGAGTCCAGATTAGCTTCTAGTCCATCGTAGGTACTCAAAAAACGCTAACTTGGGCTTCCCTGGTGGCGCAGTGGTTGAAAGTCCGCCTGCTGATGCCGGGGACACGGGTTCGTGCCCCGGTCTGGGAAGATCCCACATGCCGCGGAGCGGCTGGGCCCGTGAGCCATGGCTGCTGAGCCTGCGCGTCCGGAGCCTGTGCTCCGCAATGGGAGAGTCCACAACAGTGAGAGGCCCGCGTACCGCAAAAAACAAAACAAACAAACAAAAAAACACTAACTTTTGTTAGTAGCAATGGACTGAAACTTTCCAAGGTTTCTTTTTTCGATGTCGCTTGCATGAAGAATGAATTGCTCCTCCTTCTGGGCATGTGGGTAAATCTGTTATAGCGTTTATTTCATTCCCTAGTGACAGGAATTCAACAATACATCACCGTGCCTGATAGAACACCCATCTCCTAGTAGATGCTTCATAAATATGATTCACCTGGGTCTATGCTGGGACTTCTCAGGCACAGTGTCTACCATGGCTGTAGCAGTCAGGATGAACTAAGTTATCCTGTGGTAACAAACAGCTCCCAAATCTCAGTAGCATCAAACATCAAAGGTTTATTTCTCAGTCACACTATGAGTCACTCACTGTTTGGTGAGGGCTCTACACCACATTGCCCTCATGTGGGACCCAGGGCAGCAGAGCCTCCTCTCTGGGACACCCCAGGTCACTTACAGCAAAGGGAACAGAGTGTGGCAAATCTCACATTGGTTCCAAAGGGCTTCTGCCTGGAAGCGACAAACTTCTGTTGACGTTTTACTGGCCAAAGCAAATCAGGTGGGGAAGTGCCAGCCTACCATGTGCTTAAGATCAGGATATCGGCAAACAGCCCTAATGACCCAGTTCCTCATCTGAGGATCAGGATGGTACCTCCTGAGAATGAGAGCAGAAGCAACGAGTGGTTTATGACTTCAGGCTGGAGAAATGAGGCCCTGGCAGCTGTACTCAAACCCCTGCAGAGGCTCCAGGCCAAGTGCAATAGAAATGACAACAGGACTACCAGCTGGCAAGCTTGGACTGTGCAAGGCTTAGCCCTCAGAGGTAGAGTGGACATACGGAAAGGGGACAGAGAGTTATGGTGCGTTGCAGGAGACCAATCCGGCTCCTAATTTATATTTAGACTCCACCCACAGCATCCTGGGAATGCAAGACAGGCTGCCTCCCTGACATCGGAGGGCCAGTTCCTCCTGATGGACAGGGCTCTCTGCTATCCTTTGGCCCATCCCGAGGTGACTTCTCTCTCAAAATGATGGTGTCAACTCATTCTGGCCGAGAGGACAATTACATGACGTTCCTGAGTGATCTGCAGCTGCTTGTCCCGGCAGAGCCATGGGGCAGGCAGGGCTTCCGCAAGGACAACCTACAAATGATCCCCAGAGTTACGTCCAACCTCCCAAACCCAGCTCTGCGGCAGTGCCAGATTTATAGTCTTCCCAGCGCAGAGAGGTGTGTTTTACTAAAGGGACAAGGCTCTGGAAGAATGAACTTTAGTATCTGAAATTCAATCAGCACAGCCAGGCAGCTTAAGAGTTTCAGACCGTCACATAAAGTGGCATTTACAAAGGGACATGACTGATCCCAAACTCACAGTCGCCCAGGTGCCTCAGAGTCAGGCACCTGGGATCACCCTTGGGAGTGTAGAAGTAGACACAGCGATGGTGGCCCTCTCCTGGAAGCCATTCCATGGTCATCCTACCAACCACGGGAAGGTTTAAGATGCTCTGGGATCCCTGCAGAGATGCCGACTCAAGTGGGATGTTTCTGCGAGCCAGGCACACATGGCGGGCCAGCAAGGCCCACACCAAGAGAAAGAAGAGCTGGGGCATTTGAGACAAGGGATTCTCTCTGCTTTCTCTCTAACAGGAGCATGCGCAGCTGCATCCCTTCCCTTGGAAGGCTTCCCAGGGATGCACAGGGGCAAAAACACACCGCTGCCCAGACACACTCTTGGAAAAGAGTCTTGCTGGTGTCTGGTCAGACTCTTGGGAACAACGTGCCTGAACGGTGGCGTTATGCAGCATCTGTCCCGTTGGCTGGTCACGCCATCCACGTTTTCTTCTCTGTCCTGTGCCTTCAAGCCAGCTGTGTTGTGAGGAACCATGGCAGCACCGAGCAGGCTCTCCTTGGAGGGGAGGTACATGGCAAGAAGGCCAGCGCAGATCCCTGCATCTTCATCTCAGCCAGCCTGCATCACCGTCCTTAGGTCGCCTCCTGCCCCAGCTAGCTGGCTGTGGCCAGAGAAGAACAAGATTGGGAAAGGGGCCTCAGGGTCACGTGGCACAATCCGGTAGGGAAGACTCTTCCAGCAGTACATGTGACCCATCTTTCCCTTTCTCTCTGTCTCTCCCACATTTACATTTGCAGCCAGCTCTCAGGTGAGTCTCTTTCAGAAGGCACTGACTTGGGATCTGGTTGATGACTCCTGGCTGCATTATTAGAGTGCGCCCTGAAGATTGGTTCTTGGTCAAAATGATGCCCTGAGAACAAGCATTGCTTAAAACTGCCCACAGAGCTGTCCAGGAAAAGCAGGATCCCAAGATAAGGAGAGGAACGTTAATTAGGTAAACTTTGCAACAGTCCTTTGGCCAATGAGGGTGCTAATACTCCTGCTGGTTAGGGTTTCTCTGGAGCATAACCAGAGCGGCTCCCACAGCTGCGTCTACATCCTGCCCATAGGATACTGGGAAAGGGAAAGCCTTCTGCACTTCCTGCTTCAGCACCTCGTTCCTGGACAGCGCACTCCCACTGCCGATCACCCGCTCCACGCCCCACTCCTGGAGCTGCTGAAAAGGAAGCATTGAGTGCAGGTTCTGAACGATGCCTCTGCACAGGGCCCGGGTCACCTGCCCCAGGGAGAGGTCAGAGGAGGAGATTCTGGTCACTGAGGCCAGCTGGTCTGGCAGGTGCCTCTCGCCCAGCACTGTTGGAGTGATGGTTAGGCAGGTGTCTTTCTGCTGCGCAGCAGCCTGGATCATGCGTGAGTACACAGTGGATTCTTCAACCTCCAGGCCTGCCAGGAACAGAGAAGGCCTGTGTGAGTTCGTGCACCCCCTCGCTGCGGGCTATAGAGTTACCAGGGGGCAAGGATGGGTTGACTTGCTGCCTCTCCTCACTGTGGCTGGCTGCTTCCCAGCTCGGGACTCAAATATTCTGGCTAGCTGTGCTCTGTTCCAGACCCCAGCCAGCTTTCCCACTACAGACCCCAGCCCAACCTTCAAGGAGAGATCTCGTAAGCGCTACTGTGAATCCGCAGCTGTGGGACTCTTAGTCCCACGTGGACCAAAAGCATACACTGATCAATAAGTATCATCACACCTGTTATTAGTGTCACAGGAATCCCAGGACCACAGTGCTGATCGCAGTCCAGCCTGCCCCTCGGCAGAGGTTACGAACAACCAGTCTAGACCAGAGCTCAGAGTTGAATATGCATATGAATCACTCAGGGATCTTATTAAAACACAGCTTCTGATTCAGTGTGCCTGGGGTGGGGCCTGAGATTCTGCATTTGTCATCAGCTCCTAGAGGAAGCCAGTGCAGCTGGCCTGAGGACCACGCTTTTTGAGTAGAAGGTTCTAGATCAGTGCTTACCAACACTTGAGGGCATCAGAATCACCTGAGGAACTTTTATAAAATGCCATGCTCAGGCCCCACTCCTCTCCCCCAAACCAAATAATCAGCTTTTCTGGGGGTGAAACTAGGACATCAACATTGTTTTTAAAACTCCATGAGTATTTCCAACGTATGGCCAAAAGTCCCCACGGAGTCTCAACATCAGCACATTTAATTTATACAAACTCAACTATACACCCTCAGGAATGAGAAAGAAAAAAAAAATATTTTTTTCAATCAAATGAGACAATGTAGACATTTCATAGGAGGTTAAGTTATATAAACTACTAGCCTTCAAAGCACCCTCTGTTTCATCAAAATAAGAACCATGAAAATGCAAAAGACTTTTCTTTTTGAAAATCTTAGAGAAAACTTAAGTATTACCTACTCTTTCAGGGGTGGGCAAAACAGTCACTTCTGTATAAAGAGAAACACCAGCCAACTCAGTAAACAGTTGACAGACTCAACCCAGTTAAAGCAGTATCTGAGTAAAGGGCTTGCCTGAAGGTTCTGATGACTGGTTCTGCATCTTTAGAACCTTTCTTGATTCAAGGCAAAACAAGATCAAAGTTCTGTTCTTTAAATGGAGCATTCCTGAGGGATTCCCAGCCAAGGGGGCAGAACTTACCCGCAATCCTGACACTCCCAGCCAGCCTGGAAGGACCAACGTGGGTCAGCAACACCTGTCTGCATGACCAGTGTGAACTTCCCAGATGTTCCCTGTGGCCTGTGCCCCACCTAGTTATTCTGTTGGATGTTTCCTGGAATGACCTGATTTTGAGCTCCTACAAGTGACCCATGCATCTGAGAAGCATGATTTCCCTATTTCTAGACAGCTGGCCAGAAATTTCATTTCTACCCTAAGTACTTAGAAAGGGAACCTCTCCTGGAAGAAAGAGGTTACATCTTTCTCTGTAAATGCAGAGCAGAGGAAGCCCTGATCAATTCCACCCTGAAGAGAGCAGGAAGACATCAGAGTTTCCAGGGACCCTTCCAAGAAAGGAGGAGAGGTGCTACTTGCCAGGAATAAGTGCTACCGGTCTTTTCACTCATTCATGTTTGATCATTTTATTCTGCGCTGTCTGTAGCCATCAGAAGGCAAACCTCAAATGCAAGGTTACTGACAGAGAAAGTAATAGCGGGGCCAGGGAGAGCCAGGAGACTATTAGGATACTCCACAGTTAAGGTTAGGGGAGAAGATGCGCCTCAAAGAAGAGAGTAGGTGATGGCAGCTCAGAAGATGAAAGAAGGCTACAAGCTCAGATCCCTAAGGACAGAGGGAATGTGCTAGAATCTGGCTGGGTCTGAGACAAGAATCTAGAAACATACAGCACATTCAGCACCAGGACCCTGCCACATAGAAAGGACAAGCAGAGAACACACCACTGGGTGGGCCACCCTTACCTAGATCCGCCGTCCACTGGACCAGCATGTGGACAAACATGGCCAGCACGTTGCCCCCATTGAGTGATGCTGCTACTGCCAGGTAGGTCCCGTCAAAGTACGGGAAGTAGGCGACGGGAGCTGCAGGGTCTGGAGTCTGCACTGGCTGGAATCCTGAAGGCATGGAGGCTACCAGCTGCACCGAGGTGCTGATGTTGAGAACTGGATGTGGTCCAAAGAAAGCAGAGGTTAGGCCTGTTGGGATAACTCAGAGGCCACAAGTCACAACAGGGTCGGAGAGTGTGCCACAAATTCCTGCATACTCCTCCTTTCAGGAGGAAGAGACTAATTCTCCTCCCCTGAGTGTGGGCTGGACTCAGTGACTGGCTTCTAATGAAGAGAGTAGAGCAGAAGTGACAGTGTGTGACTCTGGAGACCAGGTCATAAAAGAGCACTGCAGCTTCTGTCTTGATCACTTGCTCTAGGGGAGGCAGGTACCACGTCGTGAGCAGCCCTAATGGAGAGGCCCACTGGATGGTTGCTGGCATAACTGACCCCATCTTGGGCCCGTACGGTCCCTCCTGTCCTCCTGCTGACCCTACCCAGGACTGTACTAGGTGGTGAAACACTTCTCTGTCGTCAAGGGCTTTGTAGTTAGTAGATATTGTTTAACAACGGTTAGGGTCAGGTGGCCTCTATGCTCTGTTAGTTCCCAAACTCTGATGACTTTTGCTGATGTGTTCCCAGAGCCCATGAGACTAGTTACCCATTCAATCATCTTAACTTAGGAGTGTATGTCCTGTTCCCAGGCACCCACCCTCACATCCTAGGTTAACTATAAAACTGTCCCAAAGGCCCCTTGGTGGTGCAGAATGCAGCTGCCAATGCTTCCAGATCATTGTCTGCCTGATCCCACTCTGTAAGTTACCCTAAAATAAACTGACCCATTGATTATATGGGGCTGCCTGCCTCAATTTTCAGTCTCAAGATGCATTCTCAGTTCGGTGGGTACTTTTCATTCCCTCTGTCCTCCAACATCTACAAGGAGCTGAGGCCTCCTGCCAAGAGCCACATGAGTGAGCTGAGAAGTGGATCCTCCAGCCCAGTCAAGCCTTCAGATGACTGCAGTCCCAGCCGACTGACAGGGTGATTGCAATCTCACAAGGGACTGTGAGCCAGACCATCCAGCCACACCTAGACTCCTGACTCTCAGAAACTGTGTGAGATAATAAGTGTTTGCTGTTTTAGGCTACTAAGTATTGGAGTGGTTTGTTACACAGCAATAAACGACTGTTCACAGACAGTCAGACCTCAGCCCAAGTGTTTTATTCTTTGGGAGGTTTCATTCATTTTTGGTGGGTACCACCTCCTTCTCATTTCCAAGGTGTGCTTCTCAACCTCCCTCCACCAGCAGGGGGGACGCTCCCAGATCTAGAACAGGGGGGATGATTTTCTCCTCTAGATGGAAGCCAGAGCCTACAGACTGTCCCAGGAGTCTCTCCTCCATTTCTCACGAGACCTGGCCAGAAAGCCTTTTCCTCTCAGTCTGTTGGGGCTAAACTAACTGAGGTCAGCATCCAACTATCCTACCTACTGGGAGGCAGAGGCAAAGAGAGTAAAAACAAGTCTCAGAAAATCAATAACCTTGACTTCCTGCCACATCAAGCCTTTCACCATGACGATAAGCCAGAAGCATCGTGCCCTCCACCTATCCCCTCGGGGGGGAGTGTCAATGAAGGGGGCCGGCCAGCCTTGCCCATGGACACCACACAGCTGAGCACAGGCCAGCAGCCCCAGTCTAGAACCAGAGACCACAACCAGCTCAGCGAAGGTGGAGACTAAATCTTAGCTTCTTCCCATTTGACCAGCCCCTCACTCACCATCTAGAAAGGACATTTATATCCAGGCACATGACAGCTCTTTGTGGAGGGAACAGCCTAAGATTTGAAGACTACCAGGTAGGCGGAAAGAGCCAGGCTCTTTATAGGCACCATTCCAGTGCATCATGACAACTGCCCCATGAGAAAGGCATCATCATCCGCATTTTGGATGATGACGAGGGCTCAGGGAGAAAATTCAGGAGAAAAAGATGGGGTTTTTGACCTTAAAAGATTTTATCACATATCTGTGCAAACAAAAGTGGCAGAATCTGGATATATGTATATGTATAACAGATTTACTTTGCTATACACCTGAAACTAACACAACATTGTAAATCAACTATACTTCAATAAAAAAAATTTTTTTAAGTGGCAGAATCTCACCTTTCCCTCTCACCTAATCTTGAATTAAGAGGAATTACTACCAAAAACAAAACAAAAAGTCACTTGAACTTTTATTTTTTATGAATGTAATAAAATAGGAATAAACTACTGCTTCAGAGGATAGTGCTGGTCAGAGTTTTTAAACTCAAGGTTAAATTGTAATAGTTCTAACTGATGGAGGAATAAAAGATGTGATGACAAAGAAAATCCGAGTAAGATGAATGACTTCTCTGTTCCCCCTGATAACAAGGCGGGGCTCTCAGAGTGGGCCCACTCAGCCAGGCTGCCCTGAGGATCAAATGAAACACACAGCCTGCAATCACCCTGCTTGGGAAGGCAGACCCAAAGTCTACCCCAGCCCCAGGAGGGGCAAACGACGGCCCCTAGGCCATATCCAGCCTGCCATCTGTTTTTGTATGGCCCAGGAGCTAAGAAAGGCCTTTCCTTTTTTTTTTTAATGATAGCTTTATTGAGATGTAATTCAGAAAATTCACCATAAAATGCACCCTTTTAAAGTGTACAGTTCTGTGCTTTTTAGTATATTCACAGAGTTGTACAAACATCACTGAGATCTAATTTTAGGACATTTTCACCACTCCAGAAAGAAATCCCATACTGGTTAGCAATCAACCCCATGTCCCAGCCCTAGACAACCATGAATCTGCTTTCTATCTCTATGGATTTGCCTATTCTGGACATTTCACAGGAATGGAATAATACACTATGTGACCTTTCACTCTCATTCACATGTTATAGCATTTTAGCTCTGTGGATACACCACATTTTTAAAATCCATTTATCAGTCGATGGGCATTTGGGTTGTTTCTACATTTCGGCTATTATGAATAAGGCTGCTAGGAACATTTGTGTACACGTTTTTTGTGCGGACGTGTGTTTTCAATTCTTTCGCGTATACACATAGGAGTGGAATGGCTGGGTCCCATGGTAATTCCATGTTTAACTTTTGAAGAACTGCTAGACTGTTTTCCAAAGGGACTGCACCATTTTACAATCCCAGTAGCGTATTCTTACCTTTTTAAAAGGTTGAAAAGAAATGAAAAGGAGAAGAATATTTCATGACACATGAAAATTTTATGAAATTCACATTTCAGCATCTATAAATAAAGTTTTATTGGAACACAGCTACACCCACTCACTTATGCATTGGCTAGGGCTACTTTCCTGCCCCAACAGCTGTTAAATAGTTATGATAGAAACAAATAGGCCCACAAAGCTTAAAATATTTACAGTCTGGCCCTTTACAGGAAAACTTTGCCAGCCCCTGCCCTGGATTGCTCTCTCCGCTTCACTGTGACTCTCTTACGTGGAATACAGGGACGTCTGCGCTTCTACTCAGACCCGAGGAACTTTCGTTGACAAACACACAATAACAAAAACCCTAATCTATTGAATAACAATCTATTTTCTTGGTCATGGAGACACATAGAAACCAGCCAACTAGAGAGAGTCATTTCCCTCACCTGTCTCAGAGAAGAAAGGCACAGACTGTGGTCAGGACAGAAATTGCCCTGCTGAATTGTAAGCTCCCAGAGCAGGGGCTTCACCTGTAGGGATGAGGGTGTTTTTCATGTTTGTAGCATAATGGTCAAGAGTATGCTGCGACTGCTGGCGATGTGTGCCCCTCGGACCCTGACACAGAGCTGGGGCTTAGGAGGCCCCAGTAGAAGTCGGAGGAGAGAACCAAAGACAGACTTACCTGCGTCTGTCCTTTGGGTCATACAGGAATAGACAGAGGCCTGCAAATCCCCCAAGGCCACGCCCACCTGTGTCCCCTTTGGGATCTCAAACCAGGCCTGGGAAGTTCTGCCGGCCACGTTGCCAGGCTCGGTGACGTCCGGGAGCAGGTGGACGGGAAAGCCTGCGTCTCTCAGTCTGCAAATCAGAAGTGGATAGCATATCTACCTGGTGCTTGGTTTTCTGTTTTCTGTTGTTTCCAGGAAACTCAGCAACGGAAAGCGCAATAGGATACACATTCAAGAAGGGAGGGCAGAATCCAGTGTTTTCACAGAGGGCCTCTTTGGCTTTTTTTAAACCATGAGGAAAAGCCCTTGAGTTATTTAAAGAGTGAACCCTGGCTTTCAAGAGCTTGGGATGGGCCTCTTGGAGAAGAACACAACCAGTTTGAGCAGAGGTGGTCAGAAAGGACTGGATAAGAAGCAGATTTCATCGGCATCCAGCCTCCTGCATTTGAAGGGAGAGCAAACACTGTGCAAAGGGAGGAAGCTGGAGTTTTAGAGCAAGGTCGCAGCGGGTTAGCACAGGCCAAACCAAAGTCAGACCCAACAGTCTCCTGAATACCAAACGCATCCATCACTCGTGGTTAGTGAACACGGGGCTGCCAATTTTATAAAACATGCTGGAAAGTCCTTTACCTGAACTACCAGGTGCGTTTTGTTTTATTACAGAGCTCAGAATTGGGGCCCTGAAGGCAGTGAACTTATAGGGCACTGGACTTCTGGACCTGAAAAGGCAAATGATTGTTTAAAGGGAACTTAAAAGGCATCCCTTAAGCCTACTACTTCCATTTCTTAACCCTATTTTAAAATACATTAGGGTGGGGGAGAGAGATAGTTAGGGAATTTGGGATTGACATGTACACACTGGTATATTTAAAATGGATAACCCACAAGGACCTACTGTATGGCACAGGGAACTCTGCTCAATATTATGTAACAACCTAAATGGGAAAAGAATTGGAAAAAGAACAGATACATGTATATGTATAACTGAATCACGTTGCTGTACACCTGAAACTAACACAACATTGTTAATCAACTATATTCCAATATAAAATAAAAAGTTAAAAAATAAAATATGTTAAAGAATGAATGTTGTTCTTTGGAATCTACGGGCTGGCTCAGGGCACAGAAAGAACTGGGGAGCCCACCCTAGGTCTGCGCAACAGTGGAGGAGCAGGCAGCATGGCGTGGTGGGTGGCATCCCTCCCCAAGAACTTCACTTACAGTCAGGCCCACCCACGCCCAGGGACTGGAACAGGCTGGAGGGTGTTGGAACCTGATTTTGGCCTCGTGGAATCCTCCATTATTCCCAGATGGGAAAGCCCCACTGAAGCTCCCGCTTTAGAGATCCTGCCCTTCAGCCTCAAGCCAGCTTGCATGGTTATACTCACGTCTCCAAGTTCCAGCTTTGGCTCCTAGTGTTGAAATATCCCCAGCTAGCGGCATTCTGGTCGGACATCAGGGGTCTCGTCAAGCCACACAGCATGGCCACCACATAGTCATGGATAGTGCCAGCTGCATCGTAGGACTTCAGGAACTCTGGGCTGTTTTTCACACCCCAAACAATTCAACGTGGTTTAATATTGACTTGAAAGCATGTGCTGCACCTAACTGTGGGCAGTGTGGACTAGACATGGCATAGCTGAGTAGCAGCCAGAACCCCACAGGCTGTGGATCTCTAGCAGCTGAACCTCCCAACCCCTCCAAGCCAAGCTGGCCAGTCAGCCTTAGGGGAGGGTATTCATAGGAGGACACACTGTGCCTGGGAAAGCAGGACATCAGCCGTTCTCAGCAGCCCTGATCCCACCGTGAACCCATCATGTGATCCTTGGCAAGCCCCTTGCCCTCTCGGGTCTCTTCTTTCCCCCTCTAGGTGAGAATCAGAAAACTGATAAGGGCCCTCTGCAAAATGAAGCAGTGGTAGACCAAGTCTAAGTCTTGTGACTATACCCTGTGCTGGGCCACACTCACTGAGGGACAATCCAGCACATGGAGTGATGCTGGCCAGCTAGAGGTACAGCTCCCTAGCCACTCTCGTTCCCCTGTAAATCCATCCCCCAATTCAAAGAACAGGTGTCCATACCTATTTTTCAAAAGCCAGAAGATGGTTGCACAGCCAAACCCCGTGGCCACACTGAGATGAGACTCTGGCCGAGGCAGAGAAGCCAGGAACTTGCTGCCACACCGGCCATCCTGCCACGTTACCAGGTGGCTCACGGCTCTGGGCTCGAACACAGGCGCAGCCCCTGCCTTTGTCCATTCACAACCTGGAACGAAGGAGATGACCAAAAAATGGAGAAAAGAGCAATGGACTGGCACCAGCATGTCCTTGAGACTACTCTGCTAGTGAGGTTATAGGACAGACTTTATCACCATGACAGCACTTCACTCACACTCAGGGGTTCTGGCCAGTACCCAGAAGAGCAGGGAGTGGATGGACCTAGAGATTGTCATACTGAGTGAAGTAAGGCAGACAGAGAAAGGCAAGTGATATAATATGATATCACTTATATGTGGAATCTAAAAAAAAAAAAAAGAGGTACAAATTAACTTATTTACAAAACAGAAATAGAGTCACAGATGTAGAAAACAAACTTATGGTTACCAGGGGAAAATGGGGTGGGGGAGAGATAAATTGGGAGATTGGGATTCAGATATATACAATGCTATGTATAAAATAGGTAACTAATAAGGACCTGGCGGTCCAGTGGTTAGGACTCAGTGCTTTCACTGCTGAGGGTCCAGTTCAATCCCTGGTCAGGGAACTAAGATTCCACAGGCCCCAAGGCGCAGCCTTAAAAAAAAAAAAAAGAAAGAAAGAAAGGACCTATTGTATAGCACAGGGAACTCTACTCAATCCCTGTGTAATGACCTATATGGGAAAAGCATCTAAAAAAGACTGGATATATGTATATGTATAACTGATTCTCTTTGCTGTACAGCAGAAACTAACACATTGTAAATCAACTATACGCCAATAAAAATCATTAAAAAAAAAAAAGAAGAGCAGGGAAGCAGTCACAGATATATGCACCTGAAGCTTATTAAGTTTCACCCAGGAAGGGGGAGTAAGCTGGGGATGGGATGGTCCACCCTCACAACTACGTTTCTGCCTAAAGCTGGGATTCTTATCCCAGCCCTAAAGCTGGAAATCTGCAGCTTTTTCTTCAATCCTTTTATCTGCTTCCAAAACTCTTTTGACCCTTTTTCTTCTTTTTACTTTTAGGACTATCATCTTTACTTTGTTTGTGTTATAAAACAAATACGGAGTTCTTACCATGTACCAGGTATTGTTCAAAGCACTTTAAAAATATTAATTTTTTTAATCTACATATTAGCCTTTCAACATAGGTGTGATATTTATCCCCATTTTCACATAAGACATATGAAGCTCAGAGAAGCTTAAAAATCTTGTCACAGATCACATAGCTACTAAGTGGTAGAGGCAGGATTCAAGTCCAGACAGTCTGTTCCAGAATCCGGCCTGAAGGATGTTCTTTCTCTCATTTTCTTCTTTTTTTTTGGCAAAAAAAAAAAAAAAAATAATTAAAAATTTTTTTAAATTATACCAATGATAAGTGAATGCATTCTCAATATAAAATGTTCAAATATTACAGATAAAGCAAAAGGCCTGCTTGACCATCCCCATCAGAGTCCCAGCCCCCTTCCTGTCACTGTTAGCACTTGTGGAGTGTTTTTGGTTTTTTTTTTATTTTTTGGCCGCGCAGCATGTGGGATATTAGTTCCCTGACCAGGGATCAAATCTGCACCTCCTGCACTGGAAGCGTGGAGTCTTAACCATTGGACCGCCCGGGAAGTCCCATTGTTGGGTTTTTATACTCACACAACATACTCCCTTTGGTTTGGTTGATTTGGGCTGGGTTTTATTATATTTTCGTTTTGTCTGTTTTTTAAAAACAAACAGTACTATACTGTATGTATTTTTCTAGTGGTTGTTTTTATCATCCAGCAACATGTACTGGAATTCTTTCCACGTTAGTACATGTGAACGCACCTTATTCTTTTCAACTACTGCATACCATTCTACAGCGTGGGGTACCAACATTTATTTAACTACTCCCCCATGGGGAAACGTCACAGTTTTCACTACAATAAACAAGGATGCCATGAGTGACCATGATTATGCCTCTTTTGCACATACATGTTAAAGTCCTTTTCCTGAACAGATTTTAAGTTGTAGGGCCACTGAGTCACAGTAACTCTTATTTTTACAGTGTATAATTTAAAAGCTTTATCCTCACCCCCGGCAATTAGCAAATGGGTTTCATATTAGTTCACTTGGAAGTTTTCTTCCTGTAGTTGCTATAACTCTCTCTCTCTTTTTTTTTTTGCGGTACGCGGGCCTCTCACTGTTGTGGCCTCTCCTGTTGCAGAGCGCTCCGGTCGCGCAGGCTCAGCAGCCATGGCTCACGGGCCCAGCCACTCTGCAGCATGTGGGACCGGGGCACGAACCCGCGTCCCCTGCATCGGCAGGTGGACTCTCAACCACTGCGTCACCAGGGAAGCCCAACTCTCTTATTTTTAACACCCTGCCAAACTGCCCTCCGAAACGGCCAAGCTAATATATACTACCAGGAGTGATATTTTAAAAAACCAATTTTCCACCCCCTTTGCCAACTCTTGACATTCTCAAACTGCTTTCTTACAATCCAGTGGGTGGAAAATGATTTCTCGTTGTTGTTTTCCTCAGCATTTTCCTAATTCCTAATGACACTGAGCATCTTTTCATATGCTTATTAGCTATTTGTATTTCCTCTTCTAGGAATTGCCTGTTGGTTTCCTCTGCTCATTTTTCCACAGGGCCATTGGTCCTTTCCTTGTTATTTGTTCTTTATATGCACCCATATTCGTCCTTTGTCTACTATATACTAGTGAATAATTTCTCCCTGTCTGCTGCTGGCCTTTTAGCTTGATTTTATGATCCCCACTTCTCTCCTGTTATTACTGAGCCTGAAAATGGAATGTGGAAACTGGTGTAACCACAGGCCTCTCAGAAGACACTAGTCACTCCCTCTCTTCTCCTCCAATTGGCGCCCTTGTGGAAGCACTTAGCTCTCCTCTCAGGTTACTGGTGCCTGTCTGTGTTGACTGCCTTGAGTGAGCCCTGGAAGACGAGGGCTGCATCCTGTTTCTATGTCTCCCACGGGGCCCAGCACAGAGCCTCATATATTGTAGGTCCCGAAACCAAACTGAATTACAGCCGCTATTAAAAGCAGAAAGACTTGATCTCAAATATGATTTCACTCACTCTGCTAAGCAGGTATCATCGTCAAAGAGTGGCTCTCCTCCTTCCCAGAAACAGAAACCAAAACAAGTAGGCACGCAGGTGGGCCCCATGAAATATTAAGCAGCTCTCTCCACCGATGTGGGCGATGGTTTGTGTGGTCGTTACAGAGGCCAGGAGACGGGCAGAAAGGAAGGCGTGTGACCAGAGCACAATCATTAGATCTCTGCTGTCCTCTTTGGGAAGGGTTTTAGTATTAAAAGGATGTTTATTCTCGTTAATGCAAAATTAAGGAGTTTAAAAACTTTTACAGCCTAGACTCCCGCTGAGAGGTCAGCTCTAACACCAGAACTGGCCTTTGGCTCCTGCTGGTGATTGGAGCCGAGCAGCTCCTGTGGTCCCAGCTGGCCTGAGAACAGGCAGACAACGGGAGAGGAGGAGGGGGGGAGCCTGGGTGGGCTTCTGCAGTCACCCAGGCCCCCCCTGGGGACTGATCAAAGGATGCACCACCAGACCCCTGTCAAGCCACCGAGAGGCAAGTCACCACTCTCTTGGCCCAGGGGAATCGGAATCACTGATTCTCTAGGCAGAGGAGAGGTGAATCCAATGTCCAGCCTCCTTAACTACAGCCTCCACCCCTCAAAGTAGCCATCCATACTATGCTTAAAACACCTGCAGTAAAAAGTTGATAGTTTTGAAGCTGGGTGATGGGTATGTGTCAGTTCATCATGCTGTGCTCCCTACTTTTCTATGTCGAACTTTCTATAGTTAAAAAAAAATTTTTTTTAACACTTGCCATAACAGGAGCTCACAACTTCCTACAGGAGCCTAATCCTTCCTTGGACATTCTGTTGGGAAATTCCTCCCTCCATTGAGCTAGTGTGTCCTCCTGTGACTCTGGTCCTCTCGGGAGACTTTCAAAGTTCAGCGTCTGAAGTCAGACAGAGTTGAGTTCAAAAGCTGGAGTCAAGGGACTTCCTTGGTGGTGCAGTGGTTAAGAATCCTTCTGCCAATGCAGGGGACATGGATTCGAGCCCTGGTCCGGGAAGATTCCACATGCGGAGTAACTAAGCCCGCGAGCCACAACTACTGAGCCTGCGTGCTGCAACTACTGAAGTCCGCGCTCCTAGAGCCCGTGCTCCACAACAAGAGAAGTCCCCGCTCGCCGCAACCAGAGAAAGCCCGCACGCAGCAACAAAGACCCAATGCAGCCAAAAATAAAAATTAATTAATTAATTTAAAAAGAGAAAAGCTGGAGTTGCTACTTGCTGCCACATGACCCTGAGCAGATTATTTTACCCTCTCTGAGCCTCTGGGTCTCATCTGCACAGAGGGAGAGTAATGTAACCCACGTCATAAGGGTGTTGGGAAAATTCAATGAGATCACACAGGTAACATACTTAGCTCAGCACCTGGCGTGCGAAGTGCTGACTGCTGTTTTGCTGGCTCAGTACTCCTCCTAGAGGCCAAACAGAACAGGCCACCCACCTCCGCACTGTGGCAGACCTCCTGAAAGAAGACGACCAGCTAAATGATGCTTAGCAACTGTGCCCATGAAAAGGATGTGCCCTGGAACTGAAAAATCACAAATATTGTGATTATGTTAAACAACAAAAACTATGCCTAAATTCAGAAGAGTTTCCTCTGCGTCTTGGAATCTACAGCTACACTAATCTCTTGGTTGTTGGCACTGATGCTCCAAGACACTGGCACAAAGAAAGAGAAGGCTGTGGAGAATCCACTCCACTGAATCCAACAGAGGATCAGAGAGAACTCACGCTTCTCCCTCTCCCTGTTCATGAATAATGTGTGCATGGACAGTTCACTTCATTACATCCTTTGAACAGGACAGGATGTACACAAAATGTAAGAGGCAGCAGAATAACCTGACCCTTCACAGAGAGCCCTTGGCAGCCCTTTTCTGGTTCCAGGGGAGGCAGGAGATAGATGGGCCCCAGGCTGAGCAGCTGGAGTCTGTCCCCTGCGAACAGATACTCCAAGATGAAGGTAATAGCGGAGCGAAGAAGAGTTGAGGGCTGCCCAGATAAAAGATAAAGAGACCACGTATTTCTCATTCTCGAGATCAAGGAGCCCTTCCCAACTACACATGCACAGAAAGGCTCCTCGGGGGTCAAAAAGGGAAGGGGTGCCACTCCATAGTAGGTGATGTCAACCTACCCGTAGGCCTCTTTGCTAGAATCTATCTTGGCTAAGCGACGTGCGCACACACAGGGGAGGACCCTGAGATAAACCAAACACGGACTCAGAGCCAGGCAAAGCAAGATGATTGGCCAAGGGAAATTCAGAAGAAATGCCTCATATAAGTGATTCAAACTACCACGAGGGTGCGAGCCTCTGAGAGCCGCTGCCCCTCTGAGCCTGCCTGTGTGTCTATCCACACGTACCCTTTTTCCTCCTAATAAACACTTTACTTGTTTCACTACTTTCTGTCTCTTTGTGGAAATTCATTTCTACAAAGCCGACGGGCTAGAGCCTTCTCACTGGCTGCTGGTCCCTGGTGGTCTAGTGGCTAGGATTCAGCACTCTCACTGCTGCAGCCTGACTTCAGTCTCCGGCCAGGGGAGCCAAAATCCTGCTTCAAGCCACTGCAGGCCGAGGCCACCTGAGATCACAGGGTGACCGTTAACAGCACGTGATCACCCCCAAGCTCAGCATACCTTGGCCTGTTTTCCAGAACATGACTCCGTGCATCTGTCCTGACACTCCGATGCCACAGACCTTGCAGAGCTGCTGCCGGGGGAGGGCAGCAAGGCACTCGTGGAGGGCCTGGATGATTCTCCTCACATCCTGCTCTTGCCCCTGGAAACAGAACACGATACGTTGGACAGAGGTACACACACAGGCAGGGGAAGGAGGGAAGAGGCGTCAGGGACTTCCTGGGTGGTGGCTGCCCACCTAATTCCACCGAGGTCACTTCCAGGACCTGCTGAGGGGCCTCAGGGAGGGGATGTGGGCCTGAGGGTTCTCCACCACCTCCAGTGGGGCCTGGAGTAGGAATGTGGTGGGCGGGGTCCCACTTCTCCCTTCACAGGTGAGGCGCTTCTGTGGGTTAAGTTCAGCCAATGGCCTGGGCTCTGCCCCCTGCTGTGGAAGAGTCTGAGCTGAGAAAAGCACTGCCCTGCCCTACCGGTGCTTACTGTCCAGCAGGACAGGAAAACACAAGAAAGACCATGCTGCAAGGAGAAATAAGGCAAAGGTCTTTGGCAAGGCACATGGAGCACTGGGGTAGAAGAAGGATGGAACCCAGCAGGGATGAACCCAGCAGGAAAGGTGTAGGCGAGAAAGGCTTCCTGGACTAAAGCACCTGAGGACCAGCCCTAGTGTTTGCTTCAGTTCATCCATCTGGCAAACATTTCCCGAATGCCCTGAGGGCTTGCATTTTTTCCGGGGGCAGTGCAGGCCTCCCCTCCTTGGAGTTAAGCCTTCATTTGTCAGCCTGCTGGCCTTGGGCTGTGGCAGTTCTTGGCTCCAAACAAACATGATCGAAGGAGTAGAAAGAAGAAAGGTGAGGAGGGGTAGGGTAGGGGAAGGAGAGGAGAGGGAGCACAGAGCATTTTGTTGAGGAGGCAACCCTACATCCTAACAAGACTCTTTATGCAGGAGAGACTACAGAAGAACTGAGCGGGCAGTAAAGGATGGGGCAGAGAGGAGATGCATGGCTATGCATGATCCCCCAGGAGGGAAGAAATAAGACAGCGGGCAAAGGAAGAAGGAAGCAGGGAAGAGGCATTTGTTTACACCTGCCCTGTCCAACACGCCGGTCATCAGCTACACACAGCTAGTCTGAATTGAAATCTACATACCAGATTTCAGATTTGGTACGAAAATAAAAGCACAATATCTCATTAATAATTCTATATTGATTATTACATATGGAAATGATATGTTTGGATCCATTGGGTTAAAAAAATAAGCAATGAAACTTAATTTTACAGTTCCTTTTTACTATTTTTTGATATGGCTACCAGAAAGTTGAAAATTACACGTGTGGCTCACATTTCCACTGGACAGTGCTGGTTTAAAGAGTTCCCACGTGGCTTGAACCCAGATGGTACATGAACACAGGACAGAGGAGCTGCTGTTTAAAATGGGCCTGGGGGGGTGAGCTGTGTAGGTAAGGACAGTGGAGGAGTGAAACAGGCCAGAGGGGAGTGAAGACAAGGAGGCACTCAGTGTGTGGGGAGTTTTAGCGGTGAGTGTGATGGGGGAGCAATTCTTGGACAGACAATGGATACACCCACAATGTCACAGGAAAGGCACTGCCCGCATTCCTTGGTTCAGAATATCAAGTAGTCCACATTCAGATCAAATGCTAGAAATTCAGATTTGAAAAAAGAAGTTAGGAACTCGTTCAACCCTCCTCCCCCACACCCCTTTTTACAGATGGGGAAACTGAGGCTCAGAGAGGTAAAATTCGTAACACAGAAAGGGTCACAGAGCTTCCCTCAAAAATCTTGATATTTTAAAGTTGCAAAGAGCTAAAAGTCGGACCTTCCACATAGCTGCCAAACTTGACCGTGGAGTACACAATGCTTCTAAAGAGTGAGAAATATGGACATGAGGAAAGAACAGAGCCACCAGGTGTTTCTATAGACCAGTAGTGTTTACCCCAGGGGTGATTTTTGTCCCCTCGGGGGCATTTGGCAATATGGAGACATTTTTGGGTGTCTCAGCTGGGGAGGAGGGTTCTACTGGCATGCAGTGGGTCAGAGGCCAGGGATGTTGCTCAACATCCTACAACGCACAGGACAGCGCCCCACAACAAAGAATCACCCAACCTCCAAATATCAGCAGTGCCGAGGTGAAGAAATCTTGTTATAGGTGCAGTTACAACAAGGCTGTTTGTCCCAGAGCACAACACACATGTGGAGGATACAAGGGGTGCTATTACTGGCCTGCCCTAAACCCCTCCTTAGGCAGGTGTGGAGCACTGGACGTGCCTGTAAACACAGAACACTGAGCTGGACACTGGGGGAAGTGGGGAAAGTAGTTTTCAAGAAGTGACCCTGGGCCTCCCTGGTGGCGCAGTGGTTGAGAGTCCGCCTGCCGATGCAGGGGATACGGGTTCGTGCCCCGGTCTGGGAGGATCCCATATGCCGCGGAGCGGCTGGGCCCGTGAGCCATGGCCGCTGAGCCTGCGCATCCGGAGCCTGTGCTCCGCAACGGGAGAGGCCACAACAGTGAGAGGCCCGCGTACGGAAAAAAAAAAAAAAAAAAAAAGAAGTGACCCTATTTCAAGAGAAAAGGGCACTGCCTAAAACCCACCCTTGTAATTGCAGTTCTGCTGCTTACCCCCACGGGGTCAGAGCTGACTTTGCCTCCACTTCATGGTCCATGAAGTGAGATAATCATTCTAAAATGTCCTGATGCCCCAACCAAACTAATTTGGAAAGGCTCTATGAAAATGTGAAGTGCTCCTGAAATCTTCATCCTCTGAAATGCTTCTGAGCAAGATGGACTCTGAACCCTAAAGGACTGAGTCCAGGTATGTGGCAAGAGCTTGTGAAAAACAAAGCTATTGGGAGTGGGGTTTGGCTCAGAAAATCGAGGTTTGTGGCTGGAAGGGGCCATAGGGGTCATCTATTTCAATTATAAGAACAAGCTGAGATCCAGGAAAAAAAAAAAGTCATGAGGATACACAGAAAGTTCCTTGATATTAATTTCTATTATCAATGAACTGAACACAGAGCTACCTTTTTTCAGGGAATTAATGGAATCCATCTCTGAGGATTGACATCCTTTCTGAACCCACAACTTGCAACTGAGCCCACTGTGGTGAAATTCTCCATTTCTATTTGTAGCTTTCACAAAACACTAGTTTTCGTGGAGAATTATCAATCTGACCTTTTTCTAACATTTTAATTGAGGTATCTCTCAATGTCTATCTGTCCTGACGTCTTTCTTCCAAGGTGTCTCAGCCTTTGGGGCCAGGCAACTTTTGCTGTCCAAGTGTTTGAGTTCCTCCACCCATAATCCACTCCTGCAGGATGAGAGAGCGGCAGGTTACGCTGGATTTTGCGTCTGATTTCTCAAGGAAAACCCAGACACCGCCCTAGGGAACAAGCTGAATCCTGAATTTGAGGACACCTGCAGATGTGAGGTGCAGAGAGCCGCAAGAATGAGAAGGCGGCCTGAGATCGCTCCATACGCAGGAGAGCAATTTCCTGTAGGTCAGGATACAGAAAGTGGAGGGCAAAGAGCACGGAGATATAGCGCCAAGGTCAAGGCTCCCAAAGAAGGCCCGAGAGTGGGGAGATCGGTGCCAGCAGGTGGGAAAGCTCCTGGGAGGAGATCTATCAGATCGAGGGAGTTTCAGCGGGCAGGCAGAGATCAGGCAGGCTGGAGAAGTCAGGGAGACTTCTTTGAGGAGGAAGAGGGTGTCTGGAGGCTCCTGGAGGCGGCGAGGCTCCAGGGCGCTGCCTCACCTGGGGCCCCGCCGCCGCACTCTGGGCCGCCGTCTCGGCCCGCGCAGGCCGGGCACAGCTCGCCAATACCACAAACCCGGAAGGGTCGCCGCGCGCGGCCTCCACCAGGGCCGCCTTCACAGACGTGGTGCCCAGGTCGATGCCGAGAGTGACAGACCGTGCAGCCATGACAGCGATTGAGTCTGGGGCCGGGGCGCCCCTTCCAGCACATTTCACCCGGGACAGATGCGCCGAGGCGGGGCCTCGCCTGCCAATCTTTCCAGCCACGCTCAACACGACGAATTCTCGCCTTCCCATTGGTTGAGGGAGGCCGAGTCCCGCGCAGCCCGAGCGACGGGCCCCGGCTATAGGCGGAGCCGCGGTGGAAGGCGGAACCTACAGGCCCCGCCCCGCAGGTCAGGGTTTGCGATGTGGCCCGAGGCTTCGGCCTTGCTCACCAAAGTACCAATACCCCGAGTCTCGCTGGGGGATGCGAGAGCTTCTGTGACCCTAATAGTGTCTTAACCCTCCCACATATCCGAGCCCCCATGCCTGCCAAGTTGCCTGAGCCCCTCCGCTCCTCCCCACCCCCAAACTGTCTCGCTGAGACGCGGGAAAACTACAGCTCCCAGGGTGCATCGCGCCGAGACCTGTACTCCGCGGATCAGGTGGCTCGAGTCAGGTGACTTCTGGTCCGCCCCACATTAAGTCAAGCCGGCCGGAGGAAGCTGGTACAGTCCGAAGGGGCTCCTGCGTCCCGTCTCGTCGGTCCCCTGAGCCTAGAGGACCTCAGGTGAGAGCCGAGGCGGCTCCGACAATCCCCCTGCCTCATTTCCCAGGCGGACCCCCTGAGGCCTAGAGACTGGCACAGCAAGTCAGTTGGGCAGCCTGCCGCGCATCCAGCCTCCCTCAGCCGCGCCAGGGTTCCTTCCCTGGCCACTAGTCCCGGCCTCGAGGCACCGGACAGCCCCCGGGTTGAAGGGCTCGGGTGGTAGTGAGTGGAGGCAGGGGACACCGGGCTGCCGAGGTGGTGTGGGAGGCTCTCTTCCAGTGCAGGTTAGCGTCCCTTCCCCGCTTTCTGCTTAGTTGCTGCCTGAGTCTGGGTCGCAGAGTTTGCAGATTGCTTGGCAGAGGGGAGACACTGAGAGGACCACGTCAGGAACTCCTTTTGGGGTGCTGAGCGCCGGGCTGGGCTACGGGGGAGTGGGCAGGACGAGACCCGTCCCCGCCTTCCGGGCCTTTCAAGCTGGAGGAAGGGAGGACTACTGGGCCCTGCCTTTTTCAACAATGTTGAGGAAAATTACAACCTAGGCTTGTGAGAACCTGCTAAGTGCCCTAGGCAACAGTTGTATTTACTTTACATCATTGTTTCTCAACCTTTTTTTCTTACCAACCCCTTCCCCTTGATTTTTTTTTTTTTTTTTTTTTTTTTTTGCGGTACGCGGGCCTCACTGTTGTGGCCTCTCCCGTTGCGGAGCCTGTGCTCCGGACGTGCAGGCTCAGCGGCCATGGCTCACGGGCCCAGCCGCTCCGCGGCACGTGGGATCTTCCCAGACCAGGGGACGAACCCATGTCCCCTGCATCAGCAGGTGGACTCTCAACCACTGCGCAACCAGGGAAGCCCCCCTTGAAATTTTAATACTGCTGATAAAAGGACCACAAATCGTGCTTAACGTGTCATTTCATTTAAGTCCTATGATTTAGTTTCCACTGTCCCTGTTTTCACTTTAGGAAATTAGAGCTTGAGGAGGTTAAGCAGCACCCCAGAGTCACACAGCTAATAAATGGGGAGCTCAGGTTCAAACCTATGCAGTCACTCTCCAGGGCACACATTCCTTGCCACTATCGGTTTTACTTCTCCAAGAGAAGAAGATCCAGGGAGTTCCAGGTTGTACAACAGGTGACAGGATTAACCGGATACCCAACCAAGTGGAGCCACCACAGGAAACCCCTGACCCCAGGTTGCCCCTGGGAGGGGGTTGGGAGTGGGAGGCTTCTTGAAGCAGGTGGCATCTGAGTGAGGCCTAGAATATATTAATAGAACTTACACAGGAAGAGCAGCATGCCAGACAGAGCCCATTGTGGTGAAATTCTCCATTTCTATCTCGTAGCATTCACAAAACACTAGTTTTTGTGTATAATTATAATTTTTAATATTTTATTTATTTATGCACGCATGCATGTATGCATGCTGTGCCAGGTCTTAGTTGCGGCACGCGGGATCTTTAGTTGCGGCATGCGGACTCTCAGTTGCGGCATGCATGCGGAATCTAGTTCCCCTGCCAGGGATCAAACCCGGGCCCCCTGCATTGGGAGTGCGCAGTCTTACCCACTGGACCACTAGGGAAGTCCCTGGGTATAATTTTAACCTGATCTTTTTCAAACATTGTAATCAACCGCATATCTCTCAAGTTCGTTATATCTGTCCTAATGTCTTTCCTCCAAGGCGTGTCAGCATCTGGGACCAGGGAACTGCTGCTGTCCAAGAATTTGAGTTCCTCAGTCTACATTCCAATCCTGTGGAATGAGAGAGCCGGTTAGGCCTGATTCTGCGCCTGAGTTCTCAAGGAAAACCCAGACTCTGCCCTGGGGAACAAACTGAATCCTGAGCTTGAGGACATCAAGTGTGAAGAGCAGAGAGTGGCAAGAATGAGAGGGGGGTCATTCCACATACACAGGAGAGCAATTTCCCGCAGGTCAGGGTACAGAAAGCAGAGGGGCAGAGAGCACAGGGATACAGCGCCAAGGGCAAGGCCCCCAGAGGAGGCCAGAGAGTGGGGAGATGGGTGCCGGCAGGTGGGAAAGCTCCTGAGATAAGACCCAGTGATCGGGGGAGCTGCAGCAGGCAGAGAGGCCCCTGGAGGAGAGGGAGGGGCAGTGGAGGTCAGGCAGGCTGAAGCAGTCAGGGAGACCTTTTCGAGGAAGGGGAGTATCAGGAAGGTTCTTGAAGCCTTTTGGGGAAACTGAAACCAGAGCGGGGGCAGGGATGTTTCCACACGGACCTCTCATGGCTCTCCAACAGTCTGCAGGAATCCCCAGAGGCTGTCACAGGTGGCGGGCCAGAGCACAGTATACTGAAGCATTATGTGGAAGCCAAGTTACAGATATTTACGCTCACCTGCCCCATCTTGACCCTTGGCTCACCTGTTGTGCGTGGGGGTTATGGGTATGCAGCAACCCATCTCCTTCACTTAACAAATGAACTGCTACGGGGCTGATCTGGGGCTTGTCCCACACTGGGTCCCCTTTGTGAATGATCCCTGCCGGTCCCAGAGAAGTGACACTTGTCAAACAAAAAAGTCCTAATCAAGGGTTGGTTGGTGGCATTAACCCATAGACGCTTATCCCAGGACAGGAAATGAAGTTAATTTCCTTAAGGTTTATAGGTTCACAAAGTCAAATATCTGACCACAGTTTTAATATCTTCTGGAAAAAAGAACCCCCAGCCAATAAGGCTGCATTCTTTCTTTCTGTTTACTAGGTTGCACAAAGCAGTTGAAGAGGGAAAAATTCAGCATTTGTCCACTTCCTCAGGGTGGGACCTTACACAACCCACTTAAGCCTCTCTGAGCCCATTTCCCCACATGTCAAAGAAAGATAAGTCCTCCCTGGGGTCCCCTTCTCCAAGCTGGTGATACAAAGCCCATTGAAGTCACAGGTGTGAAGTGAAAGTCCTTTATGAACTGTCCGTGCCATGGTTCCAGGTGGCTTATTGTCCACTTGTTGCTAAGCTGATCCAACTTTAACCTGAACTTCTCTTGCTGTTTGTTTTTCTTCCTAGTTCATTGAAATCGAGGAACATGATAAGGAGGTGGCTGGTTGTTTTTATCCTTTTTCCCCTGAAGCTCATAGAGAAATGTGGTAAGTTTAGAAATGGATAAAGAGGGAAATGGAGTAAGTAGCCTGACTTGTTTGCTGCCAAAAGTTCAGGACCATCCAGATTGCATGTGTCTGCCTTCCCCTTGGCTAGGTGGGCACCCAGTGATTGGAGCAGACCGAGGTCTGGAGTCCAGGAGTTTTACAGGGAGCCAGATGGTTCCACAGATAATTAGCCTTCTGCCCTGGGGTCCCTATTCCCTTTTCTGTATCACCAACATCAAACTATGGAGCTTTGAAAATCTGGGATAATATCTGTAGAGAAGAGCTTGTGTCCCCACCCTGTGGACCTCACAGAGGGTTATGGGTCCTGGAGATGCTGCAGAAGCAGGTGAGGTGGCCACCTTGTTGCACCTGGTTCTGCCAAGCGGTAGACACCTGAGGAGCCTGCCTGGCATCGCCTGGTATGATAAGAAAGCTCTTCCCTTAGACAGGGACCGAGGAACCAGGGTGAAGCAGGGCTAGGGGCCTCACAGAATTCAGGCTGGTTGTCGAAAAACACGTCAGAGTTTGTGCATCCTTGTGAGGCGTGACCTTCAGAGCAGGGCCCTTAGAGGCCTGTATCATTCCATCGATTCTCCACTGCCCAAACATTGCTGAAATTCCTTCCATGAAAAGCTGTGTAGAGCCTCCAAGGACACCAGGCCCATTATTTTGATTATCTGGCTGTTGTCAAAAATCAAATACATCTTGGGAATTCCCTGGCAGTCCAGTGGTTAGGACTCGGTGCTTTCACTGCCAAGGGCCTGGGTTCAACCCCTGGTCAGGGAACTAAGATCCCACAAGCCTTGCAGCACAGCCAAAAACAAATCAAATACATCTTAAAACCCCAACTAGAGTTTCCAAATTAACCTTATACAAGCTGTGCAAACCCTGGCCAAAGCTTCCCAAGAGCCACACGCAGTGGGTGCACTGCTCCAATTATTTGGCCTCTTGAGTCTCTGAGAAAACACAGGTCATCTGATCAGCTCTTCCAGGTTTGTTAAACAATCAGTCATGTCACCTTGTAGTCACACCTTGTGGGTAAGCAATTTCCGAGAAGAGGTTTCTTCCAAGAAAGAAAGAACATCATGGAGTCCGGTGTTCTTCCATACGAATGCCAGAGCCCCACTCCGGACCTGCCGGATCATATTGTCTGGGACTAAGGCCCAAAAGTGTGTACATGAGCCTTGGCCCGCTTTAAGTAAAGCTCCATTAGTCATGCTAATGCATTGCCCTAGGAAAGAAGAAAAAATCCAACTGCCACCACTCGATTATACAGAGGGCTGACTTAGGCCCAGAGAGGGTAGAAGTCTCTCCCAAACTTGTCTCTGCTTTCGGGAGTGGTAATAGAGGACCAGTGATGAGATCGTTTGCCTTCAGAGTTTTTTGCCCCTGACTTCTTCGGGTGGAATCTTGAGGTGCTGCCACCTAGTGGCAAGGACCTGCGCTGGACCAGGCTGGCCTAGGTTTAAATCTTGCCTCTACCGTTTCTGAGCTGTGTGAGCAGGACACTTGCCCTCATGGGATTCTCCACTTTCTTCTATCCGAAATAGGGATCACGTTGCCCGTCTCTCACTGTTATAGTAATTAGAGAATGGGAGTTCACAGTACAGCAGAGTGGCTGGCGTGCGGTGGGAGGCATAGTGGAAGATGTGCCAATAAGGATTAGTTTTTAAAATGCAAAGACTCTCCTTGGGGAAACCTTCAGGTAGTCTCACCAAGACTCATTTGGTTATTCGGATGTGGTGTCCAGAGACTCCTGCCCTGGGGCAAGCTTTAAAACATGCTTTCCCAGGATATGATATGATGCCAGCTTCCTAACTGCCTCCCATCTTGGGCTAAAAAATGTCCTGCAGGGTTTACATGATGATAAGAATAGTCACCAGCAATTGTTTCGCACTCAGGCTGTGTGGAAATTGCATCACAGGCGTCACCACGCTTTATCTTCACAGTGCCCCTGGGAGGGAGGGAGTGCTGTGCCCTCCATTTCGCAGGTGAGGAAATGGAGGCCCAGTGAGGTTAAGTACCTTACTCTGGGTCACACAGCGAGGAAGTGACAGAACCAGGAGGAAACTGTGTGGCCCAGAGCCCAGTCTCGCAGCTGCTGAGCGCTGCCATCTTCCTTGGGGCTAAGTGAGGGGAAGTGGTTGAACCCTGACCCGGTTCTCTGAGAGCTCACAACCTCCTCTTTTAAAATGCAAAGTCAGGAAGAGTTAAGGCCATGCGGCGGATCTCCCACTCACCCTGACCACAGTCCCAGCAGAGCCCCAGGGACCCAGAATGTGGGTGGCTACCTGGCATCACTTTCAGTATCCCTGTCCTGGGCAGGGTCTTGCTTATCTGATGTGGTCCTCAGGCTCTAGGTAGAAAGTAACAGCAGGGACCTTTAAGTGCTCCTACCTCAGCTGTGCAGCCCAGAACAGAGCCTCGGGCTGCTATGAGAGGGGTGAGTGTGAACAAGGAGGGGCAGAGCTGCCTCCAGGCCCCAAGGATACACCTAAGGAGGGGGTGGTGGGTGGGGACCATCCTACTCTGCTCTGAGCAGCTTGGCCTCCCAAGGGCCAGGGTGGGGACTGCAACGGACTGTGGGAATCAGCTTGGAGACTTGCAGGCACTGGCCAGAGCCTGCATCTGCATCCACCTGCAGGCCAGCCTGGACAAGGCGGCTCAGGTAGGGTCTGAGAGGGCCTGGGTCACAGAGCCAGGCCCCAGCGTGCAAGTTTCAGGCTGGCAGGTTCCCTTGGAGGAGATGAGGTTACTCTCCGCACCCCCCTCCCCTCCCCCGCTCCCGCCGAGGTGTCCGGCAGAGGAAGAGAAACTACTAGGTAGGAGGACTGAGAAGGGGCTCAGACAGTGGAGGTTGAATTAGGGAACTTTTAAGTTTCCTTCCAACCTGAGCATCTAAAATTTCAGGTCTTCGTCTCTGCCTTTGAGGGGTCTGGGGAGACCTGGAGGGAGAGGGAGACCTGGGCCCCACCTGTAGCCAGTACCCACACAAGGACCATCTTCATCAAACTGAGCACCTGCTTTCCCCTGTGGACCCCCCCGCCTCCCCGTTCCCAGCCCAGTCTAGATTCACGATCACACCTTAGGCTGCGAAGGCCCTCAGGTGAGGGAGGTGAAGTAGATGCATGCCTGGGGCGCAGGGGCCGCCCAGAGAACACAGGAAGAGGTCAGAGAGAAGCTAACTCACTCCTGGTCTGTGGCCAAGTTGCCCTGGAGTGTTTGGCTTCCCAAACCTGCTTCCTCCCTCACCCCCGAGGCCTATCTGTTTACCTCTTGAGTTAGCATCTTAATGCCAAGAAGAAATCTCCCATAGTGAAACTGTTTACTGTTCACCAGTCTCTCCTGTGTCCCCAGCAGAGTCAGCCTCTGGAAGGGGATCAATGAATAGGGTGAGCTGGGTTTGTACAGGAGCCCAAAGGCAGTTCTTTAGAAACAGGTAAGCTGGGCCCCAGGTGTCTCTCTGAGACTACAGGAAGGGACAGGACCGGTTCTGCAGGGCCAGCTTAGCTCATGAACAGAGGAAACCATTGTGCTTTCCATCTGAAGAGGTGGTTTAAGCCCACGTGTTCCAGTCCCAGATTGTGGCTTGATTTCCTTTGGGCCAGTTGGGCCAAAAACTGGGACCAGTTTTTGGGCTCCATGGTTTCTATTTCTGGGTGACTCCTACAGACCCTCAGAGCTCATCGGTGGGAGAGGAGGAAGCTATAGCATCTCCTCAGGCCTGTGTCTCCCTCTGTTTCTGGCAGCAGAAGGGGAAAGAGCATAACAAGGACATTTCCAGTCCCATCACTTACTTAGCCCCTCAGAATCTCAGAGTCTCTGCCTAGGGGATAGAGGTGGTTATAAATCAGACTTCGCAAGTTCAAGTGTCAGGGTCCCTCCTCCCAGCGTCTCAGTGGGCCTGAGTTCTCTGACCTCATGACTCATGCCTCTGATTTGGGTCGTTCCAGAGTCCATGGTCAACTTCTCTGTTCCTCCCACCGTGAAGCTGGAAAATGGAAGCTCCACCAACGTCAGCATCTCCCTCCCGTAAGTTCCCAGGCCCAGCTTTGTCCTCAGCCCAGCTCATTCGCCCCACAGCTGGGTCAGGGCTGACCCCCGGCTCAGTCTGTTCATATTTAAAGTGTGATGCCCTTGCCTCTTCACTTTAAGACAAGCCAGGAAAAGAAAGGCAGCGGCCCTAGGCTGCAGACCGAGGTCCCAAAGTCTCTCTCTCCCCAACCGCTGAATCCTTGCCTCCAGTGGGAAGAGGATGACACGTGAGCCTTTTCCCCAGGTGAGAAGGGTCCTTGAGTGACCAGCAGTTGATGCCAGACTTCCAAGTGGTCCTTTCCAAGGTTTGAAATATTTGAAGAGAGCCCTGAAGGTTGGGGGCAAGGAGCTAAGTCGCTTGGCAGTGCTTCTGAGATCACATCCAACTGCATAGGGTGGATCCCACTGTGCAGCGCTCCTGCTGAGGCTCATCTGAGAGGCTCTCTAGCTGCCCTCTGCTGGTTCCCGCACGAGGGTGCCGACCTAGTCCAGACCGTGCCAGAGAGTCTACCTCCTCTGTATCCTTCCCTGCTTTGCCCAACTCTTGCCTCCCAGCCATGAGAATTCCCCAAGATGAAGATCTGGAACCCTGTTATTTTTTTCTCTTTACCCTTCTCCCTTTTCCTCACCTCTCCTGGGATGTCTGATCTCAAACCAAAGCTTTGGAACCAAGGCTCCCTAACGACCCGCATTCCATCCCCAGATCCCTGCCATTTCTGCACATCGACACCTTGTAAATCTGACACATCACCCCCTCAGCAGAATCCTTAAGCGGCTTTCCACCACCTTCCAAATTAACTCCAGGCCTCTAAGCCCAGACTTGAGGTCCCTATGGGCTGCTCCCACTCAGACATATCTCACTGCTCTCTGGGGATGCTGCTCCCTGCCACCTGACCCTTCTCAGAAGCCTTTCCCACCAGAGCAGATGCCACGGTCCTGTCGGCCTCTGGACACCTCATGTGGCACTCAGCCAGTTTCCCACCTTCTCATGTTCTCACTGGCCACAGGGACCCCACCTCTCAACCCCCCAGGGCCAAGCACATAGCAGTGCCTCACCCTAATTGCTTGAGAAATGACAGGCCTGCTGTGAAATCCAGAGGGCTGGTTGAGATCTCACGGAGTACAACTTCTCAGCAGTAACCAGACTCTTGTCCTCCACAGGCGTCCTTTAAATGCAACCTTGGTGATCACTTTTGAAATTACATTTCGTTCAAAAAACGTTACTATCCTTCAGCTCCCTGATGAAGTAAGTAATGAATCATAACTGATGGGCAGAAAACTACTGGTTAACAAAACACATTTTAACTAAGTGCTTGTGTAAATAGGCCACCTTGTTTTTATACCGTGGGCTGCCCCTGTCCTCTTATTCTAGAAATCTCAGATTTGGGCTTTGTTAGTCTCTTTGAGGATGGACGTTTTATGCTATGTAGATGGAATTAGGAAAGTGATGGTAAGAAATCTGAGGCAGAAATGGTTCTGAGAATGTAGAAGAAATTCTTAAGATGTTTTTTTAAGACATTGCTGCCCAAAGAGCATCCACAGACTAGGAGCATTGTCTCTGCTTTAAAATCTTTTATTTTCTTTTTAATTGAAATATAGCTGATTTACAATGTTATATTAGTTTCAGGTGTACAGCAAAGTGATTCAGTTATACATACACATATGTATATATATTCTTTATGTATATATTCTTTTCCAGATTCTTTTCCCTTATAGGTTATTACAAAATATTGAATGTAATTCCCTGTGTTACACAGTAGGTCCTTGTTGGTTATCTATTTTATATATAATAGTGTGTATACGTTAATCCCAAACTCCTAATTTATCCCTCCCCGCTAAAACTTTTTAGAAATGCCCTATCCCAGACCTACTGATTAAAAATCTGCATATAAGCAAGATTCCCCAGATGATTTGGGTCCACATTAAAGTTTGCAAAGCACTGTTCTGAGATCCCATTGGATGAGTGTTATTTCCAAAAACCAGTGCCAGAGGCTGTCTGATATAATAGTGATGACTATTTATAGTCTTTATACATTTATCTGTTAATACATACCCTGCTTCCACCTTACCAAGGTTTTGAGCCAATTACCAATCAACTTGATTTTAAAACAAATCAGTAGGGGGAAAAAAGAAACCAGACAAGATGAACACAGGGATGAAATTGATAGCCGTGAGGCTCAGCATGAGGCCCTGTGTGGTCGTAGAAATGAGCTGCAAATCAGCTCTGAGCCCCCTAGCAAGCAAACAGTATTGACTCATGATCAGATAAAGAGCATCTACCTAAAGGACCTGAGTGAGAGGGGAGTCTCATCTCATAGGGCCATTTCCTACAACTTCCCCCTCCTGCCCCGGGATATGAGGCCTGCTGCAGGGTAAGAAAAGCCGTTGGTTCTAAGAGCAGGTTGTGGTACTTAGCCCTCAGAGGTCTGGCTTGATCCACAGATCAAATTTAGACTCTGAGGAATGGACACTGATCACTTAGTTTAAGGGTCAAACATCTAAGGGAAAGATTAATCTTTTAAAAATAAGTGAAAGTCAAGCATAACATTAAGCCAAAAAAAAAAAAAAAAAAGCCTGGACTGTATGATTCTTTGTGTGTAAAGTACAAACACAGACAAAGCAAATCTATGGTGTTAGAAGAGTGGTTTCCCAACCAGTTTGCAAGGCAGAAATAGAGACACACGTAGAGAACAAACATATGGACACCAAGGGGGGAAAGCGGGGTCGGGGGTCGGGGGATGAATTGGGATTGACATGTATACACTAATATGTATAAAATAGATAACTAAGAAGAACCTGCTGTACAAATAAATAAATAAAATACTCCTATAGTAAAAAAAAAAAAAATAGTAGTCTCCTTTTGGGATCAGCGGTGACCAAAAGGGAACAGAACACGGCTTCTGGGGTCTGGAAATGTTCCATTTCTTGATCTGGGTGCTGGGTGCACTTTTCTGCACCTATGTTATAGTTCAGTTTTTTTTTTTTAAGAATTTAATTTAATTTAATTAATTTATTTATTTATTTTTGGCTGTGTTGGGTCTTTGTTGCTTTGCACAGGCTTTCCCTAGTTGTGGCGAGCGGGGGCTACTGTTCGTTGTGGTGTGTGGGCTTCTCATTGCGGTGGCTTCTCTTGTTGTGGAGCACGGGCTCTAGGCACGCGGGCTCTAGAGCGCAGGCTCAGTACTTGCGGTGAACGGGCTTAGTTGCTCCGTGGCATGTGGGACTTCCCAGACCAAGGTTCGGACCCGTGTCCCCCGCGTTAGCAGGTTCTTAACCACTGCGCCACCAAGGAAGTCCCTAGTTCAATTATTTTATTTTATTTTATTTTTAGCATAATGGTGGCAGATTCATGTGTAGAATGACCTGTCTGGGCACCAGCCCACTCTTCCAGGCTTATGCCTCCCTGACGCATCCCTTTCTCTAACTACTCCTGTCTACTCCCTGTGCCTTTGGAAACCACTGGGTAGAACTTGGGGGTCAGGCAGGCGGTCTAGGAGCCTGCCCTGTGAACCACAGGTGAGGTACATCACCCCGACACATCTCAGTTTCCTCATCTGTGGACAGAAGGTTAATAATGTCTCCTTGACAGGGCTGTGAGGATTAAAAGCAGTAAGATTAAAAGCAAGCAGTAGCAAGTAGCAAGTAGGGTTGCAGCTGGCACATAGAAAGAAAGCACTCAGAAAAAAGATAGCAATAAATTTTGCTGTGGACCTAAAACTGCTCTAAAAGATAAAGTTTATTGATTAAAAAAATGAAAAGCAGGACTTCTCTGGTGGCACAGTGGTTAGGAATCCTCCTGCCAATGCAGGGGACACGGGTTCGAGCCCCGGTCCGGGAAGATCCCACATGCCACGGAGCAACTAAGCCCATGCGCCACAACTACTGAGCCTGCGCTCTAGAGCCCGTGAGCCACAACTGCTGAGCCCACGTGCCACAACTGCTGAAGGGTGCACACCTAGAACCCGTGCTCTGCAACAAGAGAAGCCACCACAATGAGAAGCCCGTCGACACAACTAGAGCAAGCCCATGTGCAGCAACGAAGACCCAACGCAGCCCAAAATAAAAATTAATAAAAAAGATTAAAAGCAATTGTTATGATTTCATTCTGCCTTGTATCAGTTAATTTCCAATTGGAAGATTTTCCTCTTACCTAGTTCTAGAAGGTACCTGGTGGCCACTTAGAAATATGCAAACAACAGTTGCCAGGAAAATCTGCTAAAAATAAGAACAAATGAGGATGGGAAAGTAAAAGAGCCAAGAGTTGTACGTGTCATGAAGATGTAGCTCACGAGACATTGGCCACGAATTGGATCCCAGGCTTTGCAGCAGCCACTTACACCATTTCAATTGTCCTGCCAAAGCCCCCTGATTTCTGGGGATAAGAGCAGAGAGACAGTGTTCAAGGGTCCCTGAAGAAGCCACTGCAATCCAGTGAGCCACATCCTCACAGTGCCCACAACATGAGTGGAAGGCGGGCCCTGAAGCATCATCCAGGGAACAAAGAGATGGGGGCAGGGGGACAGTGTGGTTCAGTAAAGGTATCATCCCACTCCCTGCCACACTCGGGACTTGAGAGCATCAGGAAGCATGACTGGGAGGTCAGAAGTTGCAGGTAGGCCTCCAAGTACTGTTTCTTGGAGCAGAGCTTTCGATGAATATTGGGCAGAAATGTGGGTAAGGATGTGCTCCCTGCCGGGCGTCTGGTGTGTGCACCTCTTCTGTTTTGTCGCTTGGCAGCCAGGCTGGGCATGGGGCAGACATCCCTCTGTGGATCTGGAAAGAGCCGTCCGTAGTAACGGAAGTAGAGGTAATAGCAGTCATCGTAGGGTAGTAGTGATGGTAAACACTTCACAGCTTGCTGCGTGTCAGGCTCGGTGCCGTAAGCTTTATGGACATTATGTCGTTCAGAGCAACCCTGTAAGGTAGACACTTGTGTTATCCCCTTTTACGGATAAGCAAACCAAGATCAGAGCTCAAATAACTTGCCGGAGATAGAATGGCTAGTGAGATGAAGAGGACCCTCCCACCATCTCTCAGAGATAAGCCAGGGGAGGGCCTGAGGGTAGGGCCCTCCTGCTCAGAAAGTCTGACACTGATGTATGGGGGTTCCAGCTGGCTGATTAGTCCAACATTTCTCCCTCCTGTTAGGAAGCTCCTAGAAGGCAGGGGCTGTGTGTGACCTGTCCCTCCATTCCCTAGTGCATGGCCTGGAGCTGGGGTCCCAATAACTATGGGGCGCTGGACCTGATTCAGTTTTCCTAACAGGTTGTGGTCCCTCCCGGCGTGACAGATTCCTCTTTTCAAGTGACGTCTCAAAATGTTGGACAAGTTACCACTTACCTGCACGGAAATCACTCCAACCAGACCAGGTAGGCTGGCCTCCGCCCGTGTGGGCCCTAAAAAGGGGGATGGTGCTGGCACATGGGGTTTCCTCCAGAAGTCCAGCCCCAGCTCATCCCGGTCCCCACATTCTCTCCAGCCCAAGGATACGCTTCTCCGTGATCCACAGCAGTGTCGTCAGCATCATAAACCAGGTGATCGGCTGGATCTACTTTGTGGCCTGGTCCATCTCCTTCTACCCGCAGGTGATCACCAACTGGAGGCGGAAAAGGTAACCCATGGGGCTTCACGTGCAGCTTCACCTGGGGCCGGTAGGATGGGCGTTCCAACGAGCCTGTGGGCAGCCTGGGTTCTGACTTACCCCTCTGCTCTTCTTTCTTCCTGTCCTTTCTTAAAAGTGGCCTGATGTGAAAGTTCTAAGCGCCTATGTAGGACTTGCAGTGCTGGGCATTTGGTCTCTTGTGCAATTCAGTCCCTCCCTGCGAAAGCAACAAAATGGGGCTTCTCAGTGGAAGTGGAGAAGGGGCTGGGTGGGAGGAGCCCACCTGAATCTGCCGGGCTCCTGGTCCATGGAGCCCTGGAGGAATTAGTGTCAAGTTGTGCCCCAGTGCAGGAGTTGGATCCTTCAGCCTCAGAGACGAAAGCCGGCCCACCTTGATTTTAAAGACAAGGGCCCAGGCGTCATGCACCAAGGACGCCTAGGCCACCAAGGAACGTGGGCCTCTGAGGGGCTGCTGAGCTGGGAACCGGGGAGGGAGGCGCTTCCTCTCTGCAGGAAGCCTCCAGACAATCCCAGGAGGGTGGGGTTCGGTGGCATTGGGGGTGGCATGGAAAGGGACCTGAGGACTGTGCTCTCCTTGAGGGAGCCAGGCCCTCCTTCCTGTGTGCTGGGAGCTCTGTCCCCTCCAGCCCCCGGCGGCCCCCAGTCTCACCCCCTGCTCTGCTTTGTCTCCCCGTCCCCCCGCCCCCCTCCTCAGTGTCGTGGGTCTGAGCTTTGACTTCGTGGCCCTGAACCTGATGGGCTTCGTGGCCTACAGCGTGTTCAACATCGGCCTCCTCTGGGTGCCCTCCATCAAGGTACGGCCCTGCTCGCCCCCACAGCCCAGTCCAAGCTGTCCGGTGGTCTGGCCACCCCTCACCCCCCAGCTTCTCCCCACTCCCAAACAGGAGCAGTTTCTCCTCAAATACCCCAATGGCGTGAACCCCGTGGACAGTAATGACGTCTTCTTCAGCCTGCACGCGGTCGCCCTCACCCTGGTTATCACGGTGCAGTGCTTCCTGTACGAGGTGAGCAGTGACCCTGGCACCCGCCGCAGCCTGCGCTGCCCAGGCCAACACCCGGTGGCACCTGCTGCCCATACCTGCCGTTTTACAGGAGACATGGAAACCCCCAGAAGGGAAATGTGTCTGTTCACTCACATCTGCTGGCCTATTATCCAGACCCCACGCTGGGCACAGGGAACACCCCGTAAGCCCAAGTCCTCAGGCCGCCCCAGATTTGGGGTGAGGGACACAGAGGGAGGCAGTGATGGCCCAGCAGGCTGAGAGCTGAGCGGTCAGGGAGAGCACAGGTAGCTCGTGGGCCCCACGACTCAGCCAGGGAGGAGGGGGAAGGAGGGCACTGAGTTGCGGTCTGAGGGATGAGTGACGTTCCCATGGCGGTGGGGAAGAGGGCCAGGGTGGGGCACCCCAGCCGGAGGACAGGACTGTGAAGGCCAGGGAGCAGCGAGAGGGACCGTGAGCAGATGGGGTGGCCAGGGTGGCAGTGGAGGGAGCAGGAGAGGCCCTGGGGGGCTCTGGGGGCCGGGCTGAGGAGCCCGGGCACAGCTGTGCTGCTGGAGGGCCGTCTGCTGTCTCAGCAGGAGGACGTCGTGAGTTCGTGCGTGTTCAGGGCATCGCTGATGCTACTGTTTCCTTTCCCGTCCCTGTGGGTGCACCACTTCCCTTGGGGAGTTCTCTTCCCACACACAAGGCCGGCCAGAGCTGCTTGGCCCCCACCTTCCTGAATCTTCTAGGTTTTCTTACCCTTTGCTGAGAAGGTTAGATGAGGGAGGCTTGCTTTTGGGAAAGAGATTCCAGAGCCAATCAGGCTCCCTCGGGTCGTGGAAGGAGCCTGGGCCGAGATGAGGTGCCAGGCGTCCAGCGTGATGGGGGCCATGTCCCCAGCACCCTTCACTCCTGGTGGGCTCTGAGAGGGACCCGGCTCTACAACATGGGAACAGGAAGCAGATGGGCTCTTCAAGTCCCAGAGGATGGAACCAGAGACCCCGATGGTGACAAGGTGCAGTTGGTGCTGGGCTCTCTGCACCCCACCCATCCCTTCCCCTTCCCTGTCTCGTCCTCAGCGAGGCAACCAGCGGGTGTCCTGGCTGGCCATCAGCTTCCTCGTGCTCTCCTGGCTCTTCACACTCATCACCCTGATCACAGCCGCGGTCAGGGCCACCACGTGGCTGCAGTTTCTCTTCTGCTTCTCCTACATCAAGCTGGCAGTGACGCTGGTCAAGTATTTTCCACAGGTACCTCCAGGGTCTGCCCGCCTTTTCCACAGGTACCTCCAGGGTCTGGCCGTTAGCGTGAGAGGGATGAGACACAGACCCTGGACCCGGCTCCCTTGGGGCAGCTTCTGGCCGGGGTGAAATGTGGATGGAAAACTACAGGGAGGAGGCTGGCAAGCCCAGCCGGAGTGGGGCCTCACAGAAAACCGGCTGTGACCAGTACTTGCTCTTCCCAGGGGCCAGGAATCCCACGGGGAAGTCAGTGGCCGCTTCTCTGACTCATGCTCAGCTCTGAGAGTCAAGGGTTGTGCAGGTCACTCCCATCTCTCTCCAGCCCCACCTTTCTAATGACTTCACCTTTGCCCCCCACCCTACCACCACCGCCCATTACCAACAACTGATGACCCTGACGAGCCACAGCAGGGTACCAGGAAGATGAGGTGGGAGGGGGGAACCCACCACCATTCAGGGTCCTCGTTGTGAGCCCTCAGCACCCCCCCTCGAGTACTCAAACAGTCCTATTCAGAGCTGGGTCAGACACAGCTTAAGAGTCAAACATAGCTTGCCTCACAGGCGGAATGGCCCGAGAGAGGGTCAGGTGTAGAAGAACTGCCAACTGCAGGCTGAATCTAGGCCCTCGCGTTTAACTCGCCTTCCCAGCACAGGGAACCTTGTGTTCCATGGGCCCAGGAAGGAGAGCATTTTGGCCAGAGTCAGGGCCAGTACCCTGGAGGGCATGGAAACAGAGCCATCCGCTTAAGGGTGAGCAGGACTCAGGTCTGTGGACAAGAGAGAAGGGGCGCTCCAGGCCGGGGCAGCCTGCACAAAGGCACAGGCAGAGAAGACCTTGCCCGCGGAGCACTGTGAAGCCAGGAAGGCGGGGCCAGGTCCCAGGGTGCTTGGGAAGGCAGCTTCAGAGTCGGGGGAAGGCTTGGGGGGAAGTGGGGCCTCAGTCCCTGAGCATGGGAAGGCTTGTGCCCGGGAAACCTGGGAGGCAGGAGCCCCAGTTAGAGATGTTTGGAACCGTCCAGGACTGGAGAGGTGGGAGAGGAAAAAGGAGGGGAACTGACAGGTGGCTAACTGGGAGAAGACCACTGCAGAGGCCAAGCCGTCCCCCCGGGTGGTGGGAAGGCAGGTCAACAGTCAGAGAAGCCCAGAGGGCACTGGCAGCTGGAAGAGGGGTGATGTGCGAGTGGGCTGGACCTGGGAAGCCCGAGGTGGAGGCCCTAGAGCCCAACCAGGGCTGAGGAGGGAGTTAAGTCCACTCTGCAGACGGGGAGACTAAGGCTGGGAAAACTCAAGTAACTCTCCCAGGGTAACATAGCTCCTCCGATGGTGGAGCTGGGATTCCAGACCAGGCCATCGGACTCCCAGGCCATGTTCATAAGCACGACATGAATTCAGTCCAGGCTGAGTTTGGGGAGATTCTCCATTCGAAGGTGAGTAGAAAAATCAGAGTTGCTGGAAAGCCAGGATAGGGAGGGCTGAAGACGATGGAGAGGCAGCAGCTCCCCACCCCTGTGCTGGAGTTTGGGGGGCGCGCGGAGAGGAGGAGGGGGGCTCTGTTTGCTGAGCACGCACATGAGACCCCAGGACCCGCCCAAACTGTGCCCAAAGGTCACTGTGTGTTTGGAGCTGAGGTCCAAGCGCGTGAGTGGGAGGAATGTGAGCCGCTCTTGTTTGGAGCGCGGTCACGAGGTGCAGGAGGCCGCCACTGAGCCCCCTCACCGCCCTCCATCTGTCTGGCCCAGGCCTACTTGAACTTTTACTACCAAAGCACCGAGGGCTGGAGCATTGGCAACGTGCTTCTGGACTTCACTGGGGGCAGCTTCAGCCTCCTGCAGATGTTCCTCCAGTCCTACAACAACGGTGAGTCAGCCGGCAGGCCCGCCCACTTGGCGGGCTAGAGGCACAGGGCGGGGCCAGGCTTCCTGGAAACCACCCCTCCCCCACTCGGGGAATCCTAGCCAGTCCCAGCCCCCAAGGTGAGGCTCACCTCAGGGCTTTGGCAGCTAGAGGACTTGTGGTTTCCTGGGCAGATGAGCACCCCCGCGCGCCCCCCCCGCCCCGCAGCCCCACGTGCTCCAGCTGCTTCAGGAGCTGCCAACCTAAATCCCAAACCAATCCCATCCCTTCTGGCTGCTAACAGACCAGTGGACGCTGATCTTTGGAGACCCAACCAAGTTTGGCCTCGGCATCTTCTCCATCTTCTTCGATGTTGTCTTCTTCATCCAGCATTTCTGCTTGTACAGAAAGAAACCAGGGTATGACCAGCTGAACTAGCTCCCAGGGACCCAGCAGAAACAGCCCAAGCCCTGGGCCCTGGTGGGCAAGTTGCCACCAGGAAGGCTGAAGAAGCCGTCTGGAGTGCCGGGCTGGCTCCATGTGAAGCACTCTCTTCCTCAGGGCCAAACTCCTTAAACTTGAACCAGCCTGGCTTCGTCCAGGACTCTTCCAGGCCGGGGAGGAACCTACCTCTGGGATAGACACCTGACTGTGTGCCAAGATTAACGGCCAGACCACTGGCGGCCCCTCCCAGACTCCCCAGAGGTCTCAGCCCCTCCCAGGCCTTGCTGGCCAGGCATCTGGCCCTCCTGCATCTTGATGCTGCATCTCTGTTTTCTTCAAGGCTTCAGGCAGCACACAGGGCTTCTGGCAGCCGTCCCAGGCAGGATTGAGCACTGGGCTTGGAGCCAAAGGCCTGGCCCCAAGCAACCAGCGTTTCTGGGAGCAGCTTGAAGGACTGACCTTGCAGCTGGGAGAGCCAAGGGTGCTTTGCTGCCACTGCTGTGTTCAGAGACCAAGCAGCCAGGTGCCATGACCAGTAGACCCGAGGTGCTGGTGCTGGTGGCAGGGGGGCTAGGACTTTGGGGTTAGGCCTTGGGGTGCCTCCTCTGAAGGCTGCATTCTCTGAGCACTCACCGTCCTGACACTCATTCTACATAAATCCACTTCCACGACTGCAATCACAGGTGGCCCAGGCCAGGCTCTGGTAAAGAAACAGTATTTCTGAGCCTTGAGGTACCCAACAGATTGGTTCAGAACCCCGGGCTCACATCCAGTACTCTCTGGATCCTTATCACACTAACGAGCCTTTTGGATTTTTCAGAGGGATGTTTTGGAAGTGAGTGGCTTACTTTCTTCTGCTGCTGCCTGTCTCCACTTACCCATAGTCAGGCCCCAAGCCCCTCCAACTGCTCCTTACCCTGAGTGTGGAGTACAGGACACACACACACACCAGTCTGTGCCTTAGACGCCTGTTAAGACTTGCCAGGTGGTGAAAACAGCTCCCCTGTTGGGGAGGACAGGCCCCCTTCCCTCCCCAGACACCTACCTGAGACTCACCAATTTGTGGCTGTTCAGGAGCCTCAGATAAGGACTTAAGACCACTTCACACAATCCTTATGGGCCCAACCTGATCCCAAAGCCTCTCCTTTCCCACTCCAAGCAGTTGTCCTTCCTTTGGAGGAGGGGAGGGGAGGGGAGGGTCCCAGGACGTGCCTTGTACCTGCCATGAGCTTGTCAGTCCACTCTCGTAGTTGTTAACCACGAGATCCACATGAGGGGCTTCTGTCCTTAATTAAACCTGATTGATTTCCTCTGCACACTGAGCATTTACCAGATGCAGGAGGCAGGGGTGTTGGCTTCAGAACCAAGTCCTTGGGGCTTAGGGAGACAGGCTCAGTCACTCGTGTAAGGAAATGCGTGGGATTTCGAAGTTCACTGATTCCAAGGTGGCTGCATGCCGACCCGGCATTTCATCAGGGGAGCTCTGTTGGGTGGTACAAGATGCCTACCTGCTCAGGGCCAGGGGGGTCCCACAGGGACCCTGTCTGCATTACCAAGGGCATAGCACTTAGGCTGTGGTGGTGAGCACGGGTTGCATGAGGTCTTTAAGGGCACGTGGGGGAGGAAGTCTTCCAGATCCTCTAGCCAGGTATAAGTATCAAAGAACTTAGGATCTTGTTTCCCTAAAGCAGAAACTGCAGCTTGACCAAGCCCACACGCCTGTGTTATTTGGGCCACCCAGTCTGTGATTGGGTACCACACTTTAAAGGTGGGAGATTGCAAAAATCTGACTTGGCAGTGCTAGGTGGGTGGGTCCACGAGTGGCAACAATTCCCAGAGCCGGTAATGCAGCCAGTGCTGGGCCAAGCAAAGGCCTCAGCGCTCCCCAGCATCTCCTCAGGTCACAGCCCCTGGAAACATTTGGGGCTGCATCCCTGGCTGTGCTAAACTGAATGCTCTTAAGAGTCTTAGGGGGTGGATGTTGTCCCTTGGTGTCCATGAGGTCCCTCCCCAATAGGAGCTGAGGCTAGGTTACGCGAGGGAAGTTGGGGGTTCCTGGCCCAGTTTCAGTGAAGGTACTCCCAGACGTTCCCACGCGGGCGGCCCTGGGCAAGCACAGCATCAGCGGCCTTGGGGATAGTTGGGCTTTGTCCAGAGCAGCAGGGGCCAAGTCAGCCAGCCTTATAACCAAAGCTCTCTCACAATTCACCCCCAAATATCCCTACCTCGTGCCTCAGCGAAGACCTCTGATGAATGAATTCCAGCACCGTTTATTGGGCACAAGACGTGGGGTGGCTTCCTACTGCCCTCTTTCCACAGTAACCAAAGCAAGGCTGGTTCCCTTGCTAAGAGTGATTCCCAGACGTGCATTAGCCGAATTCGAAAGTTGAACTGACATCTTCAAAGAGTACGATAAAAACACTTTGTATCAAAGTTGTGATTAAAAAAAATACAAACGTTAAACCCAAAGGCATAGAGGAAAATGGCAATCCTGAGAACTGCCCTGAAATGTCAGCCTCAAGCCTCATCTGAATCCTATACGCAGGTGAACCCGGGGGAGGCCCGCACCCCTTGGGGGACGGGAGTGCAACGGGGTGAGCTGTGAGCCTGCCTGGCTTCCATCTGGACAAACCTTCATAGCGTCTCTGGCAGTGAGTCGAGTCCCCGCTGGGAAACACAGGGAAAAGCATGGGGCACAGGCACTGCGGAGCCAAGACACGGGGAGCAGTGCCCAGCCCTGCGTTTCCCAGCTACATGGTGCTCTCAGGAAGGGGGGGGCCCCCTGCTCGCCTGCTGTGGCCCGGCAGCAGGGTCTGGGGACCAAGCCTTGGTCACAGATTGGGGACTGACTCCAACTCGGCTCCAGGCCCTTGTTTCCAATCCTCCGTGTCCAAGGGAGAGAGCTGGTCCCAGAGCTTCGGGCCCGTGGTGGGAGAGGGGAAGGCAGGTCAGGCCTCTGGGACCAGCTCTTGCCCTTCTAGGCGGGGGCCCAGCAACGAGCAGAAGCCAGGACGAGGGGCAGACAGAGCGTGGAAGTGGTGTCGCTGTACAAAGGGCGGGCAGGCACGAGTCGGGGGCCCTGGCGGCTGCTAGGACAGCATGGACTGCTGCACAGCCTTCTGCAGCGACTGCCGCGTCACCAGCAGACGCACCACCTCCTCCGAGCGCTTGGTGAGCCGCTTCCGGGCCTGGTCGTGTGTGACCATGGTCATGTCCCAGCCGTTCACCTGGCCCAGGGAGAGAACACAGCCCACCTCAGCTCGCCACCTTCTGGGATCTGAAAGTAGGACGGGCTTTGGGAGGCCTGGGTCTCCCAAGCTGACGTGCCCGGGCTGGGCGATGCCAAGCACCCCTCAACACGCCTACACAGCGGAGAGCCAGCCTCCTCTGGGGGTGACGCCAGTATGGGCTCCAAAACGACTTCGGTGATTCTCCCAGGTGCCCAGGGAGGCAGGCGGGGGCAGCCCCACCACCCCCAAGTGCTTTAGACCCTCTGGCCCAAACCTTGTTTTCCTCCTTTGGGACATCTGTTACCTGCATGATCTTGTCCCCAATCTGCAGCCCAGCAATTTCTGCAGGGCCTCCTTCGGAGACCCGTGTGACGTAAATGCCCTGGAAAGAGACAGCCCAAGTCAAGCACTGGGGTCACTGGACTGGCCTCTTATCCACAGAGCAAAGCCCAGCATGGCATACTCCTAGCCATCTGTCTGTCCCGCACCCAGTATCCCCCAGCACAAGCTGTGTCGAACAGCCAAGGGGCAAGTAGAGCAGCCCCATGGATGCTACAGCCCCTGCTGCTAGCCTCCTGGGCTCTGTCCGAGTAGGGCTTCCTAGTGCTGGGAGGGCTGGGAGGCCCACCCCTACTTATTCCCACCAGATCATTTCTTGGACCTTCTTAGGACCGTTTGAGAGAGATGAGGTCTGCTCCTTCCACAAAGGCCCAGGAAGCAGAGACCTACCATCTCAGGCCTCTGTGCCTCACAGAGAGGTCCCCAGACCCTAGTCCTCCTCACCTTGTCCGTCTTATCTTCTGAGAAAGGATTCTGGGAGGGATCCTGGTCAATTCCACCTCCAATGCTGAAGCCCAGGATTAAGTTCTCACCTTGACGCAACTTGTGAATTTCAACTCTTTGCTGGCAAAGATAAAGAACGAGTTGGGGATGAGTGGGTATGGAGAGCAAATGTGGTCTGTGTCCCCTGCAGCAGCCTCAGGCGGCTGGGTAGGCTCAGAGCCATGCCACGGGGGTGGGGCCCAGGGCCTCCTTCAGGAATCCAGCTGGTCACCAGCCTGGCAGGCTGGGGGGTTGAGACTCATAACTCAGCCACATCAACCCACCCACACAACCCTCAGTCCCAACCTCTCCCAGCTTCCTCTGTCTCAGGCACCAGCCTTCTCAACACATGCTAAGCCCCTCCTGGCCCAAGAGCCAGGGTGCTTTGGCTGCTCTGAAGGAGGGCCTACGTCCCAGGGGAGGGACCACACAGGGCAGGAGAGGTCAGGCCCTGAAAAAAAATGCAGGCACTCTGCTGAGGCAGCTCGGATTGCTGAGCCAGCCCTGTCAAGGGCAAGCCCGGAGATGCTCGGGAAAAGCAGAGATCAAACTCGCACAGAAAGGAGGAAGGCTGTCATGGCCAAAGGAACAGGAGCAGAGGCTTGAAGGTGCTATGGATACACGTCCAGAGACCGGAGTGTACAGCGCAGGACCGGAACTGGGAGGTGAGATGAGGCTGAGCCCAGGTCAGGAAGGCTAGGGAGTGCAGGCCCAGGAGACTGGCCCAGAGGGAGGGGGGGGGTCTCCCTAAGCCCCAGGCCCTGCTCTTGTGCAGTGGAGGAGGTGGAGGAGGGGCCTAGGGCTCTCCCACCATACTCTGAGGTTGTGGTCCCCATCTGTGCCAAGCTCCTTTCAAAGCCCTCAGCAGCCACCCTCCAGTCACCAGATGCTGGGAGCCACACCGACTGCCCCACCCCAAAAGTTGACAGTTTTAACAGAAAGAAGAAAAACACAAAGCAAAAGGTGACTTGATCTGGACTTGAGGGGCTTCACAAAGGAGCACCAGGCATTGGGCTGACCAGGATTTTGGCCACCTAACCTTGATTCTAGGCCCACTGGAGCTCTCAGAAATTCGGGAGTAGGGCTGGGGTCAGGCCTAATGGTAGATCATGGTCAGGTGTGATGCTAGAATGACCACTCAGGCAGTCGGTAAGGGAACAGATGTCTCACAGAGGTGGGATGTGGAGGCCAGGGGACATGAGCTACTTAGGAAGTGAGATCAACAGGCTCCAGACTGTTCATGGCCGAAAGGAGCCAAGGCGAGCTCCTGGCTGGCCACCTGGCCTGGCTGAACACAACCATCTCCCAGATGGGGACCCGAGAAGAGAAGGAGCATGCTGAGCTGGAGAGCCAGGAGCCATCCAGGCAGGTGTCCAGAGGGTAGACAGGCCTATGGAGCCAGAGTTCAGAGGAGAGGCCAAAATGGTTTTAACATTCTCAAAATGTTAACTACATGGGAGAGGGCACAGGGTAGGAAGAAGCCTCTTCCACCCCCATCCCCGATCCAAGACACAAGAGGGAGAGGCCAGACCCCACCCACCAAATTCAGATGTGTTCCTAGTGTGAGAAGAATTGGAGGGTCATGGTCCTAGGGTTTTGAGGAAGGCCCGGGGACCAGTCATGACCTGCAGTAAGGGGGTTGCGGGAAGCGTGACACCTGAGGCCCACTGGACCTAGGTCCTCATGCGCAAACGTGTGCGCTCCTCCAGGCCTGCCTCTGCCTCCTCTGACACACACCTTTGCGCACCTTTGACTCACCCTTAAGATCAGAAAGAAGTACAGGCTTTAGGACTGGGAGACAAGGCCCCGTCACTGACTTGCTGGGTGAGGTCAGGCAGGTTACTGCCCCTCTCTGGTTCCCCACCTGCACCCCTTTTTTCCAGCTAAGGAGCAAACCTGACCCCTTCTCTCTGGGGCAGCTAGAGAGCTGGAAAAGGCAGGCTGGTGCAGCCAGGGTGAAGCTGAGGACAGCTGTCAGCAGGTCCAACAATGTCTCCTCCTAGCCCAGGCCTGAGCTGGTGCTCTAAGCTGACCCTCACGTGTCAGCTTTATCAGTGGCTCTCTGGTCACACCACCTGACTGCAGGAGTCCCCAACACGCCCATCTGAGATACTGCAGCCAGTCCCAGGGCCCCAGGACTGGGACTTCCACCTGACCCGTGCCCTGTCCAGCAGGCATTTCTTCTCAGAGACCTGGCTCCTTCCTGAGGCCTTCTTCACACGACTGAGCATGACCAGACTTCTCTCTGGGACTCAATTTCCCCACCTTAGCCACAAAGTGGGCCTCCAGGCCCCATCCAGCTGTGGCATTGGTATCTGGGTCTAATGTCCCAGCCTCACTTTGCCTATTCTAATAGCACTTGGCACCCAAGACCAGCCAAGGGAGGAGACAGGGGCCTGAGCTGACCCCAAAGGGTTTCCTCAGGCCCCAAGTGCCAGGTAGGGGACCTGGGCTTTGCCCCAAGGGCTGGGGTTCCAGGGAACGTTCGGAGCAGGATCGAACCAGTTGTATGAGCCTTCACTCTGGACCGGGCGGCGATGGGTCTGAGAAGGAAAGGCCGCAGGGGAGGGGGGAGGGGCTGCTATGTTGGCCACGACCACCTCCACCCCGCAAGTCTCCCTCTGGGCGGCGGCGCCGGCTGGAGCGGAGGAAGCACTTCCTCATTCCAGAGGCTGCGACTCATGGACTTCGGGGCCGGCGCCCGCCACCCGCGGCTGCCCGGCTGGGGACACAGATCCGGGAAGTGGGCGCTTTCCCAGACTCCCATAGCAGGGGCCTTTCTCCTCAATCTTCCCTGCCCCGGCCGGCTGAGAGGAGCCCAACGCGGCGGCGTTGGTGCGCGGGGTCTGACCTCGATCCCGGCTCCTCAGGAGGCGCTTGGGTCCCAGCCATCTCTGTTGCATGGCTGGGTAAGACCGCGGCTCCGCTCCGGCAGAGCGGGAACCGGAGCTCTGGCTGCGGGTTTGTAGGAGACCCGGGCTCGACGCTTTGCCAACGTGTTTGAGGTGTCAGTTTACCTATCTGCAAAGTGGGGTCAAGCCAAGACGAGGAGGAGCCCGCGCGAGACCACTCACCACCACGGCGGTGACCGGCTGGCCCGGGACGTAGGACATCTCGACCCCAATCTGGTTACCAAACACCGCTCAATGAAGCCCGCAGCGAAAATCCCTAAGGCCTCGCCCTCTCTGGTTAACAAAGGCCAACCAGCCCGGCCCGCCCCCTCATGAATAGTTAACGACGCTCCAGCCAATCACCGGCCGGAGCGCTCTCGGGCTTTCGGAAGTCCCAGCGCGCGCGTAGAAAAGCGGAGAGAGGGGTGGAGCGTGCTCGGGGCGCCCGCGGCGCATGCGCCAGAGGGCGGGTGCGAGTTCCTGGCGACTGCGCAGGCTGGGCCGTCCCAGCATCCTCCAGTGCAAGATGGCGTCGCGGGAATCCGTACCACGGGCTCTCTGAGGGAGCGCCGAGCTACTGCGTCCGCCGCCGGGTTCCAGGTAAGTGGGCGAGTCTGGGCGGGAAATGCAGATGTGCCGCCAGCAACCCCGAGCCCTTAGCCTTTTCAGCGTCTTTCGAAGGTCCGAGACTGAGGGGTGCGAGGTCTCCGCAGCCCCAGGGGGAGGGGCGGCGCGAACCCAAGTCGCCACGCTCCGGGCGCCACCTGTAACTTGGTTCTCTCCGCAGCCCCTCGTTGCTCCACGAGAAAGCAGAGGCCGAGCCGGGCGGGTGCGATGGCCGCTGTGGTGGCCAAGCGGGAGGGGCCGCCGTTCATCAGCGAGGCCGCTGTGCGGGGCAACGCCGCCGTCCTGGATTACTGCCGGACCTCCGTGTCGGCGCTGTCAGGGGCCACGGCCGGCATCCTCGGCCTCACCGGCCTCTACGGCTTCATCTTCTACCTGCTCGCCTCCATCCTGCTCTCCCTGCTCTTAATTCTCAAGGCGGGAAGGAGGTGGAACAAATATTTTAAGTCGCGAAGACCTCTCTTTACAGGAGGTCTCATCGGAGGCCTCTTCACCTACGTCCTGTTCTGGACATTCCTCTACGGCATGGTGCACGTCTACTGAAACGTGGGCAGGGATGACTTTAAAAAAAAAAAAAACAGATTGGGAGGACTGTTGCCAGAAATTAACACCAGGTAGACTTACCTACTTTTTAAATTGTTGGAGTCGCCGCTTGCCCTGTAACGTTATAAATAATTTATATCTTAAGACGAAGAGCCTGTACTGTTCTACAGATTAAATGAAGCGTGAGACCCTTTGTGGAGTTTTCTTCCTACCTTAACGCGTACCCCCTGTCTGCCATGGGTGCAAAATCGCCCGGTATTGACTCCGGGAGAACTGGGACTGCGCCTTAGTTTTCTGTCCTTTCCTTGCATTTATACATAGGCCCCTCAGAGAGGGGCCACTAGGGCCTGAATAAGGAGAGAACTTACCGTTAACATCCTGAGAACTAATAACAGTTAATATTTATTAAGTGCGCCTTGTATGCCAAGCATTGTACCTTGTACCTTTTACACTCGTTACTTCGTTAATTCTCGCAATGTCCTTATGGAGTAGATGTGATTATTATTCCCCAGTGATGAACCTGAGGCTCAGAGAGGCCACATACCTCTGCCAGAGGAGGCACAGCTGGGAAGAGGCCGAGCCAGGATTCAAATGTAGGTCTCTTAATTGCTCTTACTGTATTGGCTGGCTGTACCTTTTCAGAACCCAGCCTTCCCTCCCAACCACTACTCTGAAGGTATGAGTGGTATCATTTCATTTCCATTTCACCTAGTTAGAGCCAGCTGTTTCCAGTTTTTAAAAAGCAAGCTCTTTTTTTCTAGACTCTGTCTAGTGAGAATTAAACAGACTGATTGATTAAGCTAATCTATGGGCTTGTCTAGAGTGTAAATGCCTCTGTCTATATGCTGATCCACGATCCCTTCCTGTCAGGAGGCTTATTTTAAAATAAAATGCATACATTTAATTGAGAAATAAATATGGCATTAGCGTTAAGTAAAGAACACGTTGCTTGTGGAATTTATAGTTTTAACTGGGAAGACCAGCATTACCTGATTTCACAGTCAGATTATAAGAGCTACAAAGAGAATACACGGGAGCCCCAAACCTAACCCAGGTTGTGAGGTAGCTTTTTTTTTTAATTTTTAAATTTTATTTATTTTTTTTATACAGCAGGTTCTTATTAGTTATCCATTGTATACATATTAGTGTATATATGTCAATCCGAAACTCCCAATTCATCCCACCACCACCACCATGACTACCCCCCCGCTGCTTTCCCCCCTTGGTGTCCATACGTTTGTTCTCTACATCTGTGTCTCAATTTCTGCCCTGCAAACTGGTTCATCTGTACCATTTTTCTAGGTTCCACATATATGTGTTAATATATGATATTTGTTTTTCTCTTTCTGACTTACTTCACTCTGTATGATAGTCTCTAGATTCGTCCATGTCTCTACAAATGACCCAATTTTGTTCCTTTTTATGGCTGAGTAATATTCCATTGTATATATGTACCACATCTTCTTTATCCATTTGTCTGTCGGTGGGCATTTAGGTTGCTTCCATGACCTGGCTATTGTAAATAGTGCTGCAGTGAACATTGGGGTGCATGTGTCTTTTTGAATTATGATTTCTCTAGGTATATGCCCAGTAGTGGGATTGCTGGGTCATATGGTAATTCTGTTTTTAGGTTTTTAAGGAACCTCCATACTGTTCTCCATAGTGGCTGTAGCAATTTACATTCCCACCAACAGTGCAAGAGGGTTCCCTTCTCTCCACACCCTCTCCAGCATTTATTGTTTGTAGATTTTCTGATGATGCCCATTCTAACTGATGTGAAGTGATACCTCATTGTAGTTTTTTGTTGTTGTTTGTTTGTTTTTTTTGTTTTGTTTTGTTTTTTTGCGGTACGCGGGCCTCTCACTGTTGTGGCCTCTCCCGTTGCGGAGCACAGGCTCCGGACGCGCAGGCTCAGCGGTCATGGCTCACGGGCCCAGCCACTCCGCGGCATGTGGGATCCTCCCAGACCGGGGCACGAACCCGCGTCCCCTGCATCGGCAGGCGGATTCTCAACCACTGCGCCACCAGGGAAGCCCCTCATTGTAGTTTTGATTTGCATTTCTCTAATAATTAGTGATGTTGAGCAGCTTTTCATGTGCTTCTTGGCTATCTGTATGTCTTCTTTGGAGAAATGTCTATTTAGGTCTTCTGCCCATTTTTGGATTGGGTTGTTTTTTTTTTTAATATTGAGCTGCATGAGGTGTTTATATATTTTGTAGATTAATCCTTTGTCCGATGATTCGTTTGCAAATATTTTCTCCCATTCTGAGGGTTGTCTTTTCATCTTGTTTGTAGTTTCCTTTGCTTTACAAAAAGCTTTTAAGTTTCACTGGGTCCCATTTGTTTATTTTTGTTTTTATTTCTAGGAGGTGGGTCAAAAAGGATCTTGCTGTGATTTATGTCTAAGAGTGTTCTTCCTATGTTTTCCTCTAAGAGTTTTATAGTGTCCAGTCTTACATTTAGGTCTCTAATGCATTTTGAGTTTATTTTTGTTGGGGAGTATTTTTTTGTTAGGGAGTATTTTTGTTAGGGAGTATTCTAATTTCATTCTTTTACATGTAGCTGTCCAGTTTTCCCAGCACCACTTATTGAAGAGGCTGTCTTTTCTCCATTGTATATCCTTGCCTCCTTTGTCATAGATTAGTTAACCATAGGTGCGTGGGTTTATCTCTGGGCTTTCTGTCCTTTTCCATTGATCTATATATTTCTGTTTTTGTGCCAGTACCATATTTGTCTTGATAACTGTAGCTTTGTAGTATAGTCTGAAGTCAGGGGGTCTGATTCCTCCAGCTGTTTTTTTCCCTCAAGACCGCTTTGGCTATTTGGGGAATTTTGTGTCTCCATCCAAATTTTAAGATTTTTTTGTTCTAGTTCTGCAAAAAAATGCCATTGGTAATTTGATAGGGATTGCACTGAATCTGTAGATTGCTTTGGGTAGTATAGTCATTTTCACAATATTGATTCTTCCAATCCAAGAACATGGTGTATCTCTCCATCTGTTGGTATCATCTTTAATTTCTTTCATCAGTGTCTTACAGTTTTCTTTCTTTTTTTTTTTAAATTTATTTACTGGCTGTGTTGGGTCTTCGCTGCTGCACTCGGGCTTTTTTGTCTATTTGCAGTGAGCGGGGGCTACTCTTCGTTGCATTGCGCGGGCTTCTCGTTGCAGTGGCTTCTCTTGTTGCAGAGCACGGGCTCTAGGCCCGCGGGCTTCAGTAGTTATGGCTCGCGGGCTGTAGAGCGCAGGCTCAGTAGTTGTGGCGCATGGGCTTAGTTGCTCTGCAGCATGTGGGATCTTCCCAGAGCCGGGATCGAACCGGTGTCCCCTGCATTGGCTGGCGGATTCTTAACCAGTGCACCACCAGGGAAGCCCTGTAGTTTTCTGCATACAGGTCTTTTGTCTCCCTAGGTAGGTTTATTCCTAGGTTTATTCTTTTTGTTGCAGTGGTAAATGGGAGTGTGTCCTTAATTTCTCTTTCAGATTTTTCATCATTAGTGTATAGGAGTACAAGAGATTTCTGTGCATTAATTTTGTATCCTGCAACTTTACCAAATTTATTGATTAGCTGTAGTAGTTTTCTGGTGGCATCTTTAGGATTCCCTATGTATAGTATCATGTCATCTGCAAACAGTGACAGTTTTACTTCTTCTTTTCCAATTTGTATTCCTTTTCTTTCTTTTTCTTCTCTGATTGCAGTGGCTAGGACTTCCAAAACTATGTTGAATAATACTGGTGAGAGTGGACATCCTTGTCTTCTTCCTGATCTTAGAGGAAATGCTTTCAGTTTTTCACCATTGAGAATGATGTTTGTCGTATATGGCCTTTATTATGTTGAGGAAAGTTCCCTCTATGCCCACTTTCTGGAGAATTTTTATCATAAATGGGTGTTGAATTTTGTCGAAAGTTTTCTCTGCATCTGTTGAGATGATCATATGGTTTTTCTCCTTCAATTTGTTAATATGGTGTATCACGTTGATTGATTTGCGTATATTGAAGAATCCTTGCATCCCTGGGATAAATCCCACTTGATCATGGTGTATGATCCTTTTAATGTGTTATTGGATTCTGTTTGCTGGTATTTTATTGAGGATTTTTGCATCTGTGTTCATCAGTGAAATTGGTCTGTAATTTTCTTTTTTTGTAGTATCTTGTCTGGTTTTGGTATCAGGGTGATGGTGGCCTCATAGAATGAGTTTGGGAGTGTTCCTTCCTCTGCAGTTTTTTGGAAGAGTTTGAGAAGGATGGGTGTTAGCTCTTCTCTGAATGTTTGATAGAATTCACCTGTGAAGCCATCTGGTACTGGACTTTTGTTTTTGGAAGATTTTTAATCACAGTTTCAGTTTCATTCCTTGTGATTGGTCTGTTCATATTTTCTGTTCTTCCTGGTTCAGTCTTGGAAGGTTATACCTTTCTAAGGATTTGTCCATTTCTTCCAGGTTGTCCATTTTATTGGCATAGAGTTGCTTGTAGTAGTCTCTTAGGATGCTTTGTATTTCTGCCATGTCTGTTGTAACTTCTCCTTTCTCATTTCTAATTTTATTGATTTGAGTCCTCTCCCTCTTTTTCTTGATGAGTCTGGCTAATGGTTTATCAATTTTGTTTATCTTCTCAAAGAACCAGCTTTTAGTTTTATTGATCTTTGCTATTGTTTTCTTTGTTTCTATTTCATTTATTTCTGCTCTGGTCTTTATGATTTCTTTCCTTCTACTAACTTTGGGTTTTGTTTGTTCTTCTTCCTCTAGTTCCTTTAGTTGTAAGGTTAGATTGTTTGTTTGTTTGTTTGTTTTTACATCTTTATTGGAGTGTAATTGCTTTACAGTGGTGTGTTAGTTTCAGCTTTATAACAAAGTGAATCAGTTAATCAGTTATACATATACATATGTTCCCATATCTCTTTCCTCTTGCGTCTCCCTCCCTCCCACCCTCCCTATCCCACCCCTCTAGGTGGTCACAAAGCACCGAGCTGATCTCCCTGTGCTATGTGGCTGCTTCCCACTAGCTATCTATTTTACGTTTGGTAGTGTATATATATCCATGCCACTCTCACTTTGTCACAGCTTATCCTTCCCCCTCCCCATATCCTCAAGTCCATTCTCTAGTAGGTCTCTGTCTTTATTCCTGTCTTACCCCTAGGTTCTTCATGACATTTTTTTTCTTAAATTCCATATATGTGTGTTACCATACGGTATTTGTCTTTCTCTTTCTGACTTACTTCACTCTGTATGACAGACTCTAGGTCCATCCACCTCATTACAAATAGCTCAATTTCGTTTCTTTTTATGGCTGAGTTACATTCCATTGTAAATATGTGCCACATATTCTTTATCCATTCATCCGATGATGGACACTTAGGTTGTTTCCATTTCCGGGCTATTGTAAATAGAGCTGCAATGAACATTTTGGTACATGACTCTTTTTGAATTATGGTTTTCTCAGGGTATATGCCCAGTAGTGGGATTGCTGGGTCATATGGTATTTCTATTTGTAGTTTTTTAAGGAACCTCCGTACTGTTCTCCATAGTGGCTGTACCAATTCACATTCCCACCAGCAGTGCAAGAGTGTTCCCTTTTCTCCACACCCTCTCCAGCATTTATTTCTAGATTTTTTCATGATGGCCATTCTGACTGGTGTGAGATGATATTTCATTGTAGTTTTGATTTGCATTTATCTAATGATTAATGATGTTGAGCATTCTTTCATGTGTTCGTTGGCAGTCTATATCTTCTTTGGAGAAATGTCTGTTTAGGTCTTCTGCCCATTTTTGGATTGAGTTGTTTGATTTTTTGTTATTGAGCTGCATGAGCTGCTTATAAATTTTGGAGATTAATCATTTGTCAGTTGCTTCATTTGCAAATATTTTCTCCCATTCTGCGGGTCGTCTTTTGGTCTTGTTTATGGTTTCCTTTGCTGTGCGAAAGCTTTTAAGTTTCATCAGGTCCCATTTGTTTATTTTTGTTTTTATTTCCATTTCTCTAGGAGGTGGGTCAAAAAGGATCTTGCTGTGATTTATGTCATAGAGTGTTCTGCCTATGTTTTCCTCTAAGAGTTTGATAGTTTCTGGCCTTACATTTAGGTCTTTAATCCATTTTGAGCTTATTTTTGTGTATGGTGTTAGGGAGTGATCTAATCTCATACTTTTACATGTACCTGTCCAGTTTTCCCAGCACCACTTATTGAAGAGGCTGTCCTTTCTCCACTGTACATTCCTGCCTCCTTTATCAAAGATAAGGTGACCATATGTGCGTGGGTTTATTTCTGGGCTTTCTATCCTGTTCCATTGATCTATCTTCCTGTTTTTGTGCAGTACCATACTGTCTTGATTACTGTAGCTTTGTAGTATAGTCTGAGGTCAGGGAGCCTGATTCCTCCAGCTCCGTTTTTCGTTCTCAAGATTGCTTTGGCTATTCGGGGTCTTTTGTGTTTCCATACAAATTGTGAAATTTTTTTGTTCTAGTTTTGTGAAAAATGCCAGTGGTAGTTGGCATGGGGTAGATGGGGATTGCATTGAATCTGTAGATTGCTTTGGGTAGTAGAGTCATTTTCACAATGTTGATTCTTCCAATCCAAGAACATGGTATATCTCCCCATCTATTTGTATCATCTTTAATTTCTTTCATCAGTGTCTTATAACTTTCTGCATACAGGTCTTTTGTTTCCTTAGGTAGGTTTATTCCTAGATACTTTATTCTTTTTGTTGCAATGGTAAATGGGAGTGTTTTCTTGATTTCACTTTCAGATTTTTCATCATTAGTGTATAGGAATGCCAGAGATTTCTGTGCATTAATTTTGTATCCTGCTACTTTACCAAATTCATTGACTAGCTCTAGTAGTTTTCTGGTGGCATCTTTAGGATTCTCTATGTATAGTATCATGTCATCTGCAAACAGTGACAGCTTTACTTCTTTTCCGATTTGGATTCCTTTTATTTCCTTTTCTTCTCTGATTGCTGTGGCTAGAACTTCCAAAACTATGTTGAATAAGAGTGGTGAGAGTGGGCAACCTTGTCTTGTTCCTGATCTTAGTGGAAATGCTTTCAGTTTTTCACCATTGAGGACGATGTTGGCTGTGGGTTTGTCATATATGACCTTTATTATGTTGAGGAAAATTCCCTCTGTGCCTACTTTCTGCAGGGTTTTTATCATAAATGGGTGTTGAATTTTGTCGAAAGCTTTCTCTGCCTCTATTGAGATGATCATATGGTTTTCTCCTTCAATTTGTTAATATGGTGTATCACGTTGATTGATTTGCATATATTGAAGAATCCTTGCATTCCTGGAATAAACCCCACTTGATCATGGTGTATGATCCTTTCAATGTGCTGTTGGATTCTGTTTGCTAGTATTTTGTTGAGGATTTTTGCATCTATGTTCATCAGTGAAATTGGTCTGTAATTTTCTTTTTTTGTAGTATCTTTGTCTGGTTTTGGTATCAGGGTGATGGTGGCCTCATAGAATGAGTTTGGGAGTGTTCCTTTGCACGTTTTTGGAAGAGTTTGAGAAGGATGGGTGTTAGCTCTTCTCTAAATGTTTGATAGAATTCGCCTGTGAAGCCATCTGGTTCTGGACTTTTGTTTTTGGAAGATTTTTAATCACAGTTTCAGTTTCATTCCTTGTGATTGGTCTGTTCATATTTTCTGTTCTTCCTGGTTCAGTCTTGGAAGGTTATACCTTTCTAAGGATTTGTCCATTTCTTCCAGGTTGTCCATTTTATTGGCATAGAGTTGCTTGTAGTAGTCTCTTAGGATGCTTTGTATTTCTGCCATGTCTGTTGTAACTTCTCCTTTCTCATTTCTAATTTTATTGATTTGAGTCCTCTCCCTCTTTTTCTTGATGAGTCTGGCTAATGGTTTATCAATTTTGTTTATCTTCTCAAAGAACCAGCTTTGGGCTTCCCTGGTGGCGCAGTGGTTGAGAGTCCGCCTGCCGATGCAGGGGACACGGGTTCGTGCCCCGATCCCGGAAGATCCCACATGCCGCGGAGCGGCTGGGCCCGCGAGCCATGGCCACGGAGCCTGTGTGTCCGGAGCCTGTGCTCCGCAACAGGAGAGGCCACAGCAGTGAGAGGCCCGCGTACAGCAAAAAAAAAAAAAAAAAAAGAAACAGCTTTTAGTTTTATTGATCTTTGCTATTGTTTTCTTTCTTTCTATTTCATTTATTTCTGCTCTGGTCTTTATGATTTCTTTCCTTCTACTAACTTTGGGTTTTGTTTGTTCTTTTTCCTCTAGTTCCTTTAGGTGTAAGTTTAGATTGTTTATTTGAGATGTTTCCTGTTTCTTAAGGTAGGATTGTATTGCTGTAAACTTCCCTCTTAGAAGTGCTTTTGCTGCATCCCATAGGTTTGGGATCGTTGTGTTTTCATTGTCATTTGTCTCTAGGTATTTTCTGATTTCGACTTTGATATCTTCAGTGATCTCTTGGTTATTTAGTAATGCATTGTTTAGCCTCTATGTGTTTGTGGTTTTTTATGTTTTTTTCCCTGTAATTGATTTCTAATCTCATAGCGTTGTGGTCAGAAAAGATGCTTGGTATGATTTTAATTTTCTTAAATTTACTGAGGCTTGATTTGTGACCCAAGATGTGACCTATCCTGGAGAATGTTTCATGCGCACTTGAGAAGAAAGTGTAATCTGCTGTTTTTGGATGGAATGTCCTATAAATATCAATTAAATCTATCTGGTCTATTGTGTCATTTGAAGCTTGTGTTTCCTTATTAATTTTCTGTTTGGATGATCTGTCCATTGGTGTAAGTGAGGTGTTAAAGTCCCCCACTATTACTGTGTTACTGTGAATTTCCTCTTTTATAGCTGTTAGCAGTTGCCTTATGTATTGAGGTGCTCCTATGTTGGGTGCATATATATTTATAATTGTTATATCTTCTTCTTGGATTGATCCCTTGATCAGTATGTAGTGTCCTTCCTTGTCTCTTGTAACATTCTTTATTTTAAAGTTTGTTTTATCTGATTAGTATTGCTACTCCAGCTTTCTTTTTTTTTTGCGATACGTGGGCCTCTCACTGTTGTGGCCTCTCTGGTTGTGGAGCACAGGCTCTGGACACGCAGGCTCAGCAGCCATGGCTCACAGGCCCAGCCGCTCCGCGGCACATGGGATCTTCCCGGACCAGGGCACGAACCCGTGTCCCCTGCATCAGCAGGCGGACTCTCAACCACTGCGCCACCAGGGAAGCCCCTCCAGCTTTCTTTTGATTTCCATTTGCTTGGAATATCTTTTTCCATCACCTCACTTTCAGTCTGTATGTGTCCCTAGGTCTGAAGTGGGTCTCTTGTAGACAACATATATATGGGTCTTGTTTTTGTATCCATTCAGCGAGCCTGTGTCTTTTGGTTGGAGCATTTAATCCATTCACGTTTAAGGTAATTATCGATATGTATGTTCCTATTACCATTTTCTTAATTGTTTTGGGTTTGTTTTTGTAGGTCCTTTTCTCGTGTTTCCCACTTTCAGAAGTTCCTTTAGCATTTGTTGTAGAGCTGGTTTGGTGGTGCTGAATTCTCTTAGCTTTTGCTTGTCTGTAAAGCTTTTGATTTCTCCATTGAATCTGAATGAGATCCTTGCCGGGTAGAGTAATCTTGGTTGTAGGTTACATATTCATCACTTTGAATATGTCATGCCACTCCCTTCTGGCTTGTAGAGTTTCTGCTGAGAAATCAGCTCTTAACCTTATGGAGTTCCCTTGTATGTTATTTGTCATTTTTCCCTTGCTGCTTTCAATAATTTTTCTTTGTCTTTAAGTTTTGCCAATTTGATTACCATGTGTCCGGGCCTGTTTCTCCTTGGGTTTATCCTGTATGGGACTCTCTGCACTTCCTGGACTTGGGTGGCTATTACGTTTCCCATGTTAGGGAAGTTTTTGACTATAATCTCTTCAAATATTTTCTCTGGTCCTTTCTCTCTCTCTTCTCCTTCTGGGACCCCTATAATGTGAATGTTGTTGCGTTTAATGTTGTCCCAGAGGTCTCTTAGGCTGTCTTCATTTCTTTTCGTTCTTTTTTCTTTATTCTGTTCCGCAGCAGTGAATTCCACCGTTCTGTCTTCCAGGTCACTTATCCGTTCTTCTGCCTCAGTTATTCTGCTATTGATTCCTTCTAGTGTAGTTTTCATTTCAGTTATTGTGTTGTTCATCTCTGTTTGTTTGTTCTTTGATTCTTCTAGGTCTTTGTTAAACATTTCTTGCATCTTCTTGATCTTTGCCTCCATTCTTTTTCCGAGGTCCTGGATCATCTTCACTATCATTATTCTGAATTCTTTTTCTGAAGGTTGCCTATCTCCACTTCATTTAGTTGTTTTTTCTGGGGTTTTTTTCTTGTTCCTTCATCTGATACATAGACCTCTGCCTTTTCATCTTGTCTGTCTTTCTGTGAATGTGGTTTTTGTTCCACAGGCTGCAGGATTGTAGTTCTGCCCTCTGGTGGATGAAGCTATCTAAGAGGCTTGTGCAGGTTTGCTAATGGGAGGGACTTGTGGTGGGTACAGCTGGCTGTTGCTCTGGTGGGCAGAGCTCAGTAAAACTTTAATCCTAATCCGCTTGTCTGCTGATGGTTGGGGCTGGGTTCCCTCCCTGTTGGTTGTTTGCCCTGAGGCGACCCAACACTGGAGCCTACCTGCTCTTTGGTGGGGCTAATGGCAGACTCTGGGATGGCTCACACCAAGGAGTACTCCCCAGAACTTCTGCTGCCAGTGTCCTTGTCCTCACAGTAAGACACAGCCGCCACCCCCACCCCCACCCCCGCCTCTGCAGGAGACCCTCCAACACTAGCAGGTAGGTCTGGTTCAGTCTCCTGTGCGGTCACTGCTCCTTCCCCTGGGTCCCGATGCACACACTACTTTGTGTGTGCCCTCCACGAGTGGAGTCTCTGTTTCCCCCAGTCCTGTCGAAGTCCTGCAATCAAATCCCGCTGGCCTTCAAAGTCTGATTCTCTAGGAATGCCTCCTCCTGTTGCTGGACGTCAGATTGGGAAGCCTGATGTGGGGCTCAGAACCTTCACTCCAGTGGGTGGACTTCTGTGGTATAAGTATTCTCCAGTTTGTGAGTCACCCACCCAGCAGTTATGGGATGTGATTTTATTGTGATTGCGCCCCTCCTATCGTCTCATTGTGGCTTCTCCTTTATCTTTGGATGTGGAGTATCTTTTTTGGTGAGTTCCAGTGTCTTCCTGTCGATGACTGTTCAGCAGTTGGTTGTGATTCCGATGCCCTCGCAAGAGGGAGTGAGAGCACGTCCTTCTACTCCGCCATCTTGAACCAATCTCTCAATTTACTTATTTTATTTATTTTTGGCTGCATTGCATCTTCATTGCTGCACGTGGGCTTTCTCTCGTTGTGTCGATGGGCTTCGCATTGCGGTGGCTTCTCTTGTTGCGGAGCATGGGGTCTAGGCACACAGGCTTCAGTAGTTGTGGCATGTGGGCTCAGTGGCATGTGGGCTCAGTAGCTGTGGCTCATGGGCTGTAGAGCATAGGCTCAGTAGTTGTGGTGCACGGGCTTAGTGTCTCCACGGCATGTGGGATCTTCCCGGACCAGGGCTCAAACCTGTGTCCCCTACATTGGCAGGCGGATTCTTAACCACTGAGCCACCAGGGAAGCCCACGGAGTAGCTTCTTTGAGGAAATAACATTACAATTAGGATGCAAAGGTTGAGTAACAGTCAAGTGTGGAGAAGGGGTTACTTGCAACAAAGTGCATGTGTGAGGGCCATTGAGAACAAAGGAGTTTGGCCTGTGTCTGAAAAGTTAGAGAGAAGAGGCCCTGAGGTAGAGCACAGTGGGAGGTTTTGCTGCCGAACTAAACTTGGGTCCAATTGTCCATGCGCAGTAAAACCAATCTACTTACACTGGGTTGTGGTGAAGGAAAGTGCAGTGCTTATTGCAGGCACAAAGCAAGGAGACCAGGCAGCTAGTGCTCAAGAGGCCCAAACTCCCTGATGGCTTTCAGGGAAAGTTTTTTTAAGACAGGGTGAGGGAGAGGGTTGCAGGGTGCATGATCAACCTGTGGACAGTTTTCTGATTGGTTGCTGTTGAGGTGACCATGAGCTAACATCATCAACATTCTGGTTCTAACAGGTCTGGGGTCTCCTGCTTGTGGGCAGCATACAGTTAACTTCTTCCACCTGGTGAGGGTTTCATTATCTGCAAAACAGCTCAAAGGACGTGGCTCAGAATGTTATCTGTAGCCGTTGAGGAGGAACTAAAGGTCTTTGACTTAGTTTAGCTATTATTTGCTTAGCTATTATTTTGTCTTGCTTGACTGTTTTCCTTTCTTTCTGTGTTTTCTCACTTCTCTGATTAAATTTATTCTTTGGAACTGGGGGAAAGCCTAGGAAGCTAAAGTTTTTCTACAGACAGGAGGCATGTGGAGGACATTCTGTCCTGGGAAGGCCACATAGGCTCTTGCTCAATTACAGTTTGCCCTTGATACGAATAGCAATTGGGGGGAGCCTTTGAAAGTTTTAGCTAGGAGCGATGTGATCAGATTGGGACTTTTAGAAAAGAACCAGTTTTAGATCAGAAGGGAATCTGAGAGCTGGAATTCAGGTCCCCTTTTACAGATAGTAGGTGGTGACCTGTGACCAATAGCGGAGGCCCAGGCCTCCTGAATCCCATTTTGGGCTTTGGACCAGATGTTTTCACATGAAGCCAAGAAGCGGCTGAGGTGATAGCTTTGCCTCCTTCTCCCAGTGACCACCTCTGAACCCTTTCTCTGGCCACCAATGAAGATGCTCACGTTCATGGTTTACACACCCCACCCGCTCTCCCAACCTCCCTGGTCCTTTCAGGGACTTCTCTAAGTGGGAAGGGAGGGTTCAGTCCTGATGCAGGGTGAGTCCTGCTGGGGGGTATGGGGAAAAGTGAGCTGATTTACTTAACCATTCCTCTATTGTTGGGCAGTAAAATTGTGTGAAATGTTATAAAAAAGACTGCAGTGCATGTCTTCACATCTATATCATTTTGAGGGAATTTAGTAAGCTACTAGAAGCTAAAAACTTGATTCCAAATGCTTTCCAGAGTTTTATCAGATTATCCTCATTAAATGAAAAGGACCAGTTTTATCAGTGCCTTCCTAGTCCTTTAATGTTTGCTCATTTAAAGAGTTTCCTTTCATTTGAATTTCTTTGCAAGACAATAAGGAAAGTAATATATTGCTCACTACTTGCTTCTTGTGTCGGCCTCTTTTGGTCTTGCCTTCTTTACGTTTTCCTCTAAAACACCAGGTAACCATGAAAATATGAAGGAGAGAAGATCAGGACACATTTAAAATTAACACCTTTTATTGTTTTATAACCAAATTAAAATGTCAGAAAATACATATACTGGTCAGGACCCAGAAAATGCTTGATATCTCCCCCCCCCTTTATTTCTGTGTGCTGGCCTAAGGGGAAACAGCTGAAAGAAAGGTGTCTTTTGTAGAGAGCACTCTTGGGTCCACTGGAGAATATGCTCTGAGGAGAGGTGTACCACTTGGGGAGGTGGGGGGCAGGTTGGAACCAAGTGGAGCCCTTTTCCAGACATGCAAGATGCCATTCCAAATGGGGCGATTTAGGGACCTCCCAGGGCACTGCAGACCCTAGCTGGGGTACTCAGAGACACCTGGAGGAAGTCACATTCCCCCCTTTATGACTGGTTCCCCAGGGGTCAGCTAGCCATTGAGAAAGGAGCTGATGGGCTTGGGGGGCACAAAAAGGCATCCGTGACTGGTCAGTCCTGATGACCACTGCATCAGGAGTAAAGGGCACTTTGCGCTTTTTTTTTAAAATTTATTTTATTTATTTTTGGCTGCACTGGGTCTTTGTTGCTGCTTGCGGGTTTTTCTCTAGTCGCAGTGAGTGGGGGCCACTCTTCGCCGCATTGCGCAGGCCTCTCATTGCGGTGGCCTCTCCTGTTGCAGAGCACAGGCTCTAGGTGCACGGGCCTCAGTTGCTGTGGCTCACGGGCTTCAGAGCACAGGCTCAATAGTTGTGGCACACGGGCCCAGTTGCTCCGGGGCATGTAGGGTCTTCCCGGACCAGGGCTCGAACCCGTGTCCCCTGCACTGGCAGGCGGATTCTCAATTACTGCACCACCAGGGAAGCCCGCACTTTGCTCTTTCAATGGCTGGTCCCTATGATGTCACATTAATAGCACCCAATTTAACACTTTCCCATTGGCCACCATCATGGTACTCCACAGGCATGGAATAGGTAGACGGCTTTAGACCAGGGCTTGAACGTAAGCGTAGACAATTCCTGTGATACTGAAACGTCAGCATGGGAAGATCTTGGGAGGCTGGCACGATCATCTTCCTGATGAGGTGCACCGAGAGAAACGGGCTTTCCCAAGTTTGGAAAGTGCTCAAGGTCCTGCTTCTCTTCTTCCCACTTCAAAGCCAGTTTCTGTAAGATTAATGAGCCTCCCACTCATTCACCAAGTTTATGAAAAAACGCAGGCAGGCGTGGTGCTGTGCAAAAGCATGGGAACTGGCTGTGTGTAACACCATCCAGAAGCTTCGATGGGGGCCACTGGCCAGTCTGGCTTCCTGAGCATGGGGCCTCTGACATGTAGGGGAGAGGCCACCTGGAAAGCTTTGCTGGACTTGAGGAAACAATTAGGTTAAGTCCTCCATGGCAGTAAGTTTAAAGGGGCAACCCTTAAAATTAAAGAACGTCAACTTGATGAAAGCCTCACAGAAGCTGCTCCAGTGACACCGTCTGCATTCCAGTTCCTCAGTTGCTCTTTCTCACGTCTTTTCTACATGTGGTTCCCTGACCTGGATGCTTCCCCCATCACCTAGTTAGACTGCTACTAACCTTTCTGACTTCAACTTGTGTGTCACTTCCTTGTGGAAACCTGGCCACTCCTGAGGACTCTCAAAGCACCCCATCCCGTTTGTGATTGATGTGTGACCCCTAGACTCTGAGCACCTGGGCAGGGACCGTTTCTGTGCTGCTCGCCACTGTGTCACCAGCATTTAGTCCAACACCTGACACAGCAGGCACTCAAATATTTACTGACTGAAGGAGTAGCCGTAGGGAGACACTTCCATTCCAGTATAAAACAAACAGCACAGCTGTCCCCAAGTGTTACGGCTGCGGCCAAGCGATTCCAAAAGCAGGTTAAAAGAAACCAGACCGGGGCCTCCCTGGTGGCGCAGTGGTTGAGAGTCCGCCTGCCGATGCAGGGGATACGGGTTCGTGCCCCGGTCTGGGAGGATCCCATATGCCGCGGAGCGGCTGGGCCCGTGAGCCATGGCCGCTGGGCCTGCGCGCCCGGAGCCTGTGCTCCGCAACGGGGGAGGCCACGGCATTGAGAGGTCCACATACCGCAAAAAGAAAAAAAAAAAAAAAAAAAAGAAACCAGACCAACTCCTCAGCGGCCATGACCCCTGCCTGCCCTTTTCACTCCCAAACATATAAGTAACATGCTGTGTTATCAGATCCAAAGGTTAGCCTTAGAGAGGAAGTGAAACACCACAGCAAGTCACCTGGATTTTTCACTTTCTCTTCAGACAGTGGGTTGGGCTTGCTGACAGGTCACCTAGCAGCCCAGGGGAGGAGCTGCTTGATCTAGAAGGGGTCCTGTTCTGGGGACCACGCCCCTGTGCCCCAGAGGCCAGCCTCACCAGAGACCTTTCCGCCTCTCCAACCCTCTTGTCCAAAGGCCCCAGTGGAAGGATGTTCACTCCGCGCTCTGTGCGGAGAACCAGAGTCCTCCCAGAGAGGGTGCTCCCTTGAGTCAGGGCAGGTGCTCACACAGCACCCAGGCTTGCTGGGAGACGGGCAGCACTGCAGGCCTGGGCTGCCAGCTGGTTTCAACAACTGTGATTGAGTTCTAGACCCCTCCCCTTGCGTTTATGCTGGGGCTCCTCAGCGAGTGCAGAGGGAGAAGTGAGCCAGCCGGCTCCCTAGCCCAGCATATTCTCTTGCATCTGACGGAGGAGACTTGGTCTGACTGCAGGCGGCAGGAAAAGTTCATTTCCTGAGGGAAGGAGTGAGTAACTCAGTGGATTCTCAGCAAGACAGGTGAGCCTCTTGGAATTGGTAACACAGGTTGCCTCCGGGAACGGGTGGAGGGGAAGCTTTTCACTTTTGTTCTATTGTACCTCTTAAATTTTGAGTCATTTAAGTGTGACCCAGTCAAAATATTTTAATTTGAATGAATTGAGCATAATGCCACTTTCCTGAGGGAGGGAAGGGGGGAATCTGCTTGGTCTCAAGGTTGCTTGAGGTAAGTCTGACCTGGAAATTGATGCCACTCACCAAAGCTGACCTTTTGAGAACCAGGTTTTGTATATCTCCTCAAGCACTGCTTCTCAACCTTTCACGTGCGCACGAATCACTTGGGAGTCTTGTTGAAATGCAGGTTCTGATTCAGGGGGGTGAGGGAGGGGCCTGAGACTGCATTTCTAACAAGCTCCCAGATGATGCGGAGGCTGCTGGTCCACAGACCACCCTTCGAGTGGCAATGCTTTACAGCCACTGAGGGAGAGGGTTGAGGGCCAACCTAGTAACAACTGTTTCCACCTGACGACTGAGCGCCGTTCGTCATCTCATTAGCCCTTCAGATGGAGCCCTAGAGGAGACGGGGAGGGAAGCCGAGCAGGGACACTGCAAGCCCCACAGAACAGCAGGAGCCGAACCACACAGGCAGATGCGTCTCCCATCTGGGTGAGACGCTATCCCCTGAGCTTCCCGAGGCTCTCCTTCCTCATGGCCAGCTGCCTCCTCACAGGTCCAGTCCTTTCCCAGTTGCCTCCTTGGCCACCTTTAAGTTTCACTGCTGGGGGCAAGGCCAAACGTCCCCTTGGGTGTTGGCCAAGGTCCTTCTCTGGGGAGCCATCATTCGCTCTAGGGATTTGTGCAGGTCTCAGCTAGAGGCTGGAGGAAGGCCAGAGTGCTGGGCCCAGCTCTCATGTCTGTCGGCTCTGAAGGGTTACATGCATGCACCCCTCCCTGGGGGCCAGGTGTCTCATTCAAGCATCTTTTGGACAGGGCCCAGCCCGCAGCAGGCATCAGTGTTTGCTGTGTGAATGAATGAATAACTGAATGCCCTAGTAAGTTCTCAGGAAAAATGAAAACACTCTAGGCCCCTGGCCTGCCCTCCACCCTTCCCCTCCCCAGGGCCTCTTCTGCATGAGCCACTGTGGCCACTGGGAGGCTCCCCTCCCCACACACACAACAAAAAGCTTGTAGCAGGATCCCAAAGTGCAGGAGGGAGGGCTGTGCCTGGAAGCCCCGTCCCATGTGGATGACGATGACTCTTCCCAGTTCAGAGCTGTGGGTAGTTCTGCCCTCAAATCTTCACCAAATCTGCTGTCAGCCAACAGCTCTGGCTATGCTTCCACGGTCTGCAGGTTCTGCAGCTGCTCCACATTCACGTTTCCATTCCCCTGGTGGCCAGACCTGTGGGTGGGTGGGGGCACACAGGGCACAGAAGACATTTGGGAGCCCTGCAGGCAGGAACGGCCTCCCTAAAGGCAGACTCCGCCTGCAGAAGCCTCTGGCTGGCAGTGCGGCAGGCAGTGAGCGTTCGTGGAGAGCGGCAGTCTGAGGGGTCCCTGGCCGCGGCCCAGGCACGGGGAGGCGCTCAGGCCGCGGCCTCTGGAGCTGGCCCAGCAATGAGCAGCCGCTGCAGCCCCACAGCAACAGGCGAGGCTAGCCAAGACCAGCAGGGCAACCGCTCTTTCCTCTTGCAGGTGAAGGAGCTCAGGTGAGCACCCAGGAAGTGACAGTCAGGGAGCACGTGGGGGGCTGCTGGCACAGGCCTACCCCAGCAGATCTCCCAGCCTCTCCATCTTTCTCTCCTCACTCCTCTCCATCCTTTGCCTTCCCTCTCCATCCTGGCTCACCGCTCTCTTTCCCTGTCCAGGCCCAGCTCCCCACTGGAGGCTGCCAATTGCTGAGTCAGCAGAGAATGGAAGCTCGAAGCAGAGGGCAGCCAGCCACAGGTCAGTGAACGCCTCTGATGTGGTTGACGAGAGGAGAGTCAGGGAACCCTACTCACTGAGCTGGAGGTTCCCCTGTGTCCAGCCCCCTGGAACAAAAGGGAAAACAGGCCCAGAAAGGGCCAGGCACCTGCTCAGGGGCACATAGTGAGGCAGGGAAGCAGAGCAGGCCCGAGGGCTGCCTCCTGACTCAGCCCGGGGCTCCCTCCCACGCCAGGCTGTGGTCAGGTCTACAGAAAGCGCCAGGCTGCCCGGGGCTTCTGGGCAGTGCTCAGGGAAGGGCAGCCTGCAGGGTCACCTGTCAGCACAGCCACCACTGTCCTCAGGCTAGGGCAGCTCCAGAATTTCCACATCAAAGAGGAGCTTAGGGGAGGCATCTGATGGGGCGTGGAGGGATGAAGGGCTCGGTAAGGCAAAATAACCTGATGGAGAACTGGATTCTAGGAACCCACTGCCCAGGTTCAAATCCCAGCTCTGCCACTTATTAGCTGTGTGACTTGAGCAAGTTACTTGACCTCTCTGAGCCTCGGTTTCCTCATTAGAACAGGAAATATTAATGTCCACCTCATTAGGTTGCTGAAAAGAGTTCACATGTACAAAGAACTCAGAGCATTGCCCAGCAGAGTAAGCCTGCGTAAATACTGTTACTGACTTAACATGGCACAGCATAGCAAGCAGACAGGTCTGTGGCTGCTCAGGGGCACTGGAGGGTAACGGGCATCGTGGAGGGGCTAAAGCACCACCGGCACCCCCCCCGCCCCCCAAGGCCAGCTTGGATGGGCTCTGCTGGGTCCCTGGAATCCTGCCTTGGGGCCGGGTCACCCAGAGCAGGGAGCACAGTAGCCAGCGGGGCTGTCTCTGCGGACCTCGTTCCTGGCCCTCGGCTGGGCAGCCCCTCACCTGGCGGGCTGGAGGAGCTGCCGGCACACACAGCCATTCTCCTTCTGGGCGCCGCCTCCATCCTGCACCTCTGGCTGCTCCGCCAGCCCCGCCGCGTCTGGGGCCACGCTCTGCTGCGAGGACTCTGCCATTCGGTCGAGGACCTCTAGGTTCCTGGGCAGGACATGACCCATTAACCCTGGCCTGTGGGTCTCACCTCCTCCCTGGGCTGGTGAGCCACTCTCCCTGCAGGGGGCGCCCCTCTTCCCCCAGCAGCTCAGCAGGGGTGGCAGGTTCAGTCAGGGCTCAGGGCTCAGCCTGGGAACCAGGGCTGGGATTCAGTCCAGGCAGATGATGCAGGCTGGCCCTCTGCCCCGTCCCAGGTTGGGGTGGGACTGAGGGAGCAGCGCCCAGTGCCTGTCCAGAGCCCACCATCTGCAATTTCCCTTTTCCATCCCAGCTCCTCCAGAAAGCCTTCTCCAAGGCTCCAAGGGCTGGGCCAGAGCCCCTCGCCCCTTCCTGTCCACCCAACCGTCATACTGTTCTCCTCCTCTGAAACACACACACACACCCCACAGCCCCCCCCCCAAGAAAGCCTGGAAATAGGCCCCCAGAGTGGGGGGGGGGCGGAAATAGGACCACCAAGTCCAAGAATCCTAAAATTGTAGGTGCTGGAAGGCACTGTATGTAACCAACACTCTCATCTCACAGAGAGAGAAACTGAGGCCCAAGGCGGCCTGGGACTGGTCCAAAGTCACCTGGGGAGACAGTGGCAGGGCCAGGCCTGGAAACCAGGTCTCCTGCCCGTGGCCTGGGTGGTCTTGTCTTCTGCCAGCTGCTCTGAAGTAGCATCCAGTTTTGTAGAGCCGGTACTCGGAACATTCCGCCTTACCCAGCCCTTCCAAGGGAGCTCCCCGTATTCAGCCCTGCCTCTACCCCGCAAACGCCGACATAAAACCAGGGTAAGTGTTCTGAGCCCGGGAGGGGGAGAGGCTGACCTAGTGGGCTCCCCTAGGGCCGCTGGGAGGAGGCATAACTGACCTCACTTCCTCATATTTCTTGTCTCGGTAAAAGTGGCTCTTTTTGATGAGGTAGATGAGTACCAGGTCGCAGAAGAAAGACCCCTGCAAGAGAGTTGGGGTCCCTGACTCAGAGTCCTAGACTTCCAGGGAGCACCCGGCCACCTGACACCAACTACATCCCATTGGATCCTGCAGCAACCCCTGAGGGGGGCTGTGCTCAGAAAGAGGCATCTTTGTCCAAGACCACAAAGCTGGTCCACGGTAGAGCCAGAGTTAGCCTGTGGTCTGTCTGACCCCTCAGGTTGCGCGCGCTGCACTACCCTGATCCCATCGAATCACGCCTTCAGCCAGGGCACTGCCCTGGGGTGCGGGAAAGAGTAAGACAATGAGACCCTCTGGGGACTCCCCCTCTGGTGCAGGAGACGAGCATATAAATTAGGACAGAGTGACAGTGTCCCGTGATGGGGAGAGGAGCAGGGGCAGCAGAGAGAAGACGGGACTCGACTCAGCCTGGGGAGGAACATCTGGGCTGAGTCTTGAGGCTGAAGAGGATTTTATATAAGGAAAAAGGAAAAAACGCTCAGGAAGGGCACTGCAGAGGAACAGGCTCGTCACACCTGGGAACAGGGCCAGGAACGGAATTGTGGCATTGCGGGAAGATCCCTTTAGTAGGCAGTGAGAGAGGGACTGGAGGGTATCTAAACAACAAGGACACCACAGCAGCGGTCAAGGAAAGATGAGGAGGCCTGTGCCAACCCAGCGGACCGACCCACTGCCACCTGAACACAAGCTCTTCAGACCAGAGTGGATGGCGCAAATACCAGTCTCCTCCACCAGAGGGCGACTCCACCCACTGCACAGCGAGGAGGGGGCGGGGGTGGGTGGGAGAGGGTTGATGGAGGACCACAGGTGAACCAGGTCCTCTGACCCTGGGCATTGCACAACCTTTCCCACCCCAGGTGCCAAAAAGGTTATCAATTCCTTGTTCCACAGAGAACACTCCTCCCACCACCCCCCACCCAGTCTCTACCACTTTTCCCCATTACCTTCATTCCACAAATGTGTCCCCAGATGCCTATGTTCTGATTTACCCACATCGTAAGAAAGTGATGTCTGAAGGTGGCCCCTGTCTTGGGAAGTTACCTATGCAAACGTGCAGGGCTCCCCAGCAATGTTGCTGCAGTTAAGAGGAGTCCCTTGGGGCCCACTTTCATCCACTGACCACCTCTCAGGAGCATGGCCTCTTTGTCCTGCTACAGGACACGGTGTTCCTGGTCTCAATAAAAAGTCAGTCCGAGGTCCTCCTGGAAGCCCCCATGGGGCTGCTGTGACCTCCCGGGCAGAGGAACCAGGGACAAGGCTGCCAGAAACCTTGGCAAGGGGCTTGTTGGTATGTGTGTGAGCCACTCTGATGACTGCCTTGTCTTTAAAAAACTTCCAGAAAAACAAAGGGGCATGAAAGATCCAGAGGAAGCCTTTCCCTGCCCTCCAGCCGTTACTTCCTCTCCGGTGGCCCCTCTGCCCAGCTGGAAGGACAGACCTGGACCACAGCCCGACTTCCCTGCCTCTCATCTTAGCCCCGTGATTCACAACGGGGGGGGGGGCAGTTTGGCCATGTCTGGAGACATTTTTGGCCGTCACAACTGGGGGGGAATGTGCCGCTGGCATCTGGTGGGTAGAGGCCGAGGATGCTGTCAGACACCCTACAATGCACACAGTCACCCCACAAAAAAAGTGATCTGGCCCTACGTGTCAACAGGGCCGCGGCTGAGAAGCCCTGTGTATAGCCGGATCCTGCCTCTCTTTAGCAGAAGTGGAGACAAGGCTGCGCAGGATCCCAGAGAACCCCCCAGCTGCAGAGCCACAGGCAGAAGCCTCTCTGGCTCTGGAAAGAGAAACCCAGGTAGTTAACGGCCACCTGGGGGCTGCTGGAGGGGTGTGAAGTCCCAGAGAGCCCTGTTCACCCCCATATCCACACTGACCTCCCCAGTTCTGGTTCTTTCTGGAGCACTGGGGCAACTCCCCTGGGGCAGTGTCCCCCCTGTCCGCCCCCGCGGGTGCTCGGAGGGTAAAGGGGGTGGGGGAGAGGTACTCACCACACCCATGAGCGCCACCCCTGAGCCCACGTTGATGACTGTGGGGACAATGTTGAACTTCCCTGCCTGGAGCACAGAGAGACAAGGTGGGGTGAGGAAGGCAGCAGGACAGCGGGATCCCCAGGGACTCCACCAGAGCCAGCCTGGGGTCCCCCCAGCATGCCCCACCCTCCCAGGACCTGCCCAGCTTCAGAAGGGGAGCCTCACCCACACACCTTGCCATTCACCATCACATCAAAGCGGATCCCGTAGGCTTTAAACAGCGTGCGGAGCTCCACCCCAGCTGCGTCTCGGTAATACTTGGCAAACCTGGGGGAGACACGGCTCGGGGAGCCCTCGGCCTGCCTGGGTCTTCCCTGTTTGGCAACACAGGCTCCACTACCTTGGAGATTTATAACCCCCACCCCACCCCAGGACCCTGGCATTCAGCAGCCCCAGGAAAGGTTGGAGACCCCCTTGCTGACGTGACATAAAAGATTCGTTCAGATCTTTGCAGTTCTTGCCAGACGCTCCCCAAGAGGCAAGGGCTTTCCCACAACTGCTGGGCCAACCCGGGCCACCAAGGCACTGATGGGCCTGACCCAGGCCTCAGCTTCAGGGCAAGTCCAGAGCCATGGCCAATGCTTCTGTCCCAGAGGCCCCCTGGCAGCCTCCCTGCACCTCCCACTCTGACACCCACCCCCAGGAAGGGGTGTCAGAGCGCTGGCACCCAGGCAAGGACACGAAACGTGGACAGGGTCATAAGGTGGCAGACTTAGCCCCCGTTACCTGAAGTTGTACCCAGAAGCAAGAGAGTTTTCTGAAAATCTGTTGTCCAGACGGTTAAAATAATAGCGAGGGTAACATTCCGAGGGAGCTCTGTCAAGGTCACAGTCCCAGTCAATCTGAATTCCTATCACACCACCCTTGATGCAAAGGAGACAAGAATGAGTGCACAGAACTCTCTGGAGATAGAAGTCACAGACCAGCTCTTCATGGAGAGCTCAGGCAGGGGGTTGGCCCCACTGGAGCATCCTTCCGGGAGGGTTCACACCTCTGGGGTGACTGAGAAAAGTACGTCGCTGACAGCCCATATCCTCCTGCTTCACGCTCCAGGGAGAAGGGAATGACCCGAGCGAGCACCTGCTGCAGGACTGGCACCTCACACCACAGCCAGGGTGCCAGTGGGGCTCCTGGCTCGGTTTCGGCTGATGCCCCAGGACTCGAGCCAGACGCGGGTGCAAGTGTGGCCCTCACCGAGTGCAGCACAGCTGGCTGTGCGGCACAGCTAATTCTGAGGCAGTCCCTGGGCAGGTGAATGCAGGGCCACCCCATCCCATGGGTCCCCCTCCACACCCCCTCCTCATTGCAGAGCTCAAGCCCAGAGCCCTCCAGCCCCACCACCCACCTGCACAGCTATCTCCTGGAAGCTGCTCCCCGTCCAGCGGACCACAGACCCCAGTCGGAAGATGGGGCAGTAGGGGTCCTTGGGGCCAAACTGACAGGACTTCAGGAACGCTCTGTCTGTGGTGTCCAGCACATTTGTCCTGGGTGGAGGCCATGAAGAGCCAGTGAAAGGAAGGTGACACTCGCTGTTCCCAGGCCAGAAACCGGGCCTGACCCACGCTGAGCCCTTGACCTTTAGCCCCTCCTCAGATCCTGACTGCTTTCCCACCCCCAACATCCTCCAGTACGAAAGGACACAGCCCTGCCGCCACTGCACGGGAAAGGGTGCCCCCTCGTCACCCAGTGGGTCATTCCACACAGCGTCCCATACACACCATGCACACAGGCCCACGTACTTGGAGAAGTTGAATTTGGGGAAACGAATGAAGTTCTTTATGTAAACAGTGAAGTCTTCAGCTTCGCCCAGGAGTGGCTTCCTGAAAACCAAGGCAGGACAGCCTGCTCAGGAGGCCCTGCCCCGCCCCCTCCATGCCTGTGCTGAGGCTGAAGCCTGTCTGCTCCCTGGGTGCCCTGGAGCCTTTGCAAAGGACAGTCAATTTGATCATGTCGGGGTGGTCCTGGGGCCTTTGTGGGATGTCCTAGCTTCTCCCCCAGGACACATCTCCACCGTCGGGCTGGGACCCACTGCCCAGGACTGGGTAACTCCTCAGGGTCCCGAGGTTACAGCCACTCACGCTGGCCTGGACTTTGTCTCCACCGGGCACCAGGCGAAGATCTCACAGGTGCCCTTTTGCTCGCTCCCCGCCCGCAGGCAGCGGCCAGTCCTCACTCCTGCAGGGGTGGGAGAAGGACAATGCCGGGAACCTCCTGGTTCCAGCCCCCCTTCTGCCCCCAGCCCCGTCTACTCCAGGCCTCACCATTTCCAGCCACAACAGGTTCCCCAGGAGGGCAGTCGCTGTCCTCATAGCACAAGGCATCAGGAATGCTTTCACTCTGTCAGGAGAGAAAGGGTGCCTGGCGGGGGGGAGGTGCCTGCAGGGACCCCTTCTCAGAACCAGGTCCCACCCCAGGGTGAGGCCAGGGGTTCCTCTCTTGCCTGTGGTGGCTCACCCCTTGAGAACCTGCTTCTCCCCTGAACAATGCAGGTATGCACGCTGGTGCACACATCCCCCAGGGCCCTTGGAGGGGGTCGACACCCCTGCCTCAGGAGAGGGGTGGACCCCAAGTACTGCTGGCAGCTCTCCCACCCCCTCCCCAGCTCTCTGCACCAAGACGCACCTCGGCACAGGTTTCCTGCCGCTGGTTGGGGGTCACGACCAGGTTGGTGATTACAAAGAAGACATTCTCTCCCTGCGAAACCAGAGGGAGGTTGAGGAACCCCCTCCTGCTATTTGGGGTCCCCCCTTCCCGGGGCTGCCTGGAAGGTGGTGGGATCTCTGCATGGGTGTTGCAGACACTGGGGCCACAAAATCAGTGGATCCCACCCAGGAGCCCACTGACCTCGGAGTCCCAGAGCAGGTATGCTTAGAGGGGTCTCTTCCATGCCCACAACCCCAGACCATTCTGACCTCGGCCCCCAGGGTCCAAGCTGAGATACAGGAGGGGAGAGAGGAGAAGGGGCAGTGATGAGATGGCCTGGCCCCGGCCCAGGGAACTGCTCCCAGGGACGGTGGCCAATATAAGGGCGGGGCTCTCGGTGCCAGGCCACGCAACTCACACTGACCTGGAAGTTTTCTGGGTCCCATTTGGTCTCAACAGGCTCAGGGTTTGATGGGAACAGAGCAGCCCCGTAAGGCACAGTTGGGGAGGGCTGGGGTTTGGCATGGGGGAAAGGCCCTGGGCAGAGTCGATCTGCAAACTCTGCAGCCGTCCCAGGCCAAGGGAGACAGCGAATGGAGGTCCCTGGCTCCCCAAGCAGTTTCCCACGTCACCCACCCGGATCCAGACCCTGTCAGCCTGGGCCCTTGTGCTGGGTGGGGCTCAGACCTGGGGTGGGATGACATAGTCGGCAACATCCCAGAGCCGCTCCCCAAGCTCTGAGGTGTTGGTGAAGGTCACACCCTTGACTTTGGTGATGACGCTGCTCTGCAGGGATGTGTCCGTGTCTTGGTAACACTTCTTCACCAGGAACACCCAACTGCAGGGAGGGGCAAGCAGGTGGGCGTCAGCCTCATTGCTGCCCTCAGGAAGTTTCCTCAGGCCCCCAAGGTGTGGAGGGGGCAGGCCTGGGGCTCCACCTTTCCCACCAGCTCCTGGGCAGGAGTCACAACTCCCTCTGCCGCCTGAAAGCCAGTCCTGCAAGCAGCAGAGGTGACAAGCAACCCCAGAAGCGAGAGGCTGCTGCTCTCAGGAGCCAAGGCCCTGCAGCCGGGCAAGCCTGGGATGAAACCGGCTCGACCCACACTTGCCATGTGACCTCGGGTGAGCCAATGAACTCGGGGGGTCAACACAGGGCTAAGTGCACCTCCTTCCAGAGGGATGAGGATGGTTAATGGACATTGGTGCACAACCTGGAACTTATCATGAGGAGACCTCAGACAGACCCAAACTGAGGGGCATTCTAAAAAATTAGAGTGCAAAATCCTGTACTCTTTGACACCCAAAACACAAGCAACAAAAGGAGAAATAGGTAAGGTGGACTTGATCCAAATTAAGAACTTTTTTGTGCATCGAAGGACACTATCGACAAATTGAAAAGACAACCCAGAGAATGGGAGAAAATATTTCTGAGTCACATAACTGATAAGGGTCTAGTACCCAGAATGTACAAAGAAGTCTTACAACTCAACAATAAAAAAGACAAGTAATCCAATTTAAATATGGACTAAGGGAGCTTCCCTGGTGGCGCAGTGGTAGGTAGTCAGCCTGCCAAGGCAGGGGACACGGGTTTGAGCCCTGGTCCGGGAGGATCCTACATGCCGCGGAGCGCCTGAGCCCGTGTGCCACAACTACTGAGCCCACGTGCTGCAACTACTGAAGCCTGCACGCCTACAGCCCGTGCTCCACAACAAGAGAAGCCACCGCAATGAGAAGCCCACACACCGCAATTAAGAGTAGCCGCAGCTTGATGCAACTAGAGAAAGCCCGTGCACAGCAACGAAGACCCAACGCAGCCAAAAATAAATAAATTTGTAATAATAATTTAAAAAAAAGAAAAAAGAAACATGGGCTAAGGATTTGAATAGATATTTCTCCAAGAAAGATATACAAATGGCCAATAAACCCGTGAAAAGATGCTCAACATCTTTAGTCAGGAAATGCAAATCAAAAACCACAGTGAGGGCTTCCCTGGTGGCGCAGTGGTTGAGAGTCCGCCTGCCGATGCAGGGGACACGGGTTCGTGCCCCGGTCTGGGAGGATCCCACGTGCCGCGGAGCGGCTGGGCCCGTGAGCCATGGCCGCTGAGCCTGCGCATCCGGAGCCTGCGCTCCGCAACGGGAGAGGCCACAACAGTGAGAGGCCCGCGTACCGCAAAAAAAAAAAAAAAAAAAACCACAGTGAGAGTACTTCATACCCAATAAGACAGCTGTAATCCAAAAAATGGAAAATAACAAGTGTTGGTGAGGATGCAGAAAAATTGGTACTTGCTGGTGGGAATGTAAAAAGGTGTAGGTGCCGTGGAAAGCAGTTGGGTAGTTGCTCAAAAGGTTACCATATGACCCAGCAATTCCACTCCTCAGTATAATTGAAATCATATATCCACACAAAAACTTACACATGAATGTTCTTAGCAGCATTATTCCTAATAGCCAAAAAGCAGAAACAATCCAAATGTCCAACAGATGAATGCATAAACAAAATGTGGTGTATCCATATAATGAGGTATTATTCAGCAATTAAAGGAATAATTTACTGACAAAGGCTACAGTATGTATAAATCTTGAAAACATTATGCTAAGTGAAAGAAGCCAAACAAAAAAGGCCACATGTTGTAATGATTTGATTTATATGAAATGTCCAGAATGGGCTATAGAAACAAAAAGTAGATTAGTGGTTACCAAGGGAGGGATGGTGGTAGGGGAGAATTGCAAATGACTGTTAATAGACACAGGTTTCTTTTGGGGGTGATGGAAACATCCTGGAATTAGATAGTGGTGATGGTTGTACAACATTGTGAATGTACTAAAAACCACTGAATTGTGTAATTTAACATGGTTAAAATGATGAATTACATGCTATGTGAGTTTTACCTCAATTTTAAAATGGTTTTTAAAAGATCCTGCACTCTCCGAAAAATGTCAGTGTCTTAAGATACAAAGACAGGCTCAGGAGTGATTCCAGATTAAAGGAGACATGACAACTGAACCCAAGGCATGATTTCGGATTTTCTTTTCCTATAAAGGTAATTTTGGGGACAATTTACAAAAGGTCTGTTGCTTAGATGATAATATTTTTATGTTAATTTCTGAATTTTCATGCTTGTCCTTCATTAAATAAGAGAATTCCTTGTTTTTAAGAAATACCCATAGAAGTATTTAGGAGTGAAGAGACATCATGCCTGCAACCTACTCAACAGAAGAAAATTGCAGATGTATACACACACATAGAAAGAGAAAGGGATAAGGAAAACACAAATGTAGTAAAATGTTATCATTTGAGGAATCTAGGTGAAGGGCATTAAAAAAAACTGTACTATTAAAACTTTTCTGTGAGTATAAATTACATCAAAATACAAAAAAAATATTTTTTTAACGAGACAAGTAAACTGCTTAGCACAGCGAGTGCCCGGCACAGAGGAGGAGCTCAATGAATATAACACATCAACTTATTACTGAGCTTACTGTTAATTAGAGACTGTCCAGGTCAACCCCCTTGGTAAAGTTGGGAAAACTGCAGCCAGAAGAGGGCAGGAAGCCGCCTTCCGGAGGTCCTGCAGCAGTGCTTGCACCCTCATCCCCGGGGGCAGAGCTGGCATGTCCTGGGCCCTAGGCTGTCCCACCTCCAAGGACCTCTGAGAGGGCTGTGACCCTTGAGCCAACCAGCCATTTTAGTAGGGACACACTGGGCCTGGCCTGGACAGAAACATTCAGCAAATACTCAAGGAACAACCACCACCATTCATTCACTCATTCGTTTCACACCTGTCCCCTAAGCAGTTAGGGGACACCAGGCAGGCCCCGCCCTCATGGCATCCCCAGACTGACAAGGGCAGTCAGCACGAACATTAAGCAGATGATCCCCTGAATAAGATTGTAATTACATCGTGGGAATTCTGGGGAGGAGTGTGCGAGAAGCCAGGTGTGAAGGATGAGTGGGCGCTAACGATGTAGGGGAGGAAAGGGAAGCCTGGCTGAGGAGCAGTAAGACAGAAGGCCCTCAGGTGGGGGCAGCCAGGTGCATTAGGGATGAAGCCCAGCCTCCGGGTGGGAGTGAGGTGGGGTCAGGGCTGCCCTCCCTGGAGGAGCCTCTACTGCTCCCCAAGTCAGGAAGTAGGAGGGACTCAACAGCATTAACTAAAGGAATAAAAGAGGCACATCCGCATCCCAGTTGTCCGGTGTCATTTCCTCTCCACCTGTCCGCTCCCTGCGTGGGGGTGAGGGCTCTGAACAGTGCCTGGCTGACCCCAAGGAGCTGCCCCTCAGCTGATGGTGCCAGCTCCTGCAGGGCGGGGGAGGGGGGCAGACAGGAGAGCTGGGTGCCAGGGAGGGTAGAGGGTTTCGGGGCAGGACCCCCAGAGAGGCCAGCCCCGGGTGGGGCGAGCTAGCCAGAAGGGAGTTCTGGGACATGCCAGGCTCATGAGTTGCCCCTGCCGGGAGCCTGACACTGAGCTCAGTGACTATAAATAAACCACCGGGGGCCTGGGCCAGCCCGGGCTACGGCCCAGGGGGCTGCCATGACAGCTGCAGCCCAAGCCCCTGCAGCCTCGCCCCCTTCCCAAAGCCCTATAGCACTGGCGGCCCCAGCCCTGGAGAAAGGAACTGCCCACGGAAAGCCTCACAAATGGGGGGACCCAGGAACCCCGGCGCATCTCATCACCTCAAGAGCCGCTGGGGAGTTGAGGGCTCCCTCCTTACCCCCCACCCTTAAGCCCAACGGTACAAGAAGGGCCGCCTCCCCGAGCAGGGTCCCAGAGCCCAGTCACAGGGCACCCCCGGCGCCCCCAGGCCAATTCCCAGCCCCCGGAGGCCACAGCTGCGGCCCCGGCCGGCCCTTCCCCCTCCCCAGCCCCGAGCCCCGGAGAACTCACACCACCAGGTAGGTCAGGATGGAGACCTGCAGCAGCCGGTAGAGCAGGCCCACCTTCTTGTTCTTGGCGATGACGTACTTCTCGGTCTTGTAGTCGAAGAGCGACTGGTAGAGCCCCTTGCAGCCCGCCTGCCCCATGGCGCCGGCTCACCTGGCCCGCGATCGCGTCGCCACACGTGTGCCGCATGGAGCCGCCCCCGCCGCCGCCCGGCCCTCAGTGTGGGCACCGCTGCGCCCGGGTGCGCGGCTCACCGGGCGGGGGCCGGCGGTTGGCGAGGCCGCGGCAGCGCCGCCCGAGGCCAGGCGAGGGCCTCAGACTGCGACCTTGCCTCCTCCCCTGACTGTGACAGTGACACCGCCGGACCGCCGCCCGGCCACTGGCCTGCGAGGGCCCTCCCGGCGATCGCCGCCCGGGAGGGGTGCGGTGAGAAGAGGGTCTCCTTTGGAAGCAACGCCCCGCCTTCTCCGCCCCCAAAGAAATCCCGGGGTTCCTCCTATTGAATGGCCGGGGAAACTGAGGCCAGGGGAGGGGGACCTACAACACAGGAAGTGGAGGCGAAGACGGGATAAAGAGCATTGACAGAAAGATACAAACAGGTTTCTTGATTTTTCTTGCTCCCTGGGGCAACCCTCGCCCTCCCCTCACAGGATGGGGGCTGCGATGAAGTGCGCGTTCCTACTGCAGCAGCTGCGGCCGGCCCGTTTCAACCCCACACTCCGGGGAGTCAGTTGCCAGGCACGCCCCAGTGGCCAGAACACGGAGAACTCTGTAGGGCAGGGAGGATGGGTGGGGATGGGGAGACAGGCAGCCAAGGCCTGGGATCTTAAAGATGCCTGGAGAGAGGGCGGGGCCCGCTGTGGAAATGCTTCCAAAGCAAGAGATGGACCTCATCTAGCTGCTGAATCTGCAAGCCCTCACGGACAGTGGAATTAAATTAGAGGAAAAAAAAAAAATCAGAGGCAGTGGTAACAGAGACGAGGACACCTCTGAGAAGATGAGGTTCAGAACGTGGGACAGCCATGGAGAGGCGGGGTCCTGGGTGAGCTCGGTGTGCGTGTGCACGTGTGTGCTGGGCTGTGCACGCTCGTTTTCTGCGTTTCACTCATGCCATCCTGCAGTCTGACCGGAAGGGGTCCTGCTCCTCTCCCTAGCCTGGCTCTCACACAGGAATAAGTTCCCTTCCTTGAACCGTAGGCTCTGGGAGTTGGGAGTTGGAAGGGACCCCTGGTCACACCAGGTGTGACCTCCTCTCAAAGTAAAAGCCCCAGGGCAGCACGTCTCTAGTTTTAGTGAGCGTGGGTATCATTTGGAAGAAAAATGCAAATTCCTGGGCCCTGCCCCAAATATTTTCATTCCCTTAAGACTAGGATGGGGCCTGCAAATCTGTATTTTGCTCTCAAGCTGCCATTTCGGAAGCACAGATTTTTGCAACTGTTCATCAATTTCAATTCAAATGCCATTTCCTTAAAAAAAAAAAAAAAAAAAAAGTCCTGTTCTTACTACCACCCACCAAAAGCGCCTCCACCCCAAACACTTTCTATCCCATTACCCCTTCTTATTCCCTTAGAGCCCGTCACTCTTGAATATGATCTTACTTACTTATTGTCTGTGTCCCCCACTAAGACCGTAAGCTCCAGGAGGGCAGGGACCTTGCCTTTGGACATACCTGCACCCCAGGCCCACCGCTATGACTGCTACATAATATGTCAGTACATATTTGTTGAGTGAAACTTAGGCCTGACTTTAAACAGGGAGATTTCAGCTGCCGCCCTGTTCCACTCATGACTGGGGATTTTGGAAGCTGACATCATCCTGGGGGAAAGGCTTAGGAATTGTCACCAGGCCTCCCTTCCTCACTCTCCTGCCAGCCTCCTCCTCAGCCCTACCCTCACACGGCCCTCCAGCACTCAGAGGAGATGCAGTCTAAATGGAGTGACATCACGCTGTATGACGAGGCCCACCAACCTGCTCGTTCGCCCTCCAGTGTGGGCAGCCCCTCCTGAACGCCCCACGGCCCAGCCAAGACCAGGCTGCAGTTTCTGACAGAACTATCCAGATGCTTTACAGACCACGTGAGGGACATCCAAAGGGGAAAGCGCTGCTCTCAGGGCCAGGGCCAGACCCCTCCTTGTGGGCTCCCTCACAGCTTCTTAGGCTAGATCCAGACCCGTCAGTGGGTCAGGACATCAGTTTACTGGGTTCCAACCAGCATATTCACAAAAAGAAAATATCAGAGTGTGTTTAAGGAAGTAAGTGTAGACAGTTTGGTGAAATGTTTGTTTGAAGTATGTGTGTGTGTATAATGATGTGTAATACATTTCTTCTTGTGGGTCATAGTCAAAACAATGTGAAAAATACTTCCCTGGAGCTGCAAACCTAAGTATCTGCAATCTACCTCTGTATCACTGGGGCCGGCTCACATCCCCAAGTTCAGGTCTAACTCCCATTATACCCAAAGTGGGAGAAGGGGTCTTTGCTTTTTTATTGGCCGCACATGCAGAAGTTCCCATTACCAGGGATCGAACCTGCACCCCCTGCAGTGGAAGCGCCGAGTCTTAACCACTGGACCGCCAGGGAAGTACCAGGGTCTTTGCTTTTTATGTTTGCATTATTAGAAGTTCAAGTCAGGGATGTTTCCAAATCCAAGATGAATTCTCCACTTGAATGAAAACTGCCTGCTGTCTTTGAGTGGTTTTTCCAGTCTCTACCTAAACCCATCTCAACAGGCACCCTGTTCAAATGATCTTCACCACCACTACTGTGCGAATGCTTATCAGCTTAGCAAGTAAGTCAAGGGTTAGGGGTGAATGGTTAGTTCTCAAAGTAGTCAAAGCCCCCTTCCCTCTCCTCCCCCAAAGGCATCCACATCATGCTTCATTATAATGACTGTCATCCACCTTAAAGAAAGGGGCTGGCAGTGAAGGGATTGACCAATCTCATCTGGTTCGTAAGACTGTCTCGTTGGATGATTTAAGGTAGCTGCAGTGAAGTGATGGGGAATTATAAAATGAACTCAAAAAATATTCTCCAAAAAATTAAAAGGAAGCAAAAGAGAAATAAAATACAAATCTCATAAAATAACGTGGTCCTTGGAGGAGAGGCTCAGAGGTTACTTACACCTAACGAACGAGGTTCAATTTCCCACCCCAGAGAGGAGGGCTCAAGCGAGGCCTGAGATAGGAAATCTGAATCTGTACTAGGGCACAAAAGGAACTCATCACAAGGCAAGGAGAGCCCTCCTTCAGAGCCTGAAATATCCTGGATGACCTAGAAGGGACACGAGTGGGAGAGGCGTGGCATGGGAAGGGTTTCATGAAGCAGTTCATCCTTTAACTTTTCTTTTGCTCTGAGGAGTCCTGCTTTGATAAACACATTCCATTAATAGACATTACTGGTCCATTTAAGAAATAGCATTTCTCAGGGTATATACCCAGCAGTGGGATTGCTGGGTCATATGGTAGTTCTATTTTTAGTTTTTTAAGGAAGCTCTATACTGTTTTCCATAGTGGTTGTTATCAATTTACATTCCCACCAACAGTGCAGGAGGGTTCCCTTTTCATCACACCCTCTCCAGCATATACTGTTTCTAGATTTTTTGACAATGGCCATTCTGACTGGCATGAGGTGATACATCATTGTAGTTTTGATCTGCATTTCTCTAATAATTAGCCATGGTGAGCAGAGTGAAGTAAGTCAGAAAGAGAAAAACAAATACCATATGCTAACGCATACATATGGAATCTAAAAAAAAAAAAAAATGGTACTGACGAACCTAGCTGCAGCGCAGGAATAAAGAGGTAGACATAGAAAATGGATTTGAGGACTTGGGGTGGGAGGGCAAAGCTGGGCTAAAGTGAGAGTAGCATTGACATATATACACGACCAAATGTCAAATAGTTGGCTGGTGGGAAGCAGCCACATAGCACAGGGAGATCAGCTCGGTGCTTTGCGATGACCTAGAGGGGTAGGATAGGGAGGGTGGGAGGGAGGCTCAAGAGGGAGGGGATATGGGGACATGTGTATGCACATGGCTGATTCGCTTTGTTGTGCAACATCAACTAACACAGTATTGTGAAGCAATTATACTCCAATAAAGATTAGAAAATTAAAAAAAAAGAAATAGCAGATATAAATGTTGCTTCAAAGAGTCAACAGGAAGAAGGAAGCCTGTCTCTGCAGGAAGCATTTCTGAGTCCTGTCTTAAGTGATGGGTTCTTACTCATTACTCAGTTCTCAGAATGAGACCTGGGGAAAAACTCCACTGAGGTATCACTTTAAAAGACTAAACCGTCAAATGCTGGTTCACTGGGCACTGAAAAGGATAAAGATTCAAACTCAAACCAACCAAACGCACAAAGCGGCGCCAGCACGAACACGGTGCACGGTAGAGAAAGATGGTCCTGCTGCCGCTGCTCCCTGCGGGGTTTTCCCCACCTTCATGAAACAGCCCTCGTCCATCCCACCTCGCTCTCCTCGAGTTCACAGGACCGTAGTGATGAACCGTGAGCAAGCGGGGCATCCTCGTGTGAAACCCGAGAGTGGGGGTGGCGTCCACAGCTCCTGCACTCAGTCCTCCCTCAGATTCTTCCTCTTTGTTGCAGTCTCTATCCCCACCTGCCTTTCTGGCCTCACAAGCCCCTTACGCACACCAGCTTCAGGGGAGCTGACTGACAGTTTCATCACATCCCGCACTTCCCAACCCCTGTGCCTCCGCTCAGGCGGGTCTCTCCTCACTATGTCATGGCTTCAAGGCTCAGCCTTTACAGGGCTTTGTCTCCTTCACAGAGGCCTCCTGGATCCCTCTCCTCCTCTAAATTCCCAAAGGACAGGATCCGACCCATATGTCTCAGGGAGTTACAGCTGAGTGCGCATCTTATCTGTCCTATAGGACTCTGAAGGCAGGAAAGGCTTTACCACTCTGCCCCACTGGGTCTACAATGAGATACGTGGTCGTCCAGAAGAGAAGGGGGGATGGGGGGGAGGGAAGGAGGAAGGGGGGAAGGCTGATTCCTGATCATCCTGCCTCTGCCCATTAGCCTGCATATTTGAAGTGTCAAGAGTAGAGTGACTAAGCCTTTATTTTTGAGTGTATATTTCTAGAAGATTGCAACAGAGATAATTCTACTAGAGCATTATGTTAAATTTGTCTCCTGAAGCAACTTAGTCATCAGGACTCCAAGTCTGTGCTGAGCACTACCCATTGACAAAGTGTAATCAGATGAACAAACCCTGATCTCATTAACTAGCATCTCACAGGGTGTGGGTCTTGACATCAAAGCTCACCCAGAGTGCTTGCCCCAAAAGCCAATTCCCAAGCCCAAGCCGGACTAGAGCATCAGGACCTTTAGTGGGTAGAGCCCAGGAACCTGAAGAGCTGAGCTCCACCTGTGCCTCTTCCCCAGCAACGCCTGTAAACCTCCACTACACCCGAGCTGCCACTCCCCTACACCCTGCCCGCCTGTAATGAAGCTTCTGTGGAAAAACATTAGACCTGAAGATTCCTCCTTAAACTAGCTGATGGCCTCGGGCAAGTTGTTTCCTCCTCCAGGGAACAGCTAATGGTGCCTGGAGTGACTGACAGACGGCTGTAAAAGTACAAAGCCTGGAGTAGAACAGATGCTTTTTCTTAAATGACCCAGCCTAAACAGAGTAGGTCTGTGAAGCTGGATGGAAAAATATGTTACGTATTTATTTTTACTACACTTTAAGTGAAATTTAATATTTCCTTCAATTATGAATGTAGGCAACAAACCATAAGAGTATTAGCGGTACCTGTATCTTAACACCAATAGAAATTACAGATATTTCCCCATTTTTCTTTCTTAATAAAGAAGTATGTATCTCCATATCATAAAAAAATTTTAATATTCTGATCACTGTTTCAATATAACTGGTTCTTTATAAACTTATATATTTAATAACAAGCTGATGGAAAAACACGATAAAGCAAGCATAGTAAAATGTTAATGGAAGAAGCCAGGTGTTCAGTGTAAAATTCAATTTTTCTGTATGTTTGAAGATGTTCACAATAAAATGCTGGGAAATTATCTGAGAAGGCGTCCCTAGGCTTCAGCAGATCGCCAAACGGGTCTATGGCAAACAAACAAGTTAGGAACCCTTGACCTAGAGGTACTAGTGTCCTTAACTTGCTACTCTACCCGTGAGTTCTTCACCTAGGAGGTAAAGGACCCCAAGCCCCAGTGTAGAATCCAGGAGTTAGGCTGGTAGCCTTTGCTAGACTAGGAAATCTAAAAGGTCTGCAGAACCAAAGTGGGCCAGTGGTGTTTTCTCCCACCCCAGCAGTCCAACGTTAATCTCAGACCTCACAGCTCTAAAGAGAGGAAAAAATTCCTGACCACATTCATCTTTGCTCAAAATTACACCTGCTCCAATACACAAGTGGCAAAATACTATAAACAACTTAAATGTTCATCAATAATGGTGTAGTTAAATAAATTACAGTATCTCCCAAAACAGATACACAGGACAACAAACCATCCATTAAAAAGAATAAAATAGATTTCCAGTTCATATAAAATGATCTCCAAGATAGATTAGTAAATGAAAAAAAGCAAAATACAGAAGAGTGTATACATTATATACTACGATTTGCAATTTTAAAGGATGTTTTTATATGCATAAACTCTCTCTTGAAGAATGCACAGAAAAAAGAAACTGGTAATCCTGGTTTTCTCAGAGGAAAAAAAAAATGGACAACTGGGGGCCTGGGGCATGAGGGAGACTGATTTTTGCATTGTTTGAATTCTGTTATCATGAGTATGAACCATTACCACGTGAAGAGAATAAATAAATTCACTGCTCCTGAAAAAGATGAAAAACTTACCACAGGGTAGGACACTAGTCAAACCCAGGAAAAAGGCCAATAGCTCGAGAACATCTGCCAGTGCTCTGGGCAGGGCTAGCCCAGGCCCCCTTCCCAGACCCTGGAGAGAAGACGCCTCCCCAGAGAGCACATCTTCAGTCCCCGACCACTCAGGACTGCAGCTGGTTCTAGGTCCTAGGAGTCGACCAACCAGACCCAGAATCCAACCCTGGGGCAGAGGGAGGGGGAGCACAGCTGCCAGCTGCCTCTCCTGGAGGCCGGCACCCTGGTCCTGCCTTCCCTGTGATACGTAGGAAGAGTCCCTCGTCTAGACAGACCCCCAGCAATACTACTGCTTCCTAATGCCCAGCAGCGAATCTGCAAGACTCAGTTCCCCCCGCTTCTGGAGAGCACATTGCTCTCTAATTCTAAGTCAAATCACCCTTACTTGCAGGATACAAAATTAATGCACAGAAATCTCTTGCATTCCTATACACTAATGACGAAAAATCCAAAAGCGAAATTAAGGAAACACTCCCATTTACCACTGCAACAAAAAGAATAAAATACCTAGGAATAAACCTACCTAGGGAGACAAAAGATCTGTATGCAGAAAAGTATAAGACACTGGTGAAAGAAATTAAAGATGATACCAACAGATGGAGAGATACACCATGTTCTTGGATTGGAAGAATCAACACTGTGAAAATGACTATACTACCCAAAGGAATCTACAGATTCAATGCAATCCCTATCAAATTACCAATGGCATTTTTTAAGGAACTAGAACAAAAAATCTTAAAATCTGGATGGAGACACAAAAGACCCCGAATAACCAAAGCAGTCTTGAGGGAAAGAAACGGAGCTGGAGGAATCAGACGCCCTGACTTCAGACTATACTATAAAGCTACAGTAATCAAGACAATATGGTACTGGCACAAAAACAGAAACATAGATCAATGGAACAAGATAGAAAGCCCAGAGATAAACCCACCCACCTATGGTCAACTAATCTATGACATAGGAGGCAAGGATATACAATGGAGAAAAGACAGTCTCTTCAATAAGTGGTGTTGGGAAAACTGGACAGCTACATGTAAAAGAATGAAATGAGAACACTCCCTAACACCATACACAAAAAATAAACTCAAAATGGATTAGAGACCTAAATGTAAGACTGGACACTATAAAACTCTTAGAGGAAAACATAGGAAGAACACTCTTAGACATAAATCACAGCAAGATCTTTTTTGACCCACCTCCTAGAGTAATGGAAATAAAAACAAAAATAAACAAATGGGACCTAATGAAACTTAAAAGCTTTTGTAAAGCAAAAGAAACTACAAACAAGATGAAAAGACAACCCTCAGAATGGGAGAAAATATTTGCAAACAAATCAATGGACAAAGGATTAATCTCCAAAATATATAAACAGCTCATGCAGCTCGATATTAAAAAAACAAACAACCCAATCCAAAAATGGGCAGAAGACCTAAACAGACATTTCTCCAAAGAAGATATACAGATGGCCAAGAAGCACATGAAAAGCTGCTCAACATCACATTATTAGAGAAATGGAAATCAAAACTACAATGAGGTATCACCTCACACCAGTTAGAATAGGCATCATCAGAAAATCTACAAACAACAAATGCTGGAGAGGGTGTAGAGAAAAGGGAACCCTCTTGCACTGTCGGTGGGAATGTAAATTGATACAGCCACTATGGAGAACAGTATGGAGTTCCCTAAAAAACTAAAAATAGAATTACCATATGATCCAGCAATCCCACTACTGGGCATATATCCAGAGAAAACCATAATTCAAAAAGACACATGCACCCCAATATTCACTGCAGCACTATTTACAATAGCCAGGTCATGGAAGCAACCTAAATGCCCATAGACAGATGAATGGATAAAGAAGATGTGGTACATAAACACAATGGAATATTACTCAGCCATAAAAAGGAACAAAATTGGGTCATTTGTTGAGACGTGGATGGATCTAGAGACTGTCATACCGAGTGAAGTAAGTCAGAAAGAGAAAAACAAATATCGTATATTAACGCATATATGTGGAACCCAGAAAAATGGTACAGATGAACCAGTTTGCAGGGCAGAAATTGAGACACAGAAGTAGAGAGCAAACGTATGGACACCAACGGGGGAAAGCGGCGGGGGCTGGGGGTGGTGGTGTGATGAATTGGGAAATTGGGATTGACATGTATACAATGATGTGTATAAAATTGATGACTAATAAGAACCTGCTGTATAAAAAATAATAAAAATTAAAAAAAATTTTGAAGAAAATGTCGATAGATTCATGTAAGTGAATATATCTATAATAGATTCAAATGAAAAAAGAAAACTGCAATGCATGGAAATATTATTTTAGGAAAGATTTATATAGCTATGACAGTAAGCCTTCCTATTCAGGAACTTGGTGTGGCCTGCCATATGTGCAGATCTTACTTTGTGTCCTTCAGTAAGGTTTCACATTTCTTTTATTTAGGTTCTTTAACATTTTGTTAAGTTTAAAATAGTGTGTACTGGGCTTCCCTGGTGGCGCAGTGGTTGACAGTCTGCCTGCCGATGCAGGGGACACGGGTTCATACCCCGGTCCGGGAAGATCCCACATGCCACGGAGCGGCTAGGCCCGTGAGCCATGGCTGTGGAGCCTGTCCTCCGCAGCAGGAGAGGCCACAACAGTGAGAGGCCCGCGTACCACAAAAAAAAAAAAAAAAAAAAGTGTGTATTATAAGTGGTATATTTTCCCCTGTCCATTTCTAACTGGCTACTACTCATATTAAAAATAAAAACAGTAAGAAAAACATAAACAAAACCCAACTTACCAGTTTGTGTCTTATGTAACTTTATAACTTCTTATAAATTCTTATACCACTTTATAAATTTTTTAATTCTAGCAATCTTTTACTAGATTCTCATGGGTTTTTGAGACCTCTACAAATTATGCTTTTCTAATATTACAAAATTATATCATACCCTTATCTATTTCATCAGACCAGATCTCTACAAATAATGAATCACATTATTAAGAGTAAGTATCTCCTGTGCCTGATTTTAAGGAAACAGCCTCAGAAATTTGCCATTTAGTATGATATTTGCTAAAAATTTTTGGTAAATGTCTTTATCATTATGCAATAACTTCCTTCCCTTCCTAACCTACTTAGAAGTTTTATTAGGAAAAGTTGCTAAGTGTTATCAAATGCCTTTGTAGCATTTTTCATATAACCTAATTGTTTTTCTCCTTTAATTTGCTGTAGTAAAAAATTCAAGTTTTGTTTTAATTCAGACTTCATCTTTAATACCTGACAATGAGACTGCCCTAAGACCAGAAAGTGCCAGATGCCATCCAGGAGTGATTGGAAGGACACTACATAATGCCTCTCTTTGTCCTGATTAATGTTTTGAACACTGAATTCTGCTTTTTCAAATATGAAAATTGCCACCCCTCCTTCATTTTTGTTTGCATTTTCCCCATATCTTTGTCTATTTATTTTTCAAATTGCTTGTTATTTTGTTTTACAAGTGTTTCTTCAAATAACACACATTTGAATCTGACTTTTCAGCCCATCTGACAGTCTGTCTCCTGAGTTCATTCACGCTTAGGGAAGTAATTATGTATTTGGTTTTATTCCTTCCATCTTAAATACAATCTCACTTTCCTTCTTCTTACTTTTGCTGAATTAGCCATTTTTCATCCCTGTCATTTTTTCCTGTTCCTTTTTCCTCCCTGTCATTCCTCTGTTTGCCTTTCTTTCCTGTCAGTTTTGAAGTCCTACTGTGCTTTAAAGATCAGCTCACGCCTACATATTCCTGAGTCATCTTCAAATATATATATTCTATCAAAAGAAAATAATAATGTTATACAATATGTGGGGGCTTCCCTGGTGGCGCAGTGGTTAAGAATCCACCTGCAAATGCAGGGGACATGGGTTCGAGCCCTGGTCCAGGAAGATCCCACATGCCATGGAGCAACTAAGCCCGTGTGCCACAACTACTGAGCCTGTGCTCTAGAGCCCGCGAGCCACAACTACTGAGCCCACATGCCACAACTACTGAAGCCCACGCTCCTAGAGCCCATGCTCTGCAACAAGAGAAGCCACCGCAGTGAGAGGCCTGCACACCACAACGAAGAGTAGCCCCCACTCGCCGCAACTAGAGAAAGCCCGTGCATAGCAACGAAGACCCAACCCAACCAAAAATAAATTAATTTTTAAAAATGTTATACATGTATTTTTATACTATATGTATTTTTAACTTTTTTTTTTTTTTTTTTTTTTTGCGGTACGCGGGCCTCTCACTGTTGTGGCCTCTCCCGTTGCGGAGCACAGGCTCCGGACGCGCAGGCTCAGCGGTCATGGCTCACGGGCCCAGCCGCTCCACGGTATGTGGGATCTTCCCAGACTGGGGCACGAACCCGTGTCCCCTGCATCGGCAGGCGGACTCTCAACCACTGTGCCACCAGGGAAGCCCACTATATGTATTTTTAACACACATGCACCAAGCATCTTTAGCTGCTCACACCTCCCTCAACCCCAAACAGGACAGAAGCTTTAGTTCTAGGTTATTGTTAAGTTTTTCTTTAAAGGATGACTCTTCTATTTCAAAAGTCCCTACTTAGCATTTATATTACAAAGTCCTAGTCATATAATTATTATATATTTAACTTTAATAATACATATATTGCAAGATTCGTTGCTCCCATTATTCCTCTCCTTTTTGTCTTTCCCTATCTTGGGATTTCTGTTCTGAACCAACTGTCATTTGATAAGAGTATTTCCCCAAGTGTTGTCCTCAGATAAGTACATGGACAGAATACTTTTTAAATGCCTGCACTTCTGAAATGTTTATTTTGCCCTGACAAATGAATGATATCTTTTCCTGGTTATTAATTTTTGGGCCTTAGGCTTCTTCCCTCAGAATTCTACAAATGTTGCTCCAGGAATTTAACTGTTAGTGTTACTGATAAAAAAAAGTCTGAGGCTAATTGATTCTCTTTCCATTGCAAATAAATAATCTGTTCTTTGGGTCTCAAAACTTTAAGATCTGTTCTTATCCTTGGACTTCAGGATTTTCATCAACATGTGTCTACACATATATTCTTACGTTAATCCTGCCTGGGACTCAGAAAGACAATTACTTCTCTACTTATTTCTTTTCTACCTCCAGACTCCTTTATTTCATGTTATGACTTCTGGATCTGTCTTTTGAATTTATCTCTAGATAATTCTATTCTACATTGTTGGGTATATCTTGAGCTTCCAGATATGACTCAAGAAGTATCATAATCATAATCTTTACCTATTTAATTTTTTAATTGAAAATTAAATTTGTTGTATATGAAAGCTGTTAAGAGTAAATCCTAAGCACTCTCATCACAAGAAAAAAATTTTTTTCTATTTCTTTAATTTTATATCTATAGGAGATGATGCATGTTCACTAAATTTATTGTGTAATCACTTCATGATGTATGTAAATCAAGTCATTATGTTGTACACTTTAAACTTACATAGTGCTATATGCCAGTTATATCTCAGTAAAACTGGAAGAAAAAAATTAAATTTGTTATGATTACAAAAAAAAAATCTCATTTCATGGGAAAATACATGGTCTTGCCGATATTAAAAAAAAAAAAGAAAAAGAAAAAAAAAAGGAAAGGAAAGCTACAATTATATACCCATTAAGCAAACAAAGTAAAAACAGAGATCCCAGGCTCGTTCACGCTGCTGATAACCACGTAATGTGGTTCAATCTTTCTGGAAAGCTGTTTGGCATTGAAGGGCAATTACCAAATGTGTTTAAGTCCACTTCTGGAAAAAGCTTTACAAAGTGTAATGACCTACACAAATTTAAGTTACTGATTTCCCCAAACACACATTAACCCAAGGTGTTGCCTCTCCCTCTCCCCACAAACCTGCATTCAGCAGCAGCATTTTGTCTCTGACACTGGCTCCTTGAAAATGGTCATAAATTATCACCAATGGTGGAAGTTATGATCCTGTTTATGTAAAACACACACAAAACAAAACCCAAAAACCCATGTACTTGTATATGTACATATGTGAATATTTACAAAAGCACCGAATATGGTCTGGAAGGATACATGCTAAGCCGGCTGACCTCATCTTCTAAGGAGGGGCACAGGATGGGGCAAGGTTGTGACTAAAGCATATTTTCACTTTTCACTCTGATCTCACTCTGCGAGTGTTATCTATGTATTACTTACATACTTTTCAAAACGTCCTTCCACTAATCAAAATAAAGTCAGCTGGAGTTGGGAACTGTCTGTTTAGGTGCATCCAGCTACCTCCTGAGCTCTTGATATCTGAACAACTGCCCTTCCTGAAGTGACTAAGATTCCCTTGATTCCATTTACTAGAGCTGTTCTTCAAGTAATGGTAAAATTCTGGCACTACTGCAAGGTTATAATTATGGCTAGGAGACCCCAAAATACCTAAAGCCTGATCTTAACCAAATATCCCTCCTTGTATGGATATTAGAGAAAATGTGCACAGACTAATATACTAGAACAGGTAATTTCAGACTGCTGGGCTTGGCTGAATGGAATGCTCCTTTCTCAATGTCTAACTAGGCCTAAATAGTTTGACCAATTTAGATATTCACATCTGCTTATTTCATCCCTCCAACAACCCAATTCAAAGTTCAGATGTTATCATGAGAGAGAAAGGTTATTTGAGTCAGCACTCACTAGCCTGTAGCAGGGGAGATGAAAACAAGAGAAACCACAGGGGCACTTTCCCCCATGCTAGTGTCCAGCTGGCCCCATCTTAGTCCTTTTCTGGCCGGGACACTGGCCCTGTGACATGACCCACTGTCCTTGGATCTATGCAAGCTTTGGCATGTCCTGTTCCCAGGCAGAGGAGGGTGAACAGGAAATGGGAAAGGTCTGGCACTAGACGGGCATCTTTTAGAAGAAAGACAAGGCTTTGGCCCAAGCCAACAGCACATGCATTTATACAGTGTAACCATGTGTCCATTTAAGTCTCTTCCTCCTCACAGACTGGTCCCTTATGAAGTCTCCTGACTACAATGCCATTGGTCTAACCCAGTCAGATCAGCCCAGCTCAGTCAGTCAAGAGCTTACAGATGGTCAATATAAGTCTTGGCTGTTACAATCAAAGTGGGATCTTATTTGCTATTAAAAAAAATTATAAAAGCAGGGACTACAAGTCACCTATAATAATGAAAACTTGGACACAACTCCTGAGCCCAACAACAGGGAAACACCTAAGCAAACTTACTTCTTTCTTCTTCAAAGGCACACCTCAGAGATATTGCAAGTTCGGTTCCAGACCACCACAATGAAGCAAATATCATGATAAAGTGAGTCATACAAATTTTTGGTTTCTCAGTACATATAAAAGTTATGTTTACACTATACTGTAGTCTATTAAGTGTGTCATAGCATTATGTCTAACACAACAATGTACATACCTTAATTTAAAAATAAAAAACAAAAAAATTACAAGAGTAACATCAAAGATCACAGATCACCATAACAAATGTAATAAAAGTTTGAAATATTTCAGAAATTACCAAAAACGTGACAGAGACATGAAGTGAGCAAATGCTGTTGGAAAAATGGTGCTGACAGACTTGTGCAACACACGGCTGCCACAAACCATCAGTTTGTAAAAAATGCAGTACCTGCAAAACCCAATAAAGGAAAGTGCAATAAAACAGCATGTGTCTGTAAATAAGATCCATTAATAAATGCAGCAGCATTGAAAAACAGAGAATGGTATAAATAAAGGGACCAACATATAAAGGAATTCCTGAAACAAATAAAGCAGACAGATTCTGATCAATAGAAAAGCTGATCGTGTCAGACAGGAAAGATAAAGGGCTCCATGAGAAGTGGACGGGACCCCAACCAAGCCCCAGTGACCACCCAGAGGCAGAGTGGCAGGGAGTGGGACCGAGGGCAGGCTGTGATGCAGGCAGAGGGCATGCAAAGCTCCCATGAAAGTCAGGCCCAGAGGTAACTGCTCAGAGCCCCACAAGTTCCAGCCAAAGACGTAAGGATGAGAAAAAGTGTATCAGAAAGACTCCAAATTACCATTATGTGCAGATAGGATTTTGAAATCAACAGAAAAGCTATTAAAAAACAGAGTCCAGTAAGATGGCAGATAAGATAAATATTCAAAACAACCAATTAAATACAAACTCTATATAATCAGTCAGGGGGAAAAAAGGTATTTTTCAGAGTAGCAGTAAAAAATACAAAATTGTAAATACAAAATATAATACAGCTGGAAATTAAAATCTTTGTAAATTAAGACCTCTCTGAAGAAAATTACAAATCTTGTTGCAGGGTGTTTTAAAAAATCTCAGCAAGTGGAGAAATGCCATACTTCTTTCTTTTTTTTCTTTTTCTTTTTTTGATAGGTAAGAAGTGGATTTATTTAGAGAGAAACACACTCCACAGAGTGTGGGCCATCTCAGAAGGCGAGAGGCCAGAAATGCCATATTTCTAAGTAAGAAGATAATACTATAAAGATAATGGTTCTCCCCAACTTAATCTGTACATTTAAATTAAAACCCCAAAAGGTTTCTTTTGGGATTCTGAAAAACTGATATTATGAATTACCTGAAAAAACACAATCAATAATTTTAAAAAAAATATGAATGAAAATGACCTATCAGATAATCAAAATTTACTGCAAGGTTAAAAAGAAGGCTGATATCAAAAACAGAATACCGGGCCTCCCTGGTGGCGCAGTGGTTGAGAGTCCGCCTGCCGATGCAGGGGATACGGGTTCGTGCCCCGGTCTGGGAGGATCCCATATGCCGCGGAGCGGCTGGGCCCGTGAGCCATGGCCGCTGAGCCTGTGCGTCCGGAGCCTGTGCTCCGCAACGGGAGAGGCCACAACAGTGAGAGGCCCGTGTACAGAAAAAAAAAAAAAAAAAAAAAAAAAAAAAAAACAGAATACCATTTCCACACTGATCAGATTAGCAAAAGTTAAAATTTGATGATGCCCAGTGGTGGCAAGGGCACAGAGTGGCACTTACATATATTCTAAGTGGGACTGAAAACTGGTAAACTTCTTTGGAGGTCAAGTCACATCATATGTTGAAACTTTTTATGTTTTAAAATTTTTTAAATTTAATTTAATTTTGTTTCTAGAAGCTGCACCACGTGGCATGTGGGATCTTAGTTCCCTGACCAGGGATCGAACCTAAGCTCCCTGCACTGGAAGCGCAGAGTCTTAACGACTGGACCACCAGGGACGTCCCATATATTGAAACTTTAAATGCACATAACCTCTGAGTCAGTAATTGTGCTGAGAACTTACCCATCACTATACTTGAAAAGCGTGCCAGGATACCTGTTTAAAGATGTTCATCGCACCTTTTCTTTGTAATAAAAAAAGAAATGGAAATAACCTAAATATCCACCTGTGGGGACTTCACAAGTAAACTCCGACACATCCACAGGTAACACAGTATATTATGGAGCTGTTAAAAAGAACGGGGTAGATCTGCAGGTGCTGCTAGTGAAAGACTTTTCTAAGGTCTATCAGATGAAACAGCAAGGGGTGGAACACTGCAAACAATTCAATCTCACTGAAAACGTTTATACTGGTATATGTGTAGGAATATTTTGAAGGAATATCTGAAAAACCATTAACAGTGGCTGCTTCTGGAAAGAGACATTAGAGGTGGGAGAGGAGAGGGAGACTACCTTTTCACTTTTAGATCCCTTTCTGCTGTTTTGAACTTTTTATTTGCATAATACTAAAAACTGTGGTTCCTTCCATTGTGGAACTGGCACAGGAACAAACAGATCAATGAAACAAAACTAGATTTCCACTAGTGTGTGTGTGTGTCTGTGTGTGTGTGTCTGTGTGTTTATCCACACTAGTATATATATTCTAATATATATTTGAATAAATGATAAACTGTTATTCATCAGGAAATAATAATATAGTTAGACTTTAGGTCATCAAGAAAACAGAAACTGGGATTTCCTGGGTGGCACAGTGGTTAAGAATCCGCCTGCCGGGCCTCCCTGGTGGCGCAGTGGTTGAGAGTCCGCCTGCCGATGCAGGGGATACGGGTTCGTGCCCCGGTCTGGGAGGATCCCATATGCCGCGGAGCGGCTGGGCCCGTGAGCCATGGCCGCTGGGCCTGCGCATCCGGAGCCTGTGCTCCGCAACGGGAGAGGCCACAACAGTGAGAGGCCCGCATACCGCAAAAAAAAAAAAAAAAAAAAAAAAAAAGAATCCGCCTGCCAACGCACGGGACATGGGTTTGAGCCCTGGTCCAGAAAGATCCCAGATGCTGCAGAGCAACTACGCCCATGTGCCACAACTACTGAGCCTCAGCTCTAGAGCCCATGAGCCACAACTACTGAGCCTGCATGCTGCAACTACTGAAGCCCACACGCCTAGAGCCTGTGCTCTGCAACAAGAGAAGCCACAGCAATGAGAAGCCTGCGCACCACAACAAAGAGTAGCCCCCACTCACCGCAACTAGAGAAAAGCCCGCGACAGCAACGAAGACCCAACACAGCCATAAATAAATAAATAAATAAATATATTAAAAATAAAATAAATTTAAAAAGAAAACAGAAACTACTCTAGGTATTTTGAGCAGAAAGGGATTTAATACACAGAGTTAAGTTTCAAATTTGTTGGGAGGCCTGGAAAATAAAAACAGGAGGGCTGGTATCACCCAGAGGTCAAGAGTTGCAAGAAGCCACTACACTGCCTGTCCTCATCTGCTGCCACCAGGCGGCCAGAAGCAGAAGGAAGCCTTCTCCACCTCCTCGTCTCATGCAAGTGCCCCTCACTGGAAAAACCCACACCAGAAGACCACTGCAAGGAAGCCTGGGAAATGGTGGAAGCCTTCCAGCCCCTGTGATACAGGAGAGCGAGGATGAGCAGAGGAGGTGGTTAAATATTTCAGTAAGTGGTGCTGTGAAAATCAGTTATGGGACTTCCCTGGTGGCGCAGTGGTTAAGAATCCGCCTGCCAATGCAGGGGACATGAGTTCGATCCCTGGTCTGGGAAGATCCCACACGCCGCGGAGCAACTGAGTCCGTACACCACAACTACTGAGCCTGCGCTCTAGAGCCCGCGAGCCATAACTACTGAGCCGACATGCCACAACTGCTGAGGCCCGTGCGCCTAGAGCCCGGGCTCTGCAATAAGAGAGGCCAGTGCAATGAGAGGCCCACGCACCACAACTAGGATTAGCCCCCGCTCGCCACAACTAGACAAAGCCTGTGCACAGCAACGAAGATCCAACGCAGCCAAAAAAAATAAAGAAAGAAAATAAAAGAAAAAAGAAAATCAGTTATGCATCTGAGAAAGAAAAAAAACTCAGGTTAAATTCCCTAATTCACACCTTATACCTACATAAATTTTAGAAAAAAATCAAAATTTAGAAGAAATAACAATGAAAGCACCTGAATTAGATAAAGAAGACCAAGGGATCAGAGGGATTACTTTCTACATCATATACTTCTGCACCGTTTAATTACTTGCAATGACTTTTATTACCCATGAAAACAAAGACTGTCCCACTGCAGGTTTGGAAGTAGGGAGATCTGGTCAAATTTTAACAGCATGGAGCATACAAATAAAATAAAATCAGATACTAAGAGCAAAGCCAGCCTGTAACTCTAGGCCCTAATCTTGTTTCCACCTCCTCCTGCGGATGAGCGAGCGCTCTCTCACTGAGGCACGATGGTCCCCTAAGCAATTCACTCAGGAGGAAGCCAGGCGAGGATCAGCACAGGATGTTAAGTAGACACTACAAAACAAAGTCCTGGTCTTCTCCTCTCCCCGCTTGTTCCTGTTTTGGTGACCTCCGTTTTTCCACTTTTTACATTTGTTCTGGGGGTGCTTTTTTGTGGCCTCATTTGAAATAATGGGCCACATCTTAGGATCTGAAAATGCCAAACTAGGAGCTGCTTTCAACCACTGTCCCCCAAGATATACTTCGTGGAACACTATTTTGGAAGATGTTAACAGAAACAGCAGGAAAAAAGCACTCTTAGGCAAATAAGGCTGGAAAATGCTGTATAACTGCATAGCCTCCTCTTGGGGGGGGGGGGCGGGAATCACAAAGGATATTATATTTGCATATTAAAGGCACTTCTGTAAAGAAAACAGTTTTATTTAATACCAAATGTCTCCCAAGTTTCATTTTTGCACAATGCACAGACACTCTGGGGACAACGTATGGTTAAAAAACAACATTCCACAAAACAATGTGCTAGATTCTGCTCTCGATCATCCTAAAGGAAAAGTAATCCACATGACACCAAGTCTCTAGAAGTCTCCAGGACTGGTTGGTACTCTCTCCCAATGGATGAGGAAGCTGGTCTAATTTTCTTCTTCCAGTAGATTCTCTGATTTCAGCTGGGCCTTCCTTATTCTCTCCAAGTTCAGTTGTTGGTATTTTCTTTGAAAAAAGCCACACTAAAACAAAGGGAGGGAAGCCCAATTACAGGCCTAACCTAACCACCTGCTTTAGAAAACCATCTACCTGGGCTTCCCTGGTGGCGCAGTGGTTGAGAGTCCGCCTGCCGATGCAGGGGACACGGGTTCGTGCCCCGATCCCGGAGGATCCCACATGCCGCGGAGCGGCTGGGCCCGCGAGCCATGGCCGCGGAGCCTGTGTGTCCGGAGCCTGTGCTCCGCAACGGGAGAGGCCGCGGCAGTGAGAGGCCCGCGTACAGCAAAAAAAAAAAAAAAAAAAAAAAAGAAAACCATCTACCTGGTTGTTGCCAAAATAGCCCCCATGCTCCTCAGCTTCCTCTGAATCTCTCCTGATAATCCAATCCTTCAAGACCCGTCTTAAATACTGCCTTTCCACAAGCCCTTCCTGTGCTCAGTCCCCAGTCAGAAGTGATTTTCCACCTTTCTCTGAACCCCCAGAGCACTTTAACCTTTTTAACTTAACTAATTCTGCAAAGTACTAGTTTCAGCTGTACGGGGTCATATATCTATGTAAAAGTACTCAGCCTACTGGGCTGAGGGTACAGAGAGATCAAGTACAGCCTCCTACACATCAAGAAACTCACAACCTAGTGAGAAGAGAAATAACTGGAATACAGTGTGACGACTACCCCTTGGAAGGGTTTCCAGAGGGGAGCTCAAAGGAAAAGCATAAAGCTCAGCTCAGAGGACTCAGGAATCTCTGGGCTGAGTTTTAAGGGAAGAGTGAGAGCAAGTCAAAAAGAAGGAAAGGGCTTACGGGTGTAGAGAGCCTAACTGCAAACACAGAGACACGAACCTGTTTAGTTTAGTGTGTTGAGAAAAAAGCAAGACTTAAGGGTGGAGAAGGTAGAGGCCAGAGTAGAAGGTCTTGAATAGCAGTGAAAGAGTCTGAACATCAAAACAGGGGAAGGAAAGGAAAGGACTTAAATAGGGGAACGACAATCAGGTTCGTTTTAGGAAAATATCTCTGTTCTCCAATTCTTCAATTAGATCTTTATCTTTTTCAGACAGAAACTGTCTTACTCATTTGCCTCAACAGGCGTGTGGTTGAAGGAAGAGGGAAAGGTGGTCACGAGGCCAGGGAAGCTGCTCTAGGTCAGGGGCTGGCTGTCCTAAGGAGGACTGTGCCCAACACCAGAACCTTTATGAACATGAGTGGAACCGACCTTGACTAGGATGACTATAATCACGATCAAAACCAGAAGGCCACCAACACTGCTTTTAATAATGAGAGACAGAGAATACGCCTCCTCATCTTTCAGGAAAATGACAGTGATCTGAAACAAAACAAAGAGATCATCCAATAAGTCAGGTAAGGCAAAATGAGAAAAAAATTTCACGTTATTTTAAGGAGCAAAATGTGAGAACTTGGCAACATACAGTGTATTGATCAACACTGATGACAGGGGACTTCCCTGGTGGTGCAGTGGTTAAGAATCTGCCTGCCAATGCAGGGGACACAGGTTCAAGCCCTGGTCCAGGAAGAGCCCACATGCCGCGGAGCAACTAAGCCCGTGCGCCACAACTACTGAGCCCACATGCCACAACTACTGAAGCCTGCGTGCCTAGAGCCCGTGCTCTGCAACAAGAGAAGCCACTGCAATGAGAAGCCCGTGCAATGCAATGAAGAATAGCCCCTGCTTGCCGCCACTAGAGAAAGTCCACATGCAGCAACGAAGACCCAATGCAGCCAAAAGTAAATAAAATAAATAAATAAATAAATAAATAAATAAAAATACCGATGGAATAAAAAAAAAGTGTACACACCAATGGTTTTTAGTATATATATATAAAAAAAGAACTGATGACAATAAAGCAAAAAGCTAAACATTTCCTGATGCAGCATCTAAAATTATCTGATGAGATTTGTGGTTTCTGCTTCCGCATGTAAGGAGCTTGGAAGTCACCACTCCATGCTAACAAGTAAAAAGCTGAACAAACTGAAAAATCAACAATTTTTGGATCCCTAAGAGAGTGACGCCACAAGGCAAATTGCTGCCCCCAAGAGTGGAGGGAGAGACAGAGAGACTGACACAGAGAGCAGAGGCTCACCAGCACCAGGGAAGGAAAACCTGAACTGCAACTGATGGGCTGCTGGAAGCGCGGTGCTGACAACCCAGGGGCTTACAAACTCCAGGAAACCCGGTCGCAGGGCTGAGGTTTTCTCCAGGAGCTTGACCAGGTTCCCACAGTAAATACTGGAGAAAAAACCCTTCATGCTTCCAGCAGAGGGAGGGGAAGAGGAACCATTTTGAAATAAGCCAGAGAACTCTCATCTTAACAAGGCCTGTCCTCAGGGGAAACTAGTTAACTAGCCTAACCTGCTGGGTAATACCAGAGCCTAACTGTCCTGGGGGAAGGGAAGTACCCAGCTCAAGCCCACTCTAGCCATCCTGTCCCACCTAATGGGGTTGAAAAAGACTGAGAAACAGGGGTGAAGTTCTCAGTCCAGAGGCACAGGCTCATTAAAAGACTGAGGCCTAATCACAGAACGACAGCACACTGCCTCTCCCCAACACCTCACCACATTCGTGAAGGTCCGTCTACAGCAGTTCCTTTTACCTGGTACAGCGTGTCCAGCTACTGAGAGAAAATTACCAGGCACACCAAAAAGCAAAAAAACACAACTTGAAGAGACACAGAGCAAGCATCAGAACCAGACACGGCGGGAATGTTGGAATTATCAGACCAGGAATTTAAAACAGCCATGATGAATATGCTAAGGGCTCTAACAGTTAGAGCAGTCAGCACGCATGAACAAAGAAAAAGAGCAGATGGGCAATGTAAGTGGACAGATGGAAATCCTAAGAACGATGTTAGAGATGAAAACCTGCTGTAACAGGAAATGAAGAATGCCTATGATGCGCTCATTAGTAGACTGGACATGGCTGAGGAAAGAATCTCTGAGATAGCAACAGCAATCTCTAGATAGCAACTGTTGCTATCTCTAGAGATAGCAACAGAATCCTCGAAAAGCAAAGAAAACAAAAACTAAAAACAAAACGAAAGGGCTTCCCTGGTGGCACAGTGGTTGAGAGTCCACCTGCTGATGCAGGGGACACGGGTTCATGCCCCAGTCCGGGAAGATCTCACATGCCACAGAGCAGCTGGGCCCATGAGCCATGGCCACTGAGCCTGCGTGTCCGGAGCCTGTGCTCTGCAACGGGAGAGGCCACAACAGTGAGAGGCCCACGTACCGAAAAAAAAAAAAAAAAAAAAAAAGAAAGAAAAAAAAAATCAGAGCACAGTAAAATTATCTGATGACCAAAATATTTTATACAAACTATTTTGGTCTCTTATCTAGAAGAGTTAAGTCTGCCAGGAGACTGTGACCTTCTGTTTGCGTGTGTGTGAGAGACGAGAGAGAGAGAGAGAGAGAGAGAGAGAGAGAGAGAGAGAGAGAGAGAGAGAGAGAGAGAGAGGTTCTATTCAGGAGCCTCTGACAGTTTAATAGAGGGTCCCAACAAATTAAGATCTCTAGGTTTTAAAGAACACTGAAAGACGGAAAATCAAGAATTCTACATCCAGGTATGCCCCAAGCTCACCATCTTCAAAATGATTTCTAAGTCCCTTCCAACTCTGTTCTGACAACTCTTTTTGATCTTGCCTAATGACTGATAGGACATTTTCTGACATGAAATACATGACAAAGATAAGGGTCTGCTCTTCACCAGACTAATGTCAGTGACACAGTAATAAATGCAAAATGGCATCCACGTGTACTACTGAAAAGCCCTTCCATTAGAAGCCACCCCAGCATTGCTGTCCAGAGGCTCTCCCCATCCCAGGGCTCAAGTGGAAAACCCAGGGGATGTGCTTCCCAGGTGAGCCCCAGACATGGCCCTCCCAAGTTGTGCCCAGCACACAGACCACAGCCAGAAGGCCATCAAGACATCTCTGCCTGCCCAAAACACTGAATTCCCTTCATCCAAGTGTTCAGGCACCAAGGTCAGGGATGCTTTGGAGAGAATTTCTGTATGGGATGGAAGGCTGGACAAATTTACCTTTGAGGCCTCTTCCAATTAAGTCATAAACACTTCCAAGGGTTGACCCTCCAGGCGCTGTTTAACTCATACAAGCTGAACTTAAGTTCTAGGCCTTGGGAATAGCGAGGGAGCAACGCAACAGAGAAGAAGAACAGGAAGAGAGCTGGTTTTTTCCTTCATGGAAGAGTAAAGTGGGGGGCAGCGGGGAGTATGGGGAGAAGACTTGAGAACCTGAGGTTTCAGAAAGTAATGAAAGGAAGTCCCAAGATGACAGTAATGTAACATGTCAGGCTGGAGTAGAAGTACTCCTGTTTCTCAAAGCCTCTTCCCTTTTTCCTCTTCCAAAACCACAGGTTCCTAAAGTGCCCTAAAGGTGTCCTGGCAGAGGTGAAGGGAGAAGCAGGACACAGAATACCCCTGCTTGTAGCAAACACTCTTGGTGGCCCACCCAACAGCCATTCCCTCCTTTCCTAGTTTGTTCAGAAGTCATGACTGGTCTAAGCTGATCATGACAAAGTCATCCCGCTTTGCCAGTGACTGACACGAGATCTAGTTCTCACTAATAAGTTATAAGGAGATTATCTGCTGGGAGTTTTTAGGAAAATTGTCCTTGAAAAGGGAAGGCTGGAATTCCCTGGCAGTCCAATGGCTAGGACACTGTGCTTCCACTGCAGTGGGCATGGGTTCAATCCCTGGTTAGGGAACTAAGATCCCACATGCCACACATAGTACAGCCAAAAAAAAAAAAAAAAGAAAGAAAGAAAAGGGAAGAAAAATGAGGAAAAACTCCTTTTGCTACTGACCTCTTGGCTTCCTATTTTGTATACTGCCATGTGAAACTATATCGCTGGGAGAAGTGGAAAGTGGCAACTTTGTGGCAGCCACAGGGGAAGGCGTCCCCAGCACAGGGACCATAGAGCACAAGGTTCAAAGGAGCCAGGCCGCTGACATTGGTCTGCCTGCCTCACTGGATAAACAACAGAGGCCTTTATGGCTCATTAGCGCTAGTGTCTTGCAGCTGAAATATAAATACTTTTCTTGGGGTCCTGAATTTTAAAAAAGGAAAATCATCGTGGGGACTCTATGCTATAGAAATAAAAGCATCAGTAAGTAAAAGGGGGAAATTTATACATAAATTATTTAAGAATGTGTATGTAAGAAACTGTTAACAGTAATTCCCTTTGGGAAGAGGGAATCAGGGGTGTGGAAAGGGGGAAGTAAAGGAACCATTATTTTTGATTTGGGATCTTTGTGTAAGGCTTGGATTTTCTTGCTTTTCTATTTAAAAAAAATCTGAGCAATGGGATAATGGGGCACTTCTCTTTCTTCCGTATCATTTTCTGTATTAGAAATACTTAAAAATAAAAGGAAATGTTTTTCCTGACATGTTTGGAGAACTGCGCCTTTCCCCTCCTCCAGGGAGGAAATCAGAGGACCTAATGTTTAGTGATCCAGCCTCACCCTCTTGACATTCCCTCCGATACTGAATCATGCCTAACTACACAGCTCACAGATGGACCATCTCTGACACCGGCAGCGCATCTAGGTGAGTGTCAACAAGAATGACAACTCAGGGTGGCACACACAGTATTCGGCCCACAGATCACAAAGGTCAGTCTGACTTGCAGTCATACTTCTGCAAAACGAATCCAAGGGTACTAGTACTTAGTCTAAGACTTATAAAAAAATTATGCATTCCTGAGTATTGTAACTGTGCAGCACTGTAACTAAACACTGATACCACACACTAAGAAGAGGGTTGTTATATACCCCCTCCCCCAAAACTTCTCACCTAAGAAATTTTAAAAAATAATACATTTTCCAATCAAAGTATATACAGCTGTTGATTCCAGCCTAGTTATTTCAACTGAGACTTCCTCTGCTTAGGCCTCTTATTCAGTTGCCCCATTTCAGAGACAGAAAAACTGAGGCAGAAGCTGAGTAACTCAAGGTCACGGAGGCAGTCGCTGGCAGAGTCAAGATCAGAGGTGATAAGACTAAAACAGGAAGAGGGCAACAGCCAAGCGTCTGTACGGGGGCGCTAAGGCCAGGCACAGTTTTCCCAGGACATCACCCAGAAAACGAGAAGACAGCCAGGGATTACCTTAGTTCTATGGTTCTCTGCATTGAGCCCCTCATACAGAGATTTGTTGAAAGATATTTCACCAAGGATGTGCAGCTCAGTCACATCTCTTCGTAACTATAAGATGGGGAAGAAAAAAAAACGAAACACATTTTAGACATGGACTTAACTGTTCATTTTTTTTTTTTTTTAGTTAACTTTTTTTTTTTTTTTTTTTTTTTTCTTTTTTTTTTGCGGTATGCGGGCCTCTCACTGCTGTGGCCTCCCCCGTTGCGGAGCACAGGCTCCGGATGCGCAGGCCCAGCGGCCATGGCTCACGGGCCCAGCCGCTCCGCGGCATATGGGATCCTCCCAGACCGGGGCACGAACCCGTATCCCCTGCATCGGCAGGCGGACTCTCAACCACTGCGCCACCAGGGAGGCCCTAGTTAACTTTAAAAAAAATTTTTATTGGAGTATAGTTGATTTAAAACAGACTTACTGTTCTTGGACAGCACTCATCATCTGTCCCTTTAAACGTGTTCCTTCTCCAGTATTCCTCAGCAACCACAAAGTTACCCAAGCAAGAAACCTGCAGTTATACCTCAACTTCTTTTCCCTTATCCTTTACTTCATGCCACACCCTCATCGACCTACCCACACGCCCCAAGTCAGTTGTTGATGGTTCTTTTTTTAGCCTCTCTTGCACCTGTCCCTTTTTCTCCATCCTCATTGCTACTTCTTCAGCTCAGACCTCATCATTCTCACCTGGATCATCACAAGACGTTAAACTAGACTTTAGTCCCTACTTTTGAATGAGTCATCAGGTAAGGCCTAAGAGGTAACATGTGAGTTAAATGTAAGAAGAAACCACATACATGAAGATCTATGAGAAAAGCAGTGTCATGCAGAAGGAACAGCAAGTACAAAGATCCTGTGGCCAGAACAATATTGGCAAACTGGAGTATAAAAAGCAGGGAAGGGCTTCCCTGGTGGCGCAGTGGTTAAGAATCCGCCTGCCAACATGGGTTCGAGCCCTGGTCAGGGAAGATCCCACATGCCACGGAGCAACTAAGCCCGCGTGCCACAACTACTGAAGCCCGCGCGCCTAGAGCCTGTGCTCTGCAACAAGAGAAGCCACCACAATGAGAAGCCTGCGCCCCACAACAAAGAGTAGCCCCCGTTCACTGCAACTAGAGAAAGCCCGCGTGCAGCAGTGAAGACCCAATGCAGCCAAAAATTAAATAAATGAATAAATAAATAAAATTTTTTTAAAAAGCAGGAAAGAGGCAAGTACTAGGAGAATAAGTTGAAGAAGCAAGCAGAGACGAGATCATAGGGTGCCTTGCACACCACTGAAAAAGACAGATTTTAACCTAAGTGTATTCAAACTTTTTTTAAAAGCAGGTAAGTGGCACAGTGTTTTCTTTTAAAACATAGCTGTTATATGAAGAACGTTTGTAGAGGGCATGGCAAAAGGAGAGGCAAAAAGAGCAGAGAGAAGGATACTGCAATAAACCCAGTAAGAGGGGTGGCCTGAACTACAACAATACCAGTGGAGATGGAGAGAAGTGAATGGATTTAGAATATATTGGGTGGGGGGAGGCGTAGAATCACAGAGCTTGCTGCTGGAACAGATATGGGGATGTAAAAAGAGGAGTCGCAAGTAATTCCCAGAATTCCTAGTAACTAACCCGAGTAAGTTACCCTAGTTAGTAACCCTCAGTAAGTGGGTAAGCAACAGGTTGGGAAAGGAGTTGGATCAAGAGACCTGTTTTGGACATGTTATATTTGGAGATGCTATTATCCTTCTTAGGGTAACAGCAGGATAATCAAATCCCAAGTACCTGTTCTGACTGACTCAAGGAGACCTCTGCAGCCACGGTTACATTTTCTTTATCCGAGGTGACGTTACAGCTCACTGAATGCCATTCTTCCACATGCTGGAAGAAGGTGTGTGTTAGTTGGCACAATTCCTCTTCGGGTGGAAAAGCCGGGAATTTTAACACCCGGCACACAGAGCACCTCAAGGTCCCGAAATAGAGGGTGTGAGCAGTTTCTGCGCTCACTTGGCTCGAGCAAAGCCGCAACCCTGGCAAACGTGACCCAGTGTAGAGGCTAAGGGGCGCCTTGGGACCGCCCCGCCTGTGCTTTCAGGGGAAACCTCGGAAAAGTAGAATCCGTGCGTCTCATGTCACCCGCTTCAGGCCCTCTCCCTCCCTGCCGCCCCGCCCCGGCTTCTCGGGCGACCGCGCTCACCTGAACCAGATCGCTCCCACAAACGCGCTCCGGACTCTGAGTGCACACAGTGTGAGCCTGAAACAAGACCCATTCCCGCGACGCAATGAGAACGCAAAACCGCCATAGTTATTCGCCCTCTCCCACTTCCCGCGAGACCCATCGTGATTTGCGGCCGCGAGGCCGGGCGCTAGGACCCGGCGGGCAGGCGAGCCGGCGGGCGGGTCTGCGTCTCTAAGAAGTCTCGCGGTGTTTGCATTTGAACTGCCTGGCGGGTGCCGGCGATGGCGGCGTCACTCCGGCGACCCGGGAGTCGGCTCTTCCGAACGTATGGGGTAGCTGGCGGCGGGGGGCCGCGGCGGCGTCCGGGCCAGGCAGCGGTGCAGTGGTTCCCGCCGCAAGACCAGAAGCGTTTCTTCAGCAGCAGTAGCAGCGACGCCAGCGGCGGCGGCCCCTCGCAGTCTGTCGTCTCCGACGATCCTGACGACCCCGACTTCCCCGGCAGCCCGGTGGGTCAGCGGCGGAGGCGCGCTCGCGGCCGACTCTCCAAGGACCGGCCGAGTCTGACCGCGACCCCAAGACGCCTGAGGCTGCGAGCGCGGTGCCCGCAGAAGTGCAGCACCCCCTGCGGCCCGCTCGGACCGCCGCCCTTCCCCAACGGCCACCCGGGCCTCCTGAGCCCGGACCTCAGTGTGTGCGGCCAGCCCAGGGACGGCGGCGAGCAGGGCACCAGTGCCTCCCTGTTTAGTTCTCCGGCCTCTCCCGGCCCCGGGTCCCCTGCGCCAGGAGGCAGCATCTGTACCGACCTCTCCGCCTTTCTGGATGCAGCCTCTGAAGCTCCGAGCGGCCTCCACCTCCCAGAAGCCTCCCTGGACCAGGAACCTCTCCCCTGTCCCCAGGAGGCGGAGACAGCAGGAGGCAGGCTCACCAGGTTGGCCCACCAAGCCCGTGCCAGCCTCAGGTCAGCTCTCTGTAGCTTTTTGGACTCAGGAAATCCTGAGGATTCTGAGCTTGGGCTAGACGGGAAGAATATGCGGGAGTCCTGCTGTGACAGGGAACTGGCGGGGAGGAGGCTGGAGAGCCCAGGGTCACACAGCGCGGGTAAGCAGAGGGCCACGGACCAGGACTCCGCTCGAGAGGCTGGGTCTCAGGAGGCTGTCCACATAGAATACGGGGAGGCCCGTGGGTGCAAGGGCGGTATGGCGCCTGGGAAAAGCAACAGGCCTGAGAGAACCGGGCCAAGCCGGAAAAGGAAGCATCAAGAGACGGCAGAAACCTCCCTCCACCATCACCACCAGTTTAAAAAAGGCCAAAAGATGGAAGAAGATTCATTTGTCACCCAGGACCTGACTCGTTTACAGAATGCCTGCTCTTGGACCAAAGCCAGGGCCTCTTTCAGCTTCCACAAGAAGAAGAAGGTGACCGCCGTGTCCAGAGTGTGCGGTGCCTACACCACTGCCAGGTCTCTCTCTGAGTCCCTCATGTCAGAATATTCACACCTTCCTGTCACACACAGAACAAACAGTGCCCTGTACCCTTGGCGCTTCTCTTCCATGTATTTGCTCACCCCCTTAAAGACACCACATGCCGCAGACAAAAAGGCATCCGATGCAGAGAAGGTTTATGGGGAATGCAGTCAGGAGGGTCCTATCCCCTTCAGCGACTGCCTTTCCTCAGAAAAACTGGAATGCTGTGTGAAGATCGGGGAAGGGGTGTTTGGCGAAGTGTTTCAAACAGTTGCTGACCACACACCTGTAGCCCTAAAAATCATTGCTATTGAAGGACAGAAGTTAGTCAATGGAGCTCATCAGAAAACTTTTGAGGAAATCCTGCCAGAGATCATCATCTCCAAAGAGTTGAGCCTCTTGTCTGATGAGGTATGCAACCGTACAGAAGGCTTCATTGGGCTGAACTCGGTACACTGTGTTCAAGGATCTTACCCTCCCTTGCTCCTCCAGGCCTGGGATCACTATAATTCAACCAAAGGGTCTGCAAATGACCGGCCTGACTTTTTTGAGGAAGACCAGCTCTTCATCGTGCTGGAATTTGAGTTTGGAGGGATCGACTTAGAGCAAATGAGAACGAAGCTGTCCTCCATCGTCACTGCAAAGAGCATTCTGCACCAGATCACTGCGTCCCTTGCAGTGGCAGAGGCATCGCTGAACTTTGAGCACCGAGACTTGCACTGGGGGAACGTGCTCTTAAAGAAAACCAGCCTCAAAGAGCTCCACTACACCCTCAATGGGAAGACGAGCTCCATCCCCACCCGAGGGCTACAGGTCAACATCATCGACTACACCCTGTCACGCTTGGAGCGGGACGGGATCGTGGTTTTCTGTGACATTTCCATGGACCAAGACCTGTTTACAGGAGAAGGTGACTACCAGTTTGAGATCTACAGGCTGATGAGGAAGGAAAACAACAACTGCTGGGACGAATATCACCCTTATAACAACGTGCTCTGGCTACACTACCTCACAGATAAGATCCTGAAACAAATGACCTTCAAGACCAAAAGTAACACCCCTGCCTTGAAGCAAATGAGGAGAAAGATCAAGTATTTCCATCAGACTATGTTGAACTTCACCTCTGCCACAGACCTGCTCTGCAAGCACAGTCTGTTTAAGTAAGCTGGGGTTGCTGACCGCCCCCAAAGGAGAGGGCACAGGTCTGGAAGCCCCTGATGCCGTTTTTAACCTCTATCCCCACAGCAGGGTGGGATTCCTGTTCTTACAGGTTTCCAATCAGCTTTTCAAACAAGAATTTTGTTTCCAAGTGGAAGCTGAAATGTTTGTTGAAATGTTTAAACTTAACAAATATTCTTTAAAAATAAACTATACATGAGAACAAGTGTTCACAACTGAAAAGCCCTCTTTCTGTCAGCAGACTCCATTTTGTAAATTCCTTTCCACATTTTCCTTTTTGAACCTTGACACTTTATGTAGCCTGAGCAGGAAAAAAAAAGGAAAGCCCAAGGCCTCAGCTGTCACACCGATCAGAGCCTGTTGCTGTAGGTGTCATAAGGCTGGCTTTGACAGACGAGGAGCCAGCTGAGAGCAAAGAGGCCGTAGCAGAGCAGAGTCCTAGGCAGACAGACTGGAAGGCAAGCGGGAAGGAAGATGATAGGCAGTGTATAGGGAGAAGTACGAGAAATGCCCCATGTTTATCAAGCTCATTTGCCAGTCACAAAGAGAAGCAGAATTTATCAGTGATTTTCAAATGGAAAATAAATTTCTCCATGGCTACTCAAAACGTTTGAATTTTGCTTATTTTTTCATCAAGGGAAGAAAAACTGGAATGTTGCTTTAAGGGCTGAGTGGTTAATATTCCTTGTGAACATGACTTTGGTAATTTACTCCTAAAATATGTTCCCAGGTTAACTAATCTTTTTCTACTCCTTTTCTAGAGTTCTAGTTTTTATACCTTTGAGAATCCACAGTCACTGTGGAAAGAGATGTGATGGTGATATAGAACTGCCTCTATGTACCTGAGTCTTGGTCAGGTTCTTCACTCTTATGACCTGGAAACCTTGTAATTTAACTGGAACACAAATCTGCAGCTGGAACTCGGCTCCAAAGAGGTTCTCCCCATGTATCTGCAAAATAAATCAGAGCGGGAAGTCACGGCTGGTGTTGCTTTGCCACCTGTGGCTTTGCAATGACAAGCACAGCACTTACATTGAAGAGGAACTCTTTGTGGTGGGAAAGCCCCTGGCTTGTGTTCATGTACGTCACTGATGGTCTGCATTTGAGAGGACATGGGTTAGGCCTCAAGGCCCCTTTCTCATTTTAAAAAACCTCAATGCTACCAATTGGATACACTAGGACAGAGGGCACCTGATCCTTAATAGGGGTCAAAGCTGAATATCAAAATGTAAGGTGGTGGTAGGGCAGTTGGGATCAGGTTTAGACTATTTGAATTCTGTATATTTGGGCTGGTTCTGTATCTAATTATAATGCCTTAGAGTGGCCTTACTTTTTTCCTTCCTTTCTTCCCAATCCCATAGCCCCTCTCTTCCCTTCTAAGCATCGCATCAGTTCCCTTTTGTATCAAGACCAGTTGGCACTGCTCCTCCTTTGATTATGACCATGGGGTTTCTAGGACCCAACTGTTAGTGGCCTAGATGTCATTGGGCGCCTGGGTTCTAAGCAGCCTCCTCTCAGGGAAGGGCAATGCCCACATCTACCCTGACCACAAGTTCCACCCACAAGAGAAAATGCCTGAAGCTGTCCCGCAGGTGTGGGCCCCTTGGAAGTACTTACTTGGGAAGAACTGCAATGAAGGCATGTTTGAAATGAAGGCTGTGGGTCTTACTGACCAAAGACCTTCTTTCATTGGAACTAGGAAACAAGAATGTCAGTGTAGAGCACACCTGCTTTGTACACATGGCTTCTTACCTTGACTTCCTGGGATCACTGGGGGTCAGATAGAAAAGACTCTGGGAGATAAGCAATTAGAGTGCAGAAGACGCTCTAGAAGACCATACTTAGAGAAACTGATTTTAAAAGGGTTTCTCAACCTTGATAATTCTGACATTTGGGGCCAGATAAGTCTTCGTGAGAGGCTGTTCTGTATATTGTAGGATGTTTAACGATGTTCCAGGCCTCTACCCACTAGATGCCAGTAGCACCCGCCCCAAGTGGTGCCAGTCAAGTGTCTTCAGGCGTTGCCCCTGGGGGCAGAATCACCCGTTTGAGAGTTTTCCCAACACCGTACCCAACTCTACCCCAAACATAGAGGTTCTGCAGAAGACAGAGCTTCTCTGAAGTTAAGTGAACCAGAGTTAGAGCTCCAGTCCAAAGCTCATTCTTCTAGACCATACCATAGTTTTACTTTGTCAGTAAAAGAACATTTTAAATATCTTCGATAACAAGAAGGGAAAGCCAAGTCACAGCAGGGACACACGTGCCTTCTCAGGGCTCAGTGAGGTCCCCCTTCCTGGGCAGTGAGGGAGCAAGAGCTATTACGCACGCACATGGGAGGGAGCCTTCTTGCAGGGCTACAGGCTGGACCTGCTGTGACACAGGCATTACTTACTTGGTGACTGTCACAGCGATGTCGGCTGTCCTGTTTGGAAAGGCACTCTCCTCCAGCTGCCAAACTAATGAAAAGTTTGCCTGTTTAAACAAACAAAAAAGGTTACTTGATTCCCCTTTATACCACTCACAACTCAAACTGCTTCCTACTAACTAAACAGACCTGGGAAACATAATTCATACTCCTCATGTTTTTGTAGCACAGCATGCTTCAAGGTCCGTTATTCCACATTAAGCCTCACGATGTCAAGATGGAGTAAGTGGGGCAGACAGGATTATTCCCCTTTACAGTTGAGGAAGCTGCTTCAGAGATTTCCCACAGCACAGAGATCATCAGTGGCAGATCAGGGACTCCTACCTTTGGGTCTGATGCTCCTTCAAAACACAAGGCTGTGTTTTGATAGGCCCAGGGCTGTGTGTAAAAGGGCCACTCAGTACAGCTTCACTCTGCTGTACTGGGGTGCGTCAACCATTTATCTGTGGCTGTATCCCTCACCCCCACCACTCCCTACTTTCAGAGCACGCTTGGCCGCTCTGAGCACTCTAAGAGAAGTGTGGAGGCTGCAACTGAGATTCTAATGAGACTGGGAAGTAGAAGACACCAATCCCAGGGTAGTGAGAAGAGTCAGCCAATCAAAACAGACTCACAGATGACCTCTTGAGTATGGGGTGACCGATCTTGCAGTTCATGACCAGGACAGAAGCAGTTGGCTTAGGGTCATCGCACTGAATGTTTGGAGAAGGAGGCTGTTAACATAAAAGACGTTGTTTTTGTTTTGTTTTGTTTTTGACATTGATTTTAAAAGGCAAAAAAAGGAGCAGTCTCCTCACACCAATTCAACATGCCAGACGCCCTGCCAGGAGCCAGGGACACAAATAAATCAGACTCTGTCCTTGTCTCCCTCACAAGCTGGGCAGAAGGGCTCAATGCTAGATGGTTGAGGAATTTAAATACAAGGCCTAAGGAGTGGTTCTGTGAGAGCAGTACAGAGAAAAGCAGTAGAGAAAGATGAGGTCCAACCAGGAGGATTCAGTCTTCATGGGGAAGGAGACATTTGAACTGGGCCTTGGACCGATGCAGATTTCATGTACTGATCCGGGCTGGAAGGCCAGCATGAGCCCAAGCACTGCCATGCAGCCTTTTTCAGCCATGGTTCCTCATCCAGACCACTGAATACAGAAAAGGACTCGAGTAACTACTATTTTCTTAATTCTCCCAAGGATGTTGCATCTAGTTCCATTCTAGATGCTTAGGAGATCATGGCATTCTTCTCATGTAATGGTTGCTGTCTTAGCCCAGATAGCCTCAGACCACTAGGGACACACTCGTAGTATGACAAAGCCAGGTTTGTTGACTCATTACAATGAGGAAAACTGCACTGTGGTGTATCTCACCAAACAAAGGAAAAGATAGTTATTAAAGGATTCTGGGGAAAGGTGGAGTTCAGGGGGAAATGTAAACAAAGCAGTGTTTTGATAGGCCCAAAACAAAGCAGGGCTGTGTGTAAAAGGGCCACTCAGCATCAGGTCTGGACTGCAAAGTGGACTCAGGGACCCATGTCCTTGGAAACTATTAAGGTAAATGTGAAAAGTTATGTCCAGAAACATTTCATCTGAAGCTCCAAGCCTCAGATGGAAAATGAGAGTGCTTCTCTTTGTCAAAGTGGCTTAGACTCTCCAGGCAAGAGCAAGATGGTTTCATAATTACAGATAAAACTTCAAACAGCAAAGTTTCTGACTGCCTATGATTTTAGGGAACGAAATTTCTCAGTGTTACAATACTTTACAGCTGCAGGGTGTCCTTGGGAGAAATACTGTGTCCTAGTGTCTTGCAGCTGGCTTTGAGTCTGTGCTCCCAGGCTGATGAAAGGCCGAGCAGGCTCTTACTTTCCAGGCCAAGCTACTTTATTAGAGATTATTTCTCTCTCAGAACTCTAGTTAAGAAAGCCTGCATGGGGACTTCCCTGGTGGCACAGTGGTTAAGAATCTGCCTGCCAATCAATGCAGGGGACACGGGTTCGAGCCCTGGTCCAGGAAGATCCCACATGCCACGGAACAACTAATCCCGTGTGCCACAACTACCGAGCCTGCGCTCTAGAGCACGCGAGCCACAACTACCGAGCCCGCGTGCCACAAAGACTGAAGCCTGCGCGCCTAGAGCCCACGCTCCACGACAAGAGAAGCCACCGCAATGAGAAGACCACACACCGCATGAAGAGTAGCCCCCGCTCACCGCAACTAGAGAAAGCCCGCGTGCAGCAACGAAGACCCAATGCAGCCAAAAATGAATAAATAAAATAAATAAATTTATTTTTTTAAAAAAGGCTGCAAGCAAAAGGAGTGATTAGGCAGCAAAATAGCACCACTGAAGATTTTTAAAGCAGAGAATGACATGATTGGATCCATGGCATACAGTTGGATTAGAGGGGGGGATCCATCTAGTTAATACTCACTTACTGGATGGACCAGGGTGAGGCTGGAGGCAGTCAGGAGGTTGCCGTAATAAAGCAAGTGTGCCAGAGGGAAAGCCACGAGCAGTGTGGTTCCCAAACTGCTATCATAGTTACCTTTTGTATCCTCTTGAACTGCAAGTTTCTGGGGTAATTCAAAGCCATGCTTGTCATGTAGGAATCTTCCCCAGAGTTAGTTAGGCTAATGTTCATGCTCAGCTCCTTTGTGAGACCCACCACCAATTCCTGCCTGCAGAGGGTAGGCAAATAGATAAATGTTACCAGTTTATTTAATCTGTACAAACCTCAGTGCAATACAACAGCACCTTTTTAACTGCCTTCTTAGATAAATTGCTTAAAGGATACATTTAGCTACATTTAGCCTAGATTTTCTTCCTCTCAACATAAGCAAACAGCTGGACTGCCATACCTCGGCTGCTGTGTGACATGACCATTCATGTAATGTTTACCATGTGTCAAGGACTGTGTTAAATGCTTCACACGCTCAGTTAATCCTCGTAATAACCCTATGAAATAGTACGGTTGCTCTCTGTTCTATAGAGAAGGGAACAGAAGCCAAGGGAGGCTAACTAACTTGCCTGAGGTCCAGCAGCCTCAAAAGGGAGTTGGGAGAATTGGATCTAAACCCTCTTTCTACCACCAACGCACTGTGACCCCAGGCAACGTACTTCGTGACACAAATTCATCCAGCTCACATACGTTTACAGGAGACTTTCTCTGGGCCAGACACCCTGCTCGACATGGGAGAAACAGCACACGGGGAACAGACGCTGCCCCTGCCCCTGTCTTGGCCTCAGCCTTCCCACCCACAAAATCATCCCGGTCCTTCCAATTTAAAGGCTGTGGGGGGCTTCCCTGGTGGCGCAGTGGTTGGGAGTCCACCTGCCGATGCAGGGGACACAGGTTTGTGCCCCGGTCCAGGAAGATCCCACATGCCGCGGAGCGGCTAGGCCCATGAGCCATGGACGCTGAGCCTGTGTTTCCAGAGCCTGTGCTCCACAACGGGAGAGGCCACAACAGTGAGAGGCCCGCGTACAGCAAAAAAAAAAAAGGCTGTGGGTTAAAACATGAATCTGTTCAGCCTGGATAAGACTTGGGGACATGTTCTTTCTATCCGCTGAGGCACCATGGGGCCCCTCAGTAATTGAGACCTACAGGGAAACATATTAACAACAAAGAAAACTTTCTAACCCTCTGAAAGGTTCAAAGATGGAACGTGCAGCTCTCCAGAGTAATGTGACCTGTGTCTTGTTGTGTTGTGTTTGTTTTTACCACAGCTGAGAAGAGGATAGATTGGAGGGCTAGAGGGGGCAGAGGCAGGGCCTGTGTGGGGATCCGTCTGGGAGATGGGCATGGGGAGGGGGTAGAAACCAGAGGTGCTAAGGCCGTGCTTGCAAAGCAGCACAAAAGAGAGAGGAGTCGAGGATGCCTCCTGAGTTTCCAGCTTGGGTGACCAAGTGGGGCTAGTCATGAGGGAGAGGACACAGGGGGAAGACCAGAGGGCGGAAGTTGATCAGATGAGTTCAGTCCAGGGCATGATGAGAGGTGCCCAGAGGATAGGAAGGCAGAGATGTTGAAATGTCAGTAAGGTATCCTGTTCTAGAGCCCAGGAGAGAGATCTGAGAGTCACTGGAATATTTACCAGAGGTTCTCAACCTGAGGGCTGGGGCAGTTTCAGAGGGCCCCAAATGCAAACACCAATGTATGCAAGTGTGATCTTCTAGGGAGAAAGCTCTGAGGTCTCCCTTAGATTCTTTAGGAGAACCATGTCCACAAAAAAGGTCAAAGCCATTGAGACATTTGCATGCTAAGGATTAGGTTCAATACTTCTGAAAAGAGAAGAGACTGCTGGCTGTGAACACTAGGGGGTGATGTAGGGCCAGCTGTTTCACTGTCTACTTCACAAGGACGTGGTGGGAGGGCTTTCTTGGCTGTAATTAATTCCCTGTTAGAAACAACTGCGGGTCCTTGTTAGGCTGGCTTCCAAAGCACTCAAAAGCGTTGAACTGGATCCTCAGTGACTGAGGGAGGCGGCGCTAAGCCATCCACATCTGAAACACAAGTCCTGCAAATGTCCATGGAAGGCTTCCCGGGACTCAGAGAACAGTGCTCTCCCCCAGAGATGCCAACTCGGGCCAACTGGCCATCAGTGCCATGCTACACACACGGCACTAGGAGTCAGGGAAGGCATTTGAAGACCAGCGCGTGTCCAAAACCAAACTCATGACCTCCTCCTCCCCACCCTGCCTTCCAGCACAATTCTTCCAAAAGCTTCCCTAGTCCAGTTCTTGACGTCACCATCATTCTAGAATGCAGTGTGGTCCGATAGAACTTTGGCAGTAATGAAAGTGACCTATTCTGTGCTGTTCAATATCACTAGCCATATGCGGATACTGAGCACATGAAATGGGCCTAGTGCAACTAAGGAACTAAAATTTAATTTTTTTTTTTTTTTTTGGTGGTATGTGGGCCTCTCACTGTTGTGGCCTCTCCCGTTGCGGAGCACAGGCTCCGGACGCGCAGGCTCAGTGGCCATGGCTCACGGGCCCAGCCGCTCCGCAGCATGTGGGATCTTCCCGGACTGGGGCACGAACCCGTGTCCCCTGCATCGGCAGGCGGACTCTCAACCACTGCGCCAGCAGGGAAGCCCTAAAATTTAATTTTAATTAATTTCAATTTAAATAACCAAGTGTGATCAGAGCCTATTATATTGGACAGCACAGTTCTAGATGCTCAGGCTGAAGCGTTGAAAGACTTCTTAGACCCGTCTCTTTCTCTCACTCCCCACATCCAATCTGTCATCCAATCCTCTGGGCTCTAACATCAAAATATAACGACCTTCATTGCTACCACCCTGGCTTAAGTCACATCACTTCTCACCCGAGTCACTACAGTAGTTCTCTACTATTGCCCCACCTCCACTTTTGCTCCTACAGTTTACTCTCAACACAGCAGCAAGAATGATCCTGTTAAAGTGCATGGTCATGTCATTCCTCTGACTTCTCAGCTTGCGGTAAAAGTCCTCATGGAGATGCAGCCACGTATGACCTTTCCTCCCCTCACATGACCTCTCCCTCCCTCATCTACTGCAACCATGCTGGTGTCCTAGCTCTTCCTCCCATCTCCAGGGCATTTGCAGGTGCTCTTCCTTCAGACACCCGCAGAGTTCATTCCTCCACCTCCTCTTGCGTGCACCCAAATGTCACCTTCTCCGTGAACATTCTCCTGACCACTCTATTTAAAACTGCCACACCACCTCCCCCCGGCATTCCGTCCCACCTTCCCTGCCTTCTTTCTCTTCATAGTATTGATACATCTCATCAACACAAAGTTGACTTATTATCTTCTCCCCCTAAAGGCACCAGGAGGGCCGGGATTTTTGTGTGCTGTTTGCTGATGTATTTCTAGCACCTAGAGTGGTGGGCACAGAGGAGATGCTCCATAAATATGCAATGAATTAAGTAATTTGGCTAAGAGGTGAGCCAGGGAAGAGGTTACCTCTAACTGAGGTGGTCCTAGGAGTGAGACACACAGAGTTAACGAAAATAGCGTTGTCCAGGATGTCCAGAGACCTGGGTGTAAGTCCACCCAATGATCATGTGACCCCACACAGGCCCTCAACTACTGAGTCTGTTGCCTAATCTATAAAATAGGAATACAAATTTCTGTCTTGCCTCCCTCATTGGGTGGGTGGGGAAGCAAGAGATAGTAAGTGCAGAAGCCCTTTGTGGGCCATGAGGGGAAGCGGGAGGAAGTGAGCGATCCGTCCTGGTGAGGGGTTTGCCCAGGTAAGCCTTCAGGAGGAAGTTAACTGCAGAAACCGTGACGACTGGATTCCACTCACTGTGAGAGGGTGGTGGCCAACTGTAGCTCAGCAACACAAAACAGCTTATTCTTGCAGGCCTTCTCGTAGGGCAGCTGTAACCAGACAGAGAGGGGCAGGATCAGCCCAGGGACCCCGCCATCCCCGCCTTGCTTCATGATCTTCTCCTTAGGACATTCCTGTCCCTCCTGCTGACCCTGAGAAGTGCAGGTGAAGGCTGGCAGGCTAGGGTTGTGTCCACATGGCCGTGAGAACTGTGACTGTGACATTCCTGGGCTTGTCAGGGACGGGGATGTGCTTGGTCCTGCAACACAGTTACCATGCGTCAGGCCACTGGCCAAGGTCAAAAATGGGGCGACCTTTGTGAAACGGTGGGAGTGCCTGTCACTTTCATATTATGCTAATTAAGCAGCAACACTCACAACTCACTATTTTGAACATTTGGGGGAGGAAAACCCAGGTGAAGAAAGGCTTCCTTAGTCCTCTTTTAAGTAGAGCAGGAACAGCAGGGGACAAAAGGGGGCACCTAACCAAATATTGTCAAGGTCCAGTCCCGTGAGGTCCTCTACCCCCACGGCTAGTCTTCTCTGTAGGTTAAATATTCCCCCTTGCAATCTTGCCTACACCAAACAAATTCAGAAAGTTGCACTGGGTCCAAAAGGCCCAGTCAAGGTTGAAAAGCTCCAGCTCAGGCTGAAAAATCAAGTTTTCTAAAGGAGCTGGTCTATTTTTTTATTCTGAAGGAACCACAGCCAGCTCTCTAACTGGGGAATCTCTGCATTTATCTTCCCAGCAGCCAGTGACCATCGCAGCAGCTTTATTAAACAGCAGCAAGGACTGTTTCCATGACCTGGAGTTAGAGTGGGAGCCCAGAGCTAGAAAGAAAACCATCTGCTTCCCAGAGAAGGGAGATGCAATTTGCAGAAGTCAGAGCTTGGAGCTCTATCTGACTGGGTCAACAACTGGGGGCAGGTTTTTTTAGTTTTGTTTTTAATACAGCCAAGCAACCTGATCTCTTTCAGCAGGATTACAACACCCTAAGCTCCCAGCTAGAACTCATTCTCTGGAAACATCTATGTGCCTAACCTAACACCAAATCATTTCTCCTCATCCATTTTATCAGTGAGATAATTGTTTTAAAACCTCTTTGCCAAACCATCAAACTAATAATTGATTAAGGTAAGAATCCTGAATGGATGTTAAACAGGATATATGCATAATCTCAAAGCATCTCCCCATAAGATACTTATTAATTACAAAGGGAAATAGCACCAGGAATGGGACAAATTAACATGATGTGCCTCGGATACGATGCACTTAGAGGGATGAGACTTCATTTCTGGGATATTCCTGCCCAAAATGCATAACCTGAATTTAACCATGAGGAAACATCAGACAAAGTCAGGTTGAGGAACATTCTACAGTATAACTGGCCTGTACCCTTCAAGAATGTTAAGGTCATTAAAGACAAAGAAAGATTAAGAAATTATTCGAGATTAAAGGAGACTAAACAAAAGTAATGAATTATCCTGATCCAGAAAAAAATTTTTTTCTTTTGCTAAAAAGGACATTAATAGGACAACTGGTGGTATTTGAATAAAGTTTGTAGATTATAGTATTTCATTATTGTAAATTTCCTGATTTTGATCATTGTACTGTGGTTATGTAAGAGAGTGTCCTTGTTTTTTAGGAAATACATATTGAAGTATTGGAAGTAAAGACGCATCATATCTGTAACTAACTCTCAAATGGTTCAGAAATATAAATTTCTGAGACTACATATGTATATATGTAAGATATATATGAGATTTTATATATATATATATATAGAGAGAGAGAGAGAATAAAGCAAATGTGATAAAAGGTTAAAATGTTAACATTTGGGGAATCTGGATAAAGGATGGGAATTCTTTGGACAATTCTAACTTTTTAGTAAGCAAAATATTTCAAACTAAAGTTTTCTTAAAACAGAATATATATAATTAGTGATAATCTGCTTATTGACAAAACTTTATTAGTTCTCCCAGTCTTTTCTGAACCATCTGTCAATGCCAAATTTAAAAAATTTAGAAAATTAATATACTATTATAAATTTAAAATAAATTTGCCTAAAAAATTAAAATGAGCATCTTTGCTCATCAGGAACCTGATTCTCCCTCCTCCTGGGCAGACAAGCAATAGGAACAGTCACCCTGATTACGTTATTCTCTTATTTCTATTTACCATTCATGATTGATGCATTGGGTGTTAACCAAAACTGGAGCTAAAGGCTTATATAACTGAATTAATATAGAGCATTCTTGTACAAATATTGGACAGTTGTGAGTGTCCTATGATTACCTAGAAATATACTTCTGCTACCTGAAGCTTTTCTGTGCCAGCATGAACTACTTTTGGCTTATTTTTATTTTTGGAAGTTCAATGCATTCCAGCTAACTGTAATTATTACTTTTCAATGCTCATGTTATCACTTCTTTGATCCTGCTGATTTTTCTGTACCCCCTAAGACTGTCTAAATGAATACTGACAGAATACCCCAGGGGGCCAGGGCCTGAGTGGGAACAAAATCTCCTTAGATATCATAGAATCAAGAAATTTTACTGTTTTTTTCCCCTCTCTGATTTCCTGTAGTTATGAGAAAAGTTTTTTGGACACTATCCATCTGCTAGGGTATAGGTCTGGTGGGCCATTCAGCCTGAAGGCCTGGGCAGGACCTGGGCAGGCAGGTATGCCAAAGGGCATCCTCTCTGCAGCGCGGGGGAGGTGGGCTCCAGTCCAGTCCCCACACAGGACCCTCACTACACCGTTATCAGAGACTCTTGCCAAGGTGGGTAATGTATTCATACATTTCATTAAATATGTAGCAGGCACTTTTTGTGAACATAAAAGAACGAACCTTGGGAGTGGTTTGGAGACGTGTATTACCCACCAGTGAGGTCCTGGGCAAATTAACACCATCTCAGGAACTCTATAACCCCATGTGTACAGTGAGGGGCCTAAATGCTGTCTGAAGACCCTCCCAACTTTAACGTTCTTTGAAGATAGGGGAGCAGGTACTTTTAGGGGGATGGCTCCCAGGCGAGTCCGGTCCTAGCTGAGTCACCTGGAAGATGGCAGAGGGCTCAGCATAGAAGTCCAGGATAGGCTGGGGATGGTCCCTCCGGCCCTCAGGGGTCTGCAGTTGGTAGCTGACCTTGACACTGATGTTGGAGAAGCAGTCCTCTTGACAGAGCTGCAGAGTCACCAAGGAATGCAGGGTTGGAGTTGGATGTGGGGGAGAAGATGACAAGGAGAATACCTTTAACTTTGATGTAGTCACAATAAGAAATAAACAATGAAAGTGGTAAGCCAGGATTCCTAAGCCTCTTCCAAATAAGCCAGGCTGCCAAGAGCACTGGGAAAATCTCCCTTGATTTGCCATGGCCTCGGGCATCGTAACTCCTTAGGGTTCCTGCCCCAATCACAACGGGATTCTGGCCATTAGGAGTTAAAAACTGGCCTGGGCTTTATTCAGAGTACAAAGGGGAGCCACGAAAGGGAAGAGTCACGGTCACATCTGTGTTTACCAAGATCTTTCTCCAAGCAACACAGTGGATATACTAGAGAAATAAAAACTGAAGACCAGGAGATGGCCTGGGATGCTGTTTGCCATTCTCTTTGTTTATTGAGACTTTTTGCCAGGTGGGAGCTTTGAACACCTGAGAGTAGGTGAGCACGATTCCCAGGTAGAAAAGGTAGTTATGCTTTTATTTAAGGAAGCCATAGATTTGCTAGAAACTCGTTCTCAATCCATTTAACAATCAACAGACATGGGAACAGATGTGTAATCAGAAGCATAATTTACGAGTTTATTGGAATAAATGATCCTTTTAGGTCCACAACTCTGGGTCCTGTCAGGCTCTGGGTCCTGACAAATACATTTTTCATGTCTCTAGGCACACTTGTCAGGAGTAAACTTTTGTAAATCACAGCTTTTGTCTTTCTATTTCTCCTTTTTCTCGTGCAGGTTTTCTGATGTTGACTCACGCAAGGGCCCCCTGCCCCACTTTTATTATCAGGTGCGGGAGGGAGCCCTGTTATTCCCAATTTATTACCAAGAAAAATGTCAGCAATTAGAGAATTTCTCTTTTTGTCCAGTTTCTAGGAAGCTCAGAGATCTACTTAGTGTTCGATTTTGGTAGGTTTCTTTTTTTTCTGGCCACTCTGCACAGCATGTGGGATCTTAGTTCCCGACCAGGGATCGAACCCACGCCCCCTGCAGTGGAAGTGAGGAGTCTTAACCACTGGACCGCCAGGGAAGTCCCTTGGTAGGTTTCTTTAATTTGGATTTCTGGTACCATAACTCCCACCTCCCACCTCCCACGCCATCACGTGGTTCTTTTTTTTTTTTGGCCGCACCGCGCCGCTTGTGGGATCTTAGTTCCCTGACCGGGGATTGAATCCGGGCCCTCAGCAGTGAAAGCACAGAATACTAACCACTGGTCCGCCAGGGAATTCCCCCATCATCTGGTTCTTAATCTATTATGATTATTTCAGTTGCCTCATTTGTGTGTATGGATACGTGTGCTTCATTGCATGCACCTCAGTTCTTTTCTCAACAATACAGACCCCTCTACACTTTTTGGGAAACTCCTCCACTTACCTGTCCCTCTGTGGGAACCAGCAGGAAGGGCTCACAGAGGCGGGGGCCCGTGCCCCACTCCCTAAGGGAGCTCTGACACAGCCTCTCATCTGAACACTGCAGCCTTTTCCTCTGCTTCACCACATCCACGTCCAAAGTGAAGTTCAGAGAGGTCTCTTTGAGGCCTGGGAATGAAGACCAGGTCTTCCTGATGAGACTGGGGTGGGCAAGCCCCAGACAGAGGGCCCTCCCATGAGTCCCTCCTGAGTGGTGCCCCCATGTAGGCACTTCCCCAAGTTTCTTCTTCATTTCAAAGGTACTTTTCTCATGTCTTCTGGCACCCAGCTAGGGTCCCTCAGTGCGCCAGCCCCAAACCTGGAGCAGCACATCCCAGGAGCTGAGTCAGTCTTCCCTAGGGGAAGAAGCGCTTAGGGAGGAGGCTGGTATTGAGGGGGGAAATGAGGAGGAGCAAAAAGTCAAGGAATGGAGAGAGAAACCACAGAGTAAAACCTGAGGATAGCAGAGCTGGAAGCACTTTGTAGACTACCTGGGCCAGCTCCCTTACTGTGGAGAAAAGAAACCAGGGCCCAGAGAGTGAAAGACACCCTCCCAGTGTCACACAGCCACCCAGCAGCTGCCATTCGGGCTCTGTGGCCTGAACCTTTCAGCCTATACAGCTGGAACCAATAGGCCTGCCCTTTTCTAATTAACAGATTTGATCATGGACTCTTGCAGTAAAGCCAGCCCACCTGGAAGAGCACATTCCGACCTGCAGGAAGACATCTCCAGGATTGTTACTGAGAGATTAAGCCCTGGGGACGGTTGCTGGGGGATTGTTCTGGCAGGGATCTCTTGGGTTGGCAGTGAGTACCTGGGCTGTGAAAGCCATGCCTTCTGGAAGTTCTCCCAACCAGTGCCAACTAAGGGGATGGGAAGGGAGGCCAGGCCTCCGGCAGGTTATCCAATCCCCCTGGGCCAGGGAGACACGGTGAGCAGGGAAGGGAAGAAGATGTAAATCAGGGAGAAAGAGGACAGGCACTTCTCGGGAGCCCTACACACACACGCACAGGCGTGGGCACAGTAGGTGGAGATGGAGAAGTGCTGGCCTTTTTCTGAGTCTTCTTTCAGAAACTCAACCCTTCAACCCAAGGAAGGGATCCAGTGCCCCTTTTCCCAACAGGGTCAGAGAGACCCCTTCAGAGTGTGGACTTGACAGTAGATCACCCTTTTCCGGGGTGGTTCCCATTAAACTGAACCTAAGGTCAAAGGAGCTAAAGTCTAATAGAGGGATTTCATAACACCCCGCCCCCACCCAGCCCTCTTTTCCTGCCCCCCACTGAAGCCAGCAGGGACTGACCACAGCACTGGATGGGTCAGCTAGGCTGCCTGTTACCTGACTCAGCAGCTGGGGACACAGAGCTGATTTCAAAACACAAATTCACATTCACGTTGCTGTAGAAGCCAATGGGCAGTGCCTTGGGGGTGAAGGTCATGGACAGCTTCAGACGAACCACAGGTCTTGAGCTAAACAAGACAGCAAAGAGGACCATGAGAAGGGACCATAGGACTTCTGGATCAGTGCCTGAGCTCTTTCCTTCATTCAGTGAATATATATTGAACACCTCTCTTATGCCAAGTGCTGTTCTGAGTCTTCAGGATACTATAGGGAAAGAGATAAGCCCTGCTCTAGTGGGAAAACAGACAACAAGCAAATAAACAAGAAGAAACAGGAAAATCCTATGTACAGGAAATGCTATGATACAAATAAAATAGGATTGGGACTTCCCTGTCAGTCCAGTGGTTAAGACTCCGTGCTTCCATTGCAGGGGGCCCGGGTTTGACCCCTGGTCAGGGAACTGAGATCCTGCATGCCGCTCAATGTGGCCAAAAAATAACTAACTAACTAAATAAAATAGGATAAGGTAATAGAGACTGGGGGCTACTTAGCTGGTGGTCAGCGATGGCCTCACAAATGAGGAGACATCTAAGTTGAGCTCTGTTACCGAGAAAGAGCCCATTCTGTGAAGATCTAGGGGAACTGCGTTACAGGCAGAAAGCACAGCTGATACAAAGGGCCTGTGGTAGGAATGAGTTTGCTTTGTTTGAGGAACACAAAAGTCAGCATAACTGGGGCACAATTAGTGAGACAGAGAGTAGTAACTAGTGGCAGGGATGGAGGGGTCTGCAGGGCCAGGCCATGGTAAGGAATTTCGATTTTACTCTAAGTGGGAACCACTGAGGGGTTTTGAGCAGCAGAATGAAAGGGTCTCTCTGGCTGCTGTGTGGAGAACGGAGCACAGGGAGTGGCAGCAGGGAAGGACGCCATGGCAGTGGTCCAGGAGAGAGGTGACAAGGTCATGAACTACTAGGAAGTACTTTGGAGGCAGAGGCAACAAGAACTTGTTGATGGGATGGCAGGGAAAGGAAAAAGAGGAATCAAGGCTGACTCCTGGGTTTTTATCCTGAACAAATGGCACCCTTTGCTGAGATGGGAAGCCTGGGGAGGGGCAGGTGGGGAGAATGAAGGGTGGGTGGGTGAGTCCTTTTTTTTTTTTTTTGGCCGCCCCATGGGGTTTGCGTGATCCTAGTTCCCTGACCAGGGACTGAACCCACGTCCTCTGCAGTGAAAGCACCGAGTCCTAACCACTGGACCGCCAGGGAAGTCCCCCTTTTTTGTTTTGAATAAACAGCCGAGTCTGGAGCTTCGCGGAGAGCACAGGGCAGATTGGTGCCCCGCCAGATTATTTATAGCCATGGGACTAGATCACTCACTTAGGGATGGAGCACAGAAGCTCTGAAATTAATAATAGTAATAACAGCACCCATCACTGAGCACCGTGCTAAATACTTTGCATTGATCCTCTCAGTCCTCGTAACTCTGTGAGGTAGGTGCATTGTTATTCCCATTTATAGATAAGAAAATCGGGACTTAGAAATTCTGCCCAAGGGCACACCGTTAAGTGCAAGCGGAGGTTCAAAGCCAGCTGGGCAGAGCCGGTGCCCTTAACCACTGCACTTACTCCCTCCCATCAGTGCCTGGTGCCTTCAGGAGGTCACTTAGGGCAGGGCAACTGGGTGAAGCTGCCAGAAGGCAGAGCAGACCCCTACCAGAGCACAGCCGCCTGGCCCAGAGCGCCCACAGTGATGTCGGCAAGGCCGTCGCCACTGAAATCTAAGCCACCTGCCACCGATGTGCCGAAGTACTGGAGTCCTGGGGCCACCACTGAGGCTCTGATCCTCTGTGGATGGAGAAACACAAGGTGTCAGGGAGGTAAAGGGGTTTCCTTTTGGTTTAATTCAATCAGCAGATTAGCCTTTGTCCCCACCCCAGGGAGCCCTCAGCTGAGGAACTGGAAAGAAAACATCAAGGTTCTGCCAGGGAGGCTTGAAGGGGGGTGGGGCTTGGCAGGGAGGGTAAGGAGAGCAGGGGGTGGGGAAGAGTAGGGTCGTCCCAGGAAACAGTCAGGGGTCAGTGCAGTGGGCACAGGGAGTACTGGGCACAAGCAGTCCTCCTGTGGGGCTGAGGCGAGCGTGGCTCTGAACTACATTACAGAAACACCACTGAAGCACAGGGTGGAAGATGGGGAAGAGGAAGGAGCCAGGGCAGGAGTGGCGGGGATGGAGAGGAGGGGCTGGATTTGGGAGACGGTAGGATCTTTAGGAGGCAGAGGCTGACAGGCCGAGCTGAGGTCTGGGATTAGCCTGGGTTTCTGCTGTGAGCAGTGGAGGGGTAGGGCCCAGAGGAGCAGCAGGTCTAGAGGAAGAGGATGCTTTCAGTTGGGCATCCTGAGAGTGAGATGCTGGAGGCCATCCAGGTGAGGGGCTCAGGAGCAGCTGGACACACAGGACTGAAGCTTGGAGAGAAACTGCAGCTGGATGTGAGTGAAAGTGCCCATAAAAGATGTAGCGTGGAAGTTGGCAACGGATTCCTGGGGGGTGAGAGCTAGGCTTGGGGTGGGGGGAGGGGTTGGGTGGGAGACAGGAGCCAGAGAAGCGACAGAGAGAGGAAAGAGGATCTGAGGCAGGTCCATGGTCAGGAATGCCGAAGAAGGAGGGAGTCACAGGTCAGGAAAGTACATGGATGTTGCCACAACCTCTAGCCCCACTGGAAGGGTCTGAGGTGAGAACCTCCAAGTGGCTTCTGTCCTTCAACCCCCTGGCACCTGCCTGGCACTTAGGACTGGAGCTGGCTTGGGACTCAGGCCATCATATCTGGGGAAAGTCAGAGTCCCAGAGTAGAGGAAAGAGAGATCTCTGCGGATCACCTGTGGCTGGTTGGTAGAGAGGTCAACCAGCTGGTTGGTAGAGTGTCCATTGTAGATGTACACGCTGCCGAAGCCTACACCATCATCTGCCCCAAAGTCTTCCAGGGGGGCCCCGATGGCCACATCTATGAGCTCATCCTGACTGATGTCCCCCACTGTCGCCATGGCAAAGCCAAATCGCGCATAAGTTAACCCAGGGCGCCCACTCAGCGTGCGTACCAAGGAGAAGGAACCATCCTGTAAGGCAGAGAGGCAGCTCAGCCCTCAAGACAGGGATGCGGGGTGCCCACCCCACTGCCACCCCAGGAAGCGTGCTCAAGGACTTGTTGATTCTGATTCTCCAGCAGGGAGGGAGTCTGTGGCTCAGAAGAGGCAAGAGACCTTCCCGAGTCTGCACAGTGAGTGGGTGGTGAAGCTGGGGTCCTCCTGCCTTGCAGTTCAGGACCAAGAGCTGCACTCGTCTGCTCCCATGACTGGGGTACTGGGGTGGCAATCAGGAGGCCTGGCTTCTCGCCTTGGCTCCACCACACACTTGCTCTGTAAACTGGAGCAAGTCTCAACATCACTGAGCCTCAACTTTCTCATCTGTAAAATGGGAGTAACAACTACCTCCCATAGTTACTGTGAGAAACAAGGGAGATCACAGACAGGATGTGCTTTGTCAACCGTGCAGCTATTTGCGACGTCATCATCATCAACATGAGATGATGGGTGGGGAAAGTAAGAAAGTGGGGGAGGGGATGGAGGGGAGCAGTCACCCCACCAGGCTGCCATCCACCCTGAGCTGCCCATCACCGCCCTCTGGTGCAAGGCAGGGCTGGGGCGTTCCCAGCCTCTGTCACCTCAGCCCCAGGCTGAACAGCCACAGCCTCAGCCAACTTGCTAAGATGATGACTCTCCCACCTGCTTGTTCACACGATACACATAGACTCTGCCCTCCTCGCCTTGAACGTGGTAAAACGGGGCGGCCACCAGCAACAAGTCTGTGGTCCCATCCATGTCGACGTCCACAGGGCACAGCTCAGAGCCAAAATAGGACCCCATCTACAGGCCAGAGGGAACGCAGCTCACAGGAGTGCCGGGGAGGCACGCCCCCACCGCCAGACCCCTCAGCAAAGCTAGACCTCTGCTCTTGCTCTTCCTGGACCACCAAATTTGGGTCAGACCAGATCACTTTGTTCAGCAGAATAACACAGGAGACTGGGTGAACAGCCTGATCCCCCACAATGCGGGAAACCAGCTGGCCCTCAGACACGCAGAGCCGGGGCAGAGGCTGAGTTCTGTCTGAGTTCTGCCCAGGCTGGGTCCCCAACCCACTGTGTGCCCTGGAGTCCACCCCTTTCCCTCTGGGACCTCCAGATCCCCATCTGTAATAACGGGGGCGGGGGTCCTTCTCCAGCAGTACCTGCTCGCCCTCCAGCACTGGTACAAAGTTGGTCTCTTTGCCCTCCTTCCGGAGCTCAAACACAGCCCCTCGCTGCTTGTGCCGTGGAGCCCCTGCCACATAGGAGAGGCCACAGGCCTTGTGCAGCACAGCCACCGAGTAACCTGGGGGGGCAGATGGGGAACTGTGATCAGGATCTCCCACCGGGCCATTCCTTTGGCCCCCCCCCACCTTCCTAGCCAGGACTTCGAAGTAGCTTGGGCAGGGAGGCAAAAATGGAGAGACTATCTTTCTAATCCTTTTAAAATCATCAGCGGTGGCTCCACTTACCCATCCGGCTGCTCACACACGTGTCCCACCACATAGATGGGATAGACACACACGATCATACATACAGCTTCACTCAAAATACACTCCACACACATTCATCACCCAAGTTCATCACAAACGCAGTGCGTGAAGACTGAGGAGGGGTGAAGGGTCACCCACCGCCATTACTAATGGAGAGGCCCAACCTCCCTAGGCAGCTGCCGGGCCCTGGCGCTTTGGTACCAAGCAGGCCTAATTCTCAGCCTCAGGCTCCCTAACTGGGGCCCTTCCCTCAGTCCATGTGATGGATCTGGGCCCTCCCCAGCTAGGAAGCACACTGCAGCCTGTGTCCCTGTACAGGCCCCACACACACCCAGGTAGCCTCCAGGCCCCGCCCTCACCCAGGTAGCTGTACTGCACAGCCTTGGCATCCACTGCCGTCTGGTTCAGGAATTGGCCCTTGCGGCTGCTCATGTTGTAGAACAGCGTGCCCCCCGACCAGTCGAAGGCCCCTACAGCACCGAGCAGCACCTGCCCCTGCAGGAGACAAGGGTTGGCGGCCATCTGAGCAGGAGGGACCCAGGGCCAGCCAGGGTGGCCTCGGGTCTACCTGCCAGCACAGCAAACCCTGCAGGGGGGATGAGGGGCATTCAATGCACCCGGCCAGAGACGCAGGAGGAAGGCAAGAGGCAAACACTGGGTTCCTGCCTTGTACCCATGATCCTGTCAGGGCAGCTGTCCCTCCAGTACCAGCAACCCCTGGGGCAGAAATCCAACCCGGGGCCCAGATGTTGAGCATTTAAAAAAGTATGACTGAGCTTTCCTGGTGGCGCAGTGGTTGAGAGTCCGCCTGCCGATGCAGGGGACACGGGTTCGTGCCCCGGTCTGGGAAGATCCCACATGCCGCGGAGCGGCTGGGCCCGTGAGCCATGGCCGCTGAGCCTGCGCGTCCGGAGCCTGTGCTCCGCAACGGGAGAGGCCACAACAGTGAGAGGCCCGTGTACCGCAAAAAAAAAAAAAAAAAAGTATGACTGAGGGACTTCCCTGGTGGCACAGTGGTTAAGAATCCGCTTGCCAATGCAGGGGACATAGGTTCGAGCCCTGGTCCAGGAAGATCCCACATCCCGCACAGCAACTAAGCCAGTGCTCCACAACTACTGAGCCTGCACTCTAGAGACTGTGAGCCACAACTAGTGAGCCCTCGTGCCACAATTACTGAAGCCTGTGTGCCTAGAGCCCGTGCTCTGCAAGAGAATCCCCCACTCGCCACAACTAGAGAAAGCCTGCGTGCAGCAACAAAGACCCAACACAGCCAAAAATAAATAAATTAAAAAAAAAAAAAAGTATGACTGAGCAAAATGGGGCTCATGCCCTCCAAGTCTGCACAGCCTGAGTCTGGCACCCAAGGCCCACCTGTGTCGAGTGACGTGCTAACTGCACTTCCACCACATGCAAGGACGGTGTCCTCACTGCCCGTATCCCTCCCCGTCTGTGGGGAACAGGGCCTCTGGTGGGGAGAAGTACCCGGCTTGGTAGGCAAGCCCACCGAGGCCTGGGTGTTACCAGTCTGTGTTAAGGAAGCTGTTTAATCCTTGAGCGGAGGACGACATGACCTCCTGTTATAAACAGGGCCATTCTCTCCTCGACCTCAAAGGTCCAAGTTAGGGCGAGCACACAGAAGTGTTTTCCTTTGTCCTAAAATGGCTCTTTCATGGGACTTCCCTGGTGGTCCAGTGGTTAAGATTTTGCCTTCCAATGCAGGGCGCGCAGGTTTGATCCCGGGCTGGGGAGCTAAGATCCCACATGCCTCGGGGCCAAAAAAAACAAAATATAAAACAGAAGCAATATTGTAACAAATTCAATAAAGACTTTAAAAATGGTTCACATCAAAAAGTCTCTATAAAAAAAAATCTTAAATTGGCTCCTTCAGAGGCCTCACCACAGGAGGGCACTGAGAGTCAGGGGACCCCGAGTCCCTGGGAGTCGCCGGGGCCCCTCCTCTGTGGAGAGCCTGCCTGGTGCTGAGTCGGCCACGTACCTCGTCCAGGATCTGGGCGCTGAACCCAACCTGTGCCAGCTGGTAGTGGAGGGCATCTCCGACCGTGCCTGGAAGCCAAGAAGCCCAGTGAGACTGCTGTGGGCCGAGGTGAAGGGAGAAACCAAGTCGGGGAAGGGTCCGGCTTGGCCTCCTCCCAGAGGGAAGGATGTTCTGATAGGATGGGACAAGCATTGGGTTGGAGTAGAGATCTGGGTCCTGCTTTAGCAGCTACTGGCAGCATAGCTGGGAAGAGGGCCCTCCCCTCCCTCTTCCTGGGCCTCAGTTTCCTCACCTGGGAGCTCCTGGGAGCAGGAATCATGCCCCAGTCACCCTTCTTCCTCCAGCACCAGAAAGAGCTTCTCATCAGAGTTTCATGGAATTTGGGGGAAGTGAGGAAGGCTAGGGATATTGTTGCCTTTTTAGAGATGGAACAGCTGAGGCTCAGAGAGGTGACAGGAGTTGCCAGAGTGCCACATGGAGGGAGGACAGGAGTAGGGCTGGAGCGCGGGCCTCGGGCCTCCTGCTGAATGCCGAGGGGGTTGCCACAGGGTGGCCAGGGACCTGGAGCCTCACCTTCCACACTAATGATGCTCTGCTGCAGTTTGCTCAGCAGCCCATCCAGCGCTGAGTAGTTGGTCACCTTGAAGGCATGGTCCTCATCGGGGTCCGAGGCGATCAGCTTCAGCTCGTTGTATGCCCTAGTTTTATTAAATGCATCTCCCACCTGCACAGAGGCCCTGGGTCAGTGGGCCAGCACCGCGAGGGCTCTCCAGGCCCAGAGAGAGAGCTGAGCCCCTCCGCCTGGCCTTCAGGGCCCCCCATCACTTCCCTCCTTCTCTCCCTGCTCCCTGTTCTCCGACACACTCTACGTGTGTTTTCCTGAACACACCGGGCTCCTCACCCCTGCCCACGCAATTCCCTCTGCCTGCAGAGCCCTTCCTGCCTCCGCTGTGCCCTAAGTCAGCTACTCCTCTTTGTCCTCCGAGACTCAGCTCAGCACCCGCTCCTCCTGGAACCTTCCCTGACATCCCTCCTGTGGGCTCCCGGGGTGTCCACTGCTCTCTCCATCACTGCTGGGCAAGTGAGCTATGACCGCCACTGGGAAATGAGCCGTCTGCGGGGAAGACCCTGAGTCGGGTGGGGGAGTGCGGGGTATATGGGACACGGGGGCTGAAAGAAGAGAAGTTGGTGAGTGTTTGTGAGCGCAGCAGGGTTTGGGCAAGCTGCTTACTGAAGCCCTTCTAGGAGCCCTGGCTTCTCCCCACCCCAGGCTGTACAGGGTCACGAGGTATCCCCCAGCTCCTGGTTCTTACCCCAATGGCAAAGCGCTCAACACCTTGCATCTTTGTGGAGTCGATGACAGTTGTGAGGTTGAGGGGGTCCCCGAATATGTCCCCATCAGTGAGCACCACCATGACCTTGGATGCCTTTTCTCTGGAGCCATGGCTTGGTGTGAAGATGTTGTCTCTAAATCGGGGAGAGTAAAGGGAGAGAACTTTGCCAAAGGGATGACTGAGCCCTGGGGAGATTTTATTCACTGACCTGTTTTAGAATTGAAGAGGATTAAGGAGCCCTCCTGGGAGAACAAAGGCTCAAAGAGGGGTGGTGATGTCCCTGGGTACACAGCTGCGTGGGTGGAGGTGAGGCTGCAACACAGGTGTTCTTACCCCTCACCTGCTCCCAATGGAAAGGTGCTGGACAACTAGAGAAAGCCAGTGCACAGCAACGAAGACCCAGTGCAGCCAAAAATAAGTAAGTAAATAAATTTACTTTTAAAAAAAGAAAAAGAAAGGTGCTGGACAGCACTGGAGTCTATTCCTTGTGTGTATGTGTGGGAATAATAATGATATTAAAAACAGTGGCTAAGGGGCTTCTCTGGTGGCGCAGTGGTTGAGAGTCCGCCTGCCGATGCAGGGCACACGATTCGTGCCCCGGTCTGGGAAGATCCCACATGCCACGGAGCGGCTAGGCCCGTGAGCCATGGCCGCTGAGCCTGTGTGTCCAGAGCCTGTGCTCCGCAACGGGAGAGGCCACAACAGTGAGAGGCCTGCATACCGCCAAAAAAAAAAAAAAAAAAAAAAAAAACAGTGGCTAAGATTTACATAGAACTTAGATGCCAGGCACTCTGGTATGCACCGTACATATTTTAAGGCAAGGACTATTATTCTTATTATTATTTATCATTATTACTGGCCACACCTTGCAGCTTGCAGGATCTTAGTTCCCCGACCAGGGACTGAACCCTGGCCTCAGCAGTGAAAGCCCCAAGTCCTAACCACTGGACTACCAGGGAATTCCCTATTATTCTCATTTTAAAAGTGAGAAAATTAAAGCATAGAGCGGATAGGCAACTCGCCCAAGGTCTCACAAGTACAAACTGTAGCTGGGATTGAACCCAGGGAGCCTGCCCACTAAGCCCCTCTGATAAGCACTGTGCTCTACTGCTGCTCGCAGGAGGAGTCTTTGGAAGAATTTTTGGAGGACTGTCTTGGGGTGTCATCTATCAGCCAAGGCTGGGTTGGAAGGCCTCACAATGTCCCCTTTCAGCCAAGGAAGAGCCTGAACCCTGACCCTCTCCTCTACACAGTCTGTCCAGCCACCTTCTCCAGGTAGGATGCCTCAGAGCCTCTGGGCAGGGCCGTGGACTGGCACTCAGTAGGTGTACAGGTAATTCTGTTGCCCTCACACTCACAGGACATGCTGCATGGCAGAGGCAGTCTTGGTGACACTCCCCACTTGAGTGATGTTCTGGACTCTGGCGAGGGAGGCTGTAACGTCTTGGCTGTCCTGAAGGTCAAGCTCTGTCTGGATGACTTCCCCATATTGCACCAGGGCAAAGCTGCACTGCAGGGGAGGGGCCGAGAGGGAAGGAGTTTGGCAGAGTTGCCCAAGGCCACCCCTGCCCCTTAGATGGTTCCGCCTGGAAGCAGTGGAAGAATCCACTCGTTCCTCCTAGTCTCTGGGCAGGAGGAGATGCTCAGGCAGAGGGAAATCTCTAAGCCAGTGGGGGTGGAGGAAGGTGTGGTAGTAATGGCTCCCAGTGAATCACAGACTTCTCCTTGAGTCCATGTCCCTGTGTAGTCCCCCTCTTCCACACTGACTCCGGGATAGGCCAGGTGACTTGCTTTGGCCAATGGGACATCAGCAAATGTGATATAATCAGAGGTTTGGAAAGTGCTTGCCATGAAAGAGTTGGGCTGGGCTGCTGGAGACACATGGTCCAGACAAGCAAGGGCATCTTAGGGTCCAGTCAAGCAACCAGATGTCTGCAGCTGCAGGAATAACTCTAGGCAAGACCAGCAAAAGAACCACCCAGCTGAGCCCAGACCGAACAGCCGACCCATAGAAGGAGAGCAGATCGCTGGTGGATGTTTTGAGGTGGTTTGTTCACAGCGGTAGATAACGCACAAGCTGTGTGAGTCCAACTCTTAGGGAAGCTCACCTCAAAGCACTTCTCATAGATGTTCTTCATCATGTTGGAGATGAAGTCTTTGGCTCTCTGGAAGTCTGGGGGATCAATGCTTCCTGAGCCATCCAGGATGATGGCGATCTCAGTGCCTAGGCCAAGACAGGGAACAGGTCAGGAGTGGGCTTGGCATCTGGGGCAGGAGTGAGGGCAACTCGTCCTGCCCTGAAGGGCACCCACCCAGTTCAAGCCCTGAGGGCTCAGTTCAGGGAGGGCATCAGTGCCGCTCCCAAGAGTGAAGCCTTTGTCTCAGAGGCAGAGAGAGAGCCAGAACCTGCTCAGGCTCTGACTTGCTGCATGAGTCACTCCTAGCACCCCCACTCTCTGGGCCTCAGTTTTCCCATCTGTAAGATGGAGAGAGACAGGGTTGGGACGGGCCAGGCCTGTAGAATCCAGCCACTGCTCTCCATCTTTTGGACCTAGGCACGCCTCACCCCTGGAGGTTGCCAGCCTAGGGAGTCAGCTCTGAGAGCTCTGGGAGCGACCCAGATTTGCCTCTTCTCACCAGCTGCCTCCTCGTCCTCGTCCTCTGTCTCCTCCTCCTCCTCCACCTTCAAATCCCGGCGCAGCCTGGCTGTGTTCTCCATGCTGCTTTTTTTGTTCCTGGAGCAGTGTCCAGCATCCACAGGGGCATCAGGGTCCAGTAATTTTCCTTTAAAAAGTACACATGGAAGAGCTCAGAGTCAGACGGCCTCCTCGTTCACCTCCAGGGAAGCCTGCTTTAGCTCTGCCCTGGTTCCTTCACATAGGGCCTAAGCTGCCTTGCCCCCTCCGGGCCTCTGTGTCCCTCTGCATCTACCACGGGCTGGCGCCTCTTCTTGCAGACCCCAGGATATCCCTTCAGAGCTGTCCAACGAGGGTCCAGTCCTTACCAAGGTCGGAGAAGTAGACCTGGGCACGGGGACGGAGGTCAGGGGCCAGCAGGATGCAGTTGCCTGTGAGCTCTGAGCTGAGGCTCTGGGGCCACCGGGTCGTCACTTGAATGCAGATCTAGAGGAAGGGGAGAAAAGGAGGGGAAAGCCCGGGTCACCCCCAGCCCAGGCTCCTTCGTCGCAGCCACACCCACACCCCCACGTCAGAACCCAGTGGCTCAACCAGGCAGGGGACGCAGGAACAGCTTGCTCACCCCTCACCAGGGGTAGGAGTCGCTGCCTGGGTCAGTGTGCTGGGTCACACGGAGTACCCAGCTCAGAGCCGCTGTCAGCCCTGGGGCTGCCAGGGATACAGTTGGGCTCAGCCCTGAGAATAACACGCCAGTCAGGACTGGAATCCACACGGTCAACCGCAGGGGTAGCACCAGCTCCCCAAGGCCCTCCATCCTCCCCCGCCACACATACTCACCAAAACACCGTGGTGGTTCCGGACAACTGTCACTCCACGGTACCTCCCCTTTGGGATGGGGACATTCTCTGAAACAGTGAGGCCCAGGTAAGGAGGGAGGAATGATGGGAGGCAACCCAGGAGCCAAGGTCAGAGGGCACAGGGCCATCTTGGTCAGAGCCCCATGAGGAAGAGCTGGCCACTCAGAGCATCCTCTAGAAGCTGGATTGGGGGGGCCTTCAAGGACAGGCCTCTCTTCCAGGCTCATTCGGTGTCTCACTCAACATATGCCCCGTGATGTCTGCTCTGTGCCCAGCCTGCGACAGATGGTGATAGGGATCCAGAAACACTGAGACCTGGTGCTGGTCCTCCAGGGGCCCCTGGGCTGGTGGGCAGGCAGGCAGAGAAGCACCAGCTGGCAGGTGTGTGCAGCACCAGGGAGGAATGGCAAGAGGCTGAGGGGCTGGCCCTAGAATCCAATGAACTCCCCCCTTCTCAAAGTCCTGTCTCCGGGGAATGTTACTGCCCCACATCCCCAGGGGCAGAAGTGTAGCTCCTTTCCCTCCCGCCCCACTGTGGGCCTCAGGAGACTTGCATTTTTGAGTCCCAGGATCACTCAGTCACCCTGCTGGACCATGTGCCCTTCTGAGGCAGAGATGGAGGTTGTTCAACACAGCACCTCCCACAGAGACCAGGACTCCACCTGACATGGCCCAGCGATCGTCAACAAAGTGGGCCTTCAGTTGGGCTGGGCGGGATGGGGAGAGTTTGGTCAACGAGCAAATTAGGTCCCTTCCTTTGTTCATTCAAACAGCATTATTGAGCACCTAATATATGGCAGACCCCATGCTAGGCGCTAGGATGGCCACAGTTAGATTGCAGGGTCAGGGTGCGGGGGGAGGCTTGGGTTCCAGTGAGGCATGGTGAGTTGCAGTAGGTTGGGTTTTGGAATCGGGTGGAGTTGGGTTTGCATCTGTGGTACTGCTCAGATGCGTGACCTTAGTCACAGTGGAAACCAAAGGACTTCTCTGAACTGTAGCTTTCTCTTCTGTAAAATGGTGTGGTTTTGAGGATTAAAAGTCCGCGAACCACTTAGCAGAGTGTCAGGTGACTCAGTAAGCACTCCATCCATTTTAGGTTTCATTTTTGTTGTTAGGATTGGGTCCGGAAAGGTGGGTTGGGGGTTAGGGTTGGGTGGGGATGGGACTGGGCACCAGGATGGAAGGCTTGCTGTGGCTGGTGGTGGAGTCTAGGGTGGAGAGACCGGAATGGTTGGGCTGGATGAGTGGGATTCCTAGAAAGGAGGTCCTGGGAGCATTCCCGGGAGCAGGGGCTGACTTACCTACTGGCTGGCAATGGAGCTCATCCTGAATGAGGGAACACTGATACAGGGGCCCTGCCGTCCTGCTGGTCCTGGGACTGGTTACCAGGAGCCTGAGTGAAAGAGTAGGCAGCAAAGTTGAGCTGGTCAGCGATTCCCTTTTCCTCCCTACGTGCCCAGACACAGTCCTTCCATTCCAGGCCCACAGACCCACAGGTTCCCTGTGGGGAAAACTATGGAGAAGACCAGACCTGGAAAGGCGGGCAGGCTCCCAGCCCAGGATGGTGGATCTGCATTACGAGGGAGGCATGGGCTCAACGTTTGCACAGCTCCAGGCAGGAAATGGCTAAATGCATCCCCTCTCTGCCTGCTGGCCCACCCTGACAGAAATGGGGTGACATTGGTGGTAAATAAAGACTCGCTGCTCTTTGATGGCGGTGGGGGGAACCAGGAAGCCACCAGCAGCACAGTTGCTTCTGTTGGGGACAGTGCTGCCTTCCTGGCGGCTGCAAGGGCACCTGCCCCACCTGGCCCCAGTGACAGCACTTCCTGAGAAGAGCACACTTGTGCCCCTCTCCTAGGGGCAGGTCAGAACTGGAGGTTCTGGGCCCCTCTGCCTGGTTAAGGCAGCCTCAGGAGACGTGATTCCCAATGGCAAACTCTGCCCCCTGCCCAGGGAGACAGCAGAGAGCCAGCATCAGTCTAAACATTCTCAGTGTGCATGCTGCCCAGGGAGGATCAGGGCTGCCCCAAGACAGGGAGAGAGCTCCCCATCCTAGGAGCTGTGAGTAGGGGGTGTTGGGGAAGGGGCCCGAGGCTGAGCTTGGTAACAGTGAACCAAGTCCAAGGTTTTATGCTGAGGGCAGTAGGAAGCCACAGAGGACTTTATAAAGGGGAAGCTTTATAAAGGAGAAGCTTTATAAAGGAGAAGCTTTATAAAGGGGATTAGACAGGTCATGATGAGTTACAGTGGTTTGGGGGCCAGGAACAAGGTCATGTTTCCACTTCCTCACCTCCCGTTACTTGACATTTAAAAAAATTATGAAATATATCATTCACTTATCTCCATGGGTGACAGGATAATAATAAAATCTACACCTGTGTGTGTGCCCTACCCAGCTTACCCCACCCCAAGCTGACTTCCACCCCTGACAGGGCTCCTGTCAAGGTCAGCAGTGGTCCACACATGGCCAAATCCAAGGGACACCTTTCTGCCCTCATCTTCCTCAACCTCTCGACAGCCCAGGGCATAAGTAACCATCTCTCCCTTGAATCACTTTCTTTTTGATTCCCCTGACCTCTCTCACCACTCCTTCTCAAACTCCTTTGCTTGCTCATTCACTGTCTGACTTCTAAATGTCACTGGTGTCCCGGGGCTGGGTCCCTGTTTTCCTCGCCCACACACTCTCCCTGGTGATTGATCCCCTCCAATCCCTGGCTTCAATACACCTATCAATGCTGACATTCCCACCTTTATATCTGCAATGCTAGCATCCCTCCACGAGAAGCCAGACCAGCACAGCTCTAGAAAGCAGAATAATGACCTGCCCTGCCCAGAGAAGTCCATGTCCGAATCCTCAGAGCCCATGAATACGCTACTTTTTATGGCAAAAGGGACTTCATAGATTAAGTTAAAGATCTTGTGTTGGGGAATTTATCCTGGATTATCTGGGTAGGCCCAATGTAATCACAAGGGTCCTTATCAGACCCTTTAAAAATGGAGGAAGGGGCCACAAGCAAAGGAATGCAGGCAGCGCCTAGAACCTAAAGGAAGTGAGGAAACAGATCCTCCCCTTGAGGCTCTAGAAGGAACACAGCCCTGCTAATGCCTTGATTTCAATTCAGTAAGACCCACTTTGGACATCTGACCTCCAAAACTGTAAGATAATAATTTGTGCTGTTTTAAGCCACTAAGTTTGTGGTGAATTGTTACAGCAGCCCTAGGAAACTAATAAATAAACAACTGCCCATTGTCTAATAGGCATCTCAAACTTAGAATGTTCGAAACAGAACTATGGTCTTGTTCTCCCTTGCCTGAACTGAACCGTTCCATCTTCCCTGACACAATACACGGCACCACCAACCACTATGTTCTGAAGTCCAAAGCCTGGGGGCACCCTTGCTTCGTCTTTTCACTCATCCCCTTCATCAAATCCATCAGTAAACCCTGTTGGTTTTTCCTCCAAACTATATCTAGAGAGCATCTCTTCTCTCTGTTTCCCCTGACACCATCATCTTGCCTGGTGTGTAGTAATAGCCCCTTGTTATTTTTTCTGTTGTTTGTTTTTTAAATTTGCTCTTGGGACTTCCCTGGTGGTCCAGTGGGTAAGACTCTGAGCTCCCAATGCAGGGGGCCCGGGTTCAATCCCTGGTCGGGGAACTAGATCCCGCATGCATGCCGCAGTGAAGATCCTACGTGCCTCAGCTAAGACCCGGTGCAGGCAAATAAGTAAATAATAAATAAATATTTGTTTAAATAAAATAAAAACTAAAATAAATTTACCCTTGTAAATTACACCATGTCACTCCCCTGTTTCAGCTGCGTCCCGTGCACTTAAGCAAAGAGTCCATACCTCTTGCTGCAGCCCACGGGGCCTTGCACGATCTAGCACCTCCCCACCGCTGACACTCCCCTCCTGCTCCTTTGCTCTCCGAGCTCTAGCCCCGCACTGGCTGGCTTCTGTTCCTAGGCTGCCCCCAGCTCTTTCCTGGCTTGGGCCCTCTGCCTTGCTGTACCCCCTCCCCCCAACCTGGTTCATCCTCATTCCTTGGCCTCGCTTAACTGTCACCTCCTCACAAATGCTTTCTCCAACCAGCCTCACCTCACAACCCAGTTACTCTGCTTTGCATCATCCCATTTATTTCTTTCCCAGAACTTGTCCCCGTTTGATAGCATCCTGTTTACTTGTTTACTGTTTATTATCTGTCTCTCCCCCTAGCCTCTAAGTTCCCCCAAGGAAACTTACAGTCTAGGGGGAGAGGAGCTTGGTAACAGTGAACCAAGTCCAAGTCCTCACAAGTTCCACAAGTTCCCCTTGCCTCTCTTGTTTGCCATGTTATTTCCAGCACCTGGACCAGTGGCTGGCACAGAGCAGAGGTTCGGTAAACATTTGTTAAATGATGACTGAACAACAGCCGAGGCAGCACATGTGGGGGCTAATCTGGGGCAAGGCTGAGGGGCAGAGGACCACGTGCAGCGGAGCCCCTCAATTAGGTCGCCTGCTCAACAACCTTGCCTCTTTCCCCAGACCCCTCCCAGCCTGAGCCTCAGCCCTGGGCCCAGCACCTTATTCTCTGCTCCCCCGCAAAAGTGGGCTCAGAACTGGGATCCAACCCGACCACGTCTTGGTGGGGTAGGTGCAGGCCTGGAATAGCCTCAGCTCTCCTTCCTCCTTTAGGCCTTGGCCCAAGCTGTTTCTTCCGCTTGCAATGCCTTTCAGCTCCTTTTCTTGCAGAGCAATCTTCCCAAGTGCCAGCTCCTCAGGAAGGCTTCCCAAAAGAAGGAGCACCTTGACCCCCTCCAAGCCCTCCAGGAAGCCCTCACCACTGGACACCTAAACTTATCCCTGGCTTTTGTTCCCACCTAGACTGTGAGTTCTTGAGAGACCACCATGTACAGCTGCACAGGCTGTTCACTGCAGAACCCAAGGTTGCCACCCATATCACAGTCACGCAATGCCGGGGGCCCGGGGCCCCGTCTGAGCTGCCCCTGCCGCCCGCCCCTTTAACCACCTCCACCATGGTGGGTGGTCTCTTGATCTCCAGGTTTATCGACTGAGTGGCTGGCAAACTAAACTATAACTGAGCTCACCATCAGCTGACAGCCTCAGGGACCCTATTACACCTGGGCTGAGTGCAGCCCAGCTCCTGGCTTCACCCAGCTGTAACTCATCTCTGTCCTCAGAGTCTATTCCCATGCCGCCCAGGGGGAAGGCCTTCGTTACATTCCACTCCACCCCACTGCAGCGGCCAAGTCCCTGATGCTGCCAGCCCTGGCTGTTACAACTTACAGAGAAACAACGTGAGGGAGAGAGAGGCATGTGTCATCCTTGCACGAGGAGCCCAGCCTGTTCCTCTGCGGCCGGGGCAGCCAGAAGCGCGTTTCCTGCCCTGTGCAGCAGCCCGTGGTCTCAGGCTCCAAGGTTTGAGGCAGGAACCCAGAGGTGCCTCCCACCACATCCTTCCCCCATGCACGTTCAAACCCGTGAGACCCTCTCTGCTTCAGCAGGTGTCCAGGGAGGTTTTCTTGGGCCCAAGTGGGCTCTTTCCCCCACCCCTGGGGGGCTCGGAGCCTTCTGCTCTGGGTACTTCAAAGTCCCCTCCTCCACTGTGGCCTTTCAGCTTGGCTTTTTAAAAAATATATAAGTTTATTTATTTTATTTATTTATCTTTGGTTGTGTTGGGTCCTCGTTGCTGCGCGTGGGCTTTTCTCTAGTTGCGGCGAGTGGGGGCCACTCCTCGCTGAGGTGCGCAGGCTTCTCATTGCGGTGGCTGCTCTTGTTGCGGAGCACGGGCTCTAGGCACGTGGGCTTCAGTAATTGTGGCACGTGGCCTCCACAGTTGTGGCTCACAGGCTCCAGAGCGCAGGCTCAGTAGTTGTGGCGCACAGGCTTAGTTGCTCCCAGCATGCGGGATCTTCCCAGACCAGGGCTCGAAAAGGTGTCCCCCGCGTTGGCAGGCAGATTCCCAACCACTGCACCACCAGGGAAGCCCTCGGCTTGGCTTCTGAGGGAGGGGGGTTAAAGTCTGTTGGGTCTGAAGCTGGAGTGGTGAGGGCCCTGCTGGGGTACTGGAGGGAGGGGGCTCGGCAGGAGATGGTCACAGCATGGCTGAAACCCGGCCTTGACCTTGATGAGTGCGGGGAGTGCAGAACGCTCACGCATTGCAAACTTTGGTAAAACTGAATGCTGACCCAGCTTAGAAGCCACGATCCAGCAATTCCACTGCTGGGCACCCTGTGCCTGATAAAAAGAAGTGCATTCAGCCAGTGAAAGAAAGTGCAGAGCTGGGCCGGGGGTGGGAGTGGGGGTTAACTCTCGCCTGGGATGTGCGTGGAAGGGAGCACATGGCTGCAGGGGGCTTATGCGAGGCTGGTCCTGTTCTGCCTCAATCTGGACGCTGCTTACATGGGTGGCTCACTTTGTGAACATTCGCTGACGGCACTCTGATGACGTGCAGTTTTCTGTGCAGCAATAGAACTTTATCAAGACAAAACACAGCAATGCTTACCTTTAATTCTTCTTCCTGGAGCCAGAACATTCCTAACAACCTTCTCACTGCCCTTCAAGCCTTTCAGGCTCCCCAAACCTTTGTGCCCGGTGACAAAGCACGGCCCACCTCCCCCATCCAATGTCTCATCATGCTCAGTTTCAGCCACCGACGCCTTCCCAGCCCCCCCACCTGGCTCAGGCTGGCTTCCAGACTTCTGACCAAGCAGCTCTCAGTCCTGACTCTCCCTCCCATGCTTTCTCACACTAATTCCTATTCAGCCCCTAAGTCCCAGTGTCGAGGTACATCCTTTGGCTGAAGGACACACGTGCCTCTATGTCCCCAACGCACCCTGGACGTCCCCACAGAGCAGTCTTCACTCCTCCTGTCATCGACCAACTTGTCTGTTTCCCACAAGAGCCTGGGAGCTCCATGAGGGCAGGGACCGTCTCCTTTAGTATCTTATCCCCCTAGCTTAGCCTGGCACTGAGTAGATGCTCCATAAATACTGATGAATGAATGAATGAATGAATGGGCCCTGCCCTCACCACTTAAATCTAATGGTCACCAACCTCTTCACTGGACAGTGAGGAAATCAAGCATGGGGTCCAAGCCCACTTGGCTGGCGTGGCCATGGCCCAAGTCCAGGGCTATGAGGCTGCCTTGGGAGCCACCACTGCCCACTCATCTGCTACCAAACAGAGCTCCACTCAGCCAGGAGCCCTGAGTGCCTCACCTGGCTCTGCCCCAAAGCTATCTGGACCCTGGGCTCATGGCTCAGGGGTGCCGGGTCTGAAGGAAACCCCTCACCGTGGACCAGAAGCAAAGCAAAGCAGCGGCAGGTGAGGGGTGGGGTAGGGAACCAGCCAGGGGCAGCTGGGCAGTGGAGCAAGCACAGAAAGAGCCCTGCCACGAACAAGACAGGGAGAGGAAGGGCTGCTCTAGAGTAAGGGAGACTAAAGAGATACAGCCACAATATGCAACACAGGAACCTTGACTGAACCCTGGCTTAAAAATGAGCAGCTCTAAACGTCATCTTGGTGACAACAGGGGACATTGGAGTGTGTGTCGTGACCCTTCACTGCAGAACTTCTCCTAAAACCAAAGACATGTCTCTAATCAGCACACCACCACTACCTCCATCTGATAGAATCTACATTTGATTTACTTGCTTATTGTCTATTTCCCCTGAGCATAAGGATTTGTGTCTGCTTTGCTCACCACTGTTCCCTCAGGGCCTGGCACACGGTAGGTGCTATTGTATAAATGCTTGCAGAGTGAATGGCCATGGTATAAATAATTCTACAACTTGCCTTTTTCATTTTACAATGTGTTTCGAGACTGATCCAGTTCATTACCACTGCACTCAATTCGCTCATTTTACCTGCTTTCAGTGTCGCATTGGATGATTCACACCTTATGTCTTCCATTTTTCCAACGATGCTTATTTCAAAACAATGTCCCAGTCAATATCTCTAGGTGTGCCCCCAAAGTTCCCTAGGGTTGGTATCTGGGGGTGGAATCACTGAGTCAAGGGCCACCTTAGCTCTACCTGATACAGCAAAATGATTCTCCCAGGTGGTTATACCAACTCACATTCCTACAAGTTCCTGTTTCACCCCATCCTTACCAGCAGAATGCTATCAGATTTAAGATGTTTTACTTATCTAATGGGTGGGTACAGATGAGAAGTTTAAAATACAAAGTAATGCGTATTGGTCTTAAATTTGGCCAGAAACTGTGCCAAACACTTTATGTGCATGAACTCAAATACTCTTTGCAACAACCCTGTGAGGTAGGAAAATATCACCCCCACTGCAGAGATGAGAAACTGAGGCTGGGGGTTGCGTGCCTCGCTATAAATACAGAGTGAAGCTGTCACCGAACCACGGCGACCAGATGCAGCCTCCTCATAACCACCACGCCCGCCTGCCTCATATTTTCCATTTAAAAGAAATATTTTCTGTCACTGTCCAAAATTTCTATGTTGAGCACGTTACTTTTGTAACAGATGAAAGAGCCTTGATAAAATTTGTTTTAAAAGTTTTTTAGCCTTCCCTCCCCCACCCCCGGAGAGCCCAGGGTGAGGAGAGGGGCCGGGGCTGGGAGAACGGGCCCTGAGCTAACGGCCTCCCCCCTGCACGCCCTTCTGAAAGGGGGTTCTCCCCAGGCTGGGGGGTGGGGTGCTGAGGCCTTGTCTAGGGGCCTTCTCAGGCTCCCCAAGGACTCCTCAGTCCTCATGCACCCCTCCCCGTGCCAGGCCCCACTCACCAGGTCTGGTTGGTGCTGGAGTCCTGATGCAGAAGTGAGCTGATCACGTAGGGGACGTCTCCCTTGGGAGTCACCCAGGTCCGGACCATGTCCACATTGAAGGTGGCCAGGGGAGCCAGGCCTGAAGAGAAAAGAAGAACATTTAACAAAAGAGGCACCGTTATTCCATCACATCCTGCAGTGCCACTATCCCCATTTTACAGATGAGGAAAGCAAGACTCCCAAGGATTTTTTATTTTTGGATGCACCACATGGCATGTGGGATCTTAGTTCCCTGACCAGGGATCAAACCCATGTCCCATGCAGTGGAAGTACAGAATCTTAACCACTGGACTGCCATGGAAGTCCCCCCGCTACCAAGAATCTTTTTTCCATGGGAATAAGACTGGAATGCAGGCGTGTCTGACCCAGAGCCCCTGGTCCTCCCACTAAACCAAGCTGTGTTGGCACCAAGGCCCCCTCCTCCAGGAGGTCTTCCTTGGTTCTGTCCCAGAGCACTTGCTACCTTCTCACACCTCCCACTGTGCACTTTCTATACCTGCCACGGAGCACATGCTCATCACCGTGTCATGTACCAAAGTTAAAATAGACTACGGGCCCCAGGGTGAGGGTCTGCATACATCTGTCTACGTACCTGCCCATCGAGTGACCCAAGAGAAAACACATGTCCTCAAAAATACCTCAGAAAACGAATGTTTATAGCAGCTTTATTTGTAACAGTCCCAAACTGGAAACAACCCAAATGTCCATCAACTGGGGAATCGATAAACTGACATATTCAGACAATGGAATACTACTCAGGAGTAAAAAGGAACGAACAATTGACACACACAGCAAGATGGGTGAATCATGAATATCATTATGCTCAGTGAAAGAAGTCTTACATAAAAGAGTATCTATTGTATGATTCCATTTATATGATGTTCTAGAACCAGCAAAACTAATCTATAGCAAAAAAAAATATTGCCTGGGCTAATGTGGGATGGAGATTAACTGGGAAGGAGCAGAAAGGAGCTTCCTGGGGTGATGGAAATATCCTATATCTCTATAGGAGTTTGGATTACAGAGGTGTGCATTGTCAAAAATACATCAAATGGTCCACTTAAAATTTGTGTTTCACTGTAGGTAAATTTTACCTCAAAAAAAAAAAAAAAAAAAGAACCATGAGGAAATATTGAACTCTAGTTGATATGTATGATGAAATGTTTAGGGATGAAGTGTGCTGATGTCTGCAATTTACTTTGAAATGCATCAAAATATAAGACGGAAAAATATATATATAAGATGGCTTGATGGACGGATAGATGAATATATATGGATGGATGTTTATATATAGATGGATATAAATAAACATATTTTTATATATGTCAATTACAATTGTCAACATTTTGTTATATTTGCACTATCACACATATATTTTACATATATGTAATATACAAATATATACATATTGTAAAATCTATACATTGTAAAATCTAAGTGTTGTATGTGGTTGTTCACTGCACAAGTTTTTCAAATTTTCTGTACATTTGAAATTCTTCACTAAAAATTTTGGGGGGGAAATTGATATAGACAGATTGTCCCCCAAAGAGGCTGCACCAATTCATATTCCAACAACAGAATGCAAGGCCTGTTTCCTCACAGCATCGCTTGAGCAGACTGTGCCGACCTCCTCATCCTTGTTTTAAAAGAGTATCTCATCACTTTGTTCCCAAACCATTTTTTAGGGCTTCCCTGGTGGCGCAGTGGTTAAAAGTCCGCCTGCCAATGCAGGGGACACGGGTTTGAGTCCTGGTCCAGGAAGATCCCACATGCCGCAGAGCAACTAAGCCCGTGCACCACAGCTACTGAGCCTGCGCTCTAGAGCCCGCGAGCCACAACTACTGAAGCCCATGTGCCACAACTACTGAAGCCCGCATGCCACAATTACTGAACCCGCATGCCACAACTACTGAACCCACGTGTCACAACTACTGAAGCCCGCGCGTGCCTAGAGCCCGTGCTCCGCAACAAGAGAAGCCACTGCAATGAGAAGCCTGCGCACCTCAAGAAAGAGCAGCCCCCGCTTGCCGCAACTAGAGAAAGCCTGCATGCAGCAACGAAGACCCAACACACAGCCCAAAAAAAAATTAATTAAATAAAAAATTTTTAAAAGCCCAGCTCTTTAAAAAAATTTTTTTGAAAAAAAGAACCTATTTTTTAAATTATGAGTAAAGTCAAGCCTCTTATTATAAGTTTGTTTCCTGCTTATTCATATACATTATTCATTTTTATGAGGTCTTTATTGTTTTCTTACTAATTTATAAGAGCTTTTTGTCCAAAATAAATTGTCAATGTGTTAGAGACTGTTTCTCACTTAGCTGTTTGTTTGACTGGCTTATATTTTTCCCCACATCTACATTTATTATGTAGTCAAATTATTTTTCCTGTATGACTCGAGTTTTGTGTCACGCTTCCCCACTCAGAGATTATTTAATTCACTCATGTTTTCTTCGATATTTTCTTTGTTTCATTTCTTATGCTTGAGTCTTTGATTCATCTAGACTTTATTTTTGCATATATCCAGCTTTACTTTTTCTCCCCCCAAAATGAAATTGTCTCAACATTACTTCTCAAATAGCTCATATCATCCCTGCAGATTTGAAATACCACCTTTATCATTCTCAGAATTTTCATGTGCGTTTTGGCGTCTCCAGGGACTCAGTTCTGCCCCATTGACCTTACTGTCTCCTGCTTAGACACATTCATTCGTCTCCTGACCTTTCTCTTCCAAGACTTCTCCCTCTGGGTACATCCTTTCCGTACCAGTTGCCAGAAAGAATTTTTAAAAGCATGCTACTCCACTGCTTAAAAGTCTAACTTCTTGGAAATTAAGCAATGTACTTCTAAATAACCTAGGGCCAAAGATAAAATCATAATGGAAACTTTAAAATATTTTGAACTGAATGAGAATTAACATAGGACAAATCAAAACTTGTGTGATACAGTTAAAGCAGTGTTTAGAGGAAACGCAGAGCCTTAAATGCATATGCTAAAAAAAAAAAAAAAAAGAAGAAAGAAAGAAAGGCTGAAAACCAGTTATCTAATATTCCATCTCAAAAAGCTAAACGAATAGCAAATCAAGCCCAGAGAGAGTACAGGAAGAAATAAAGACATGAGCATATATCAGTGAAATAGAAAACTAACCTACAGTAGGGAAAATCAACAAAGCTAAAGTTTGGTTTTTAGAAAGAGTAATATAACTGATAAAACCCCCTAGCAACACTGATCAAGAAAAAAAAAAAAGGCAAACACATAAATTACCAATATGAATGAAAAGAGGACATCAGAACAGAGCCTAAGACATTCATGAGATAATAAGAGGAAAGTATATACAACTTTATGCCAGTAAGCTTGACAATTTAGGTGAAAAGGACAGATTCTTTGAAAAATAAATTTACCAAAACTGACAAAAGTGAAATCTGAATAATCCCAAATTTTAAAAACTGAATCCATTAACTCCAGGCCCAGATGGCTTCACTAGTGAGCTCTCCCAAACACGTAAAGAAGAAATACAAATCTTACATGAACTGTTCCAGAGAAGAGAAAATGAGAGAACACTTTCCAATCATTTTGTGGGGCCAGCATGACATTGATATTAGCACCTGACAAGAGCGACACATGAAAGGAAAATTAGCGATCTCTCTCTTTAATGTAGATGCAAAACTGCTAAACAAAACATTAGCAAATCAAACCCAGGGGTATATAAAAAGCATAATACCTTACAACCAAGTGGAGTTTATTTCAGGAATGCAAGAGAGATGTGACGTTCAAAAAGAATCAATTTATTTATCACGTTAACAGAAAAAAGAGGAGAAAAAAATCATATGATCATTATGATAGATGCTGAAAAAGGTATTTGATAAAATACAATACTGATTTGTAATTTAAAAAATTCATAGCAAACTAGGAATAGAAGGGAATGTCTTTAATCAAGAATATCCACAAAAATCCTTCAGCAAACATCATTCTTTTTTTTTGATTTTTTTTTTTTTTTTAATTTTTGGCCACACCATGCGGCATGTGGGATCTTAGTTCTGCAACCAGGGATAGAACCCGCGCCCCCTGTGGTGGAAGTGCAGAGTCTTAACCACCGGACTGCCAGAGTTATTTTATTTTTATTTTATTTTATTTTTTTATTTTATGCCACGCAGCTTGTGGGATCTCATTACCCCGAACAGGGATTGAACCCATGCCCTCGGCAGTGAAAGCATGGAGTCCTAACCAACCACTGGACCACCAGGGAATTCCCAACATCATTCTTATTGGTGAGTTATTGAAAGCTTTCCCCCTAAAATCAGAAATGAAACAGGGATGCTCACTCATACCACCTCTATTCAACATTTTACTGGAGGTTTTACAGCAGTAAGAAAAAAGAAAAAATGCAGAGCACAAAGATTAAAAAGGAAAAAAATAAAACTGTCATTATTTGAGGAGGACATGATTAAGTAGATTGAAAAATCCAACAGATCCACAAACATTGAGAATTAATAAATGCCCTGAGCAAGGTCATGGGATACAGAGGCAAAATACAAAGAACCATTGTATTTCTATGAACCATCAATGATCAAATGAAGAATGAAAAAATTTAAAAGACGCCGTTAACAAGAGCCATAAAAAAATCAAATGTCTAAGAGTAACTCTAACTAGAGATATGCAAAACCTCTACACTAAGAACTATTAAAAGATTGGGAGAGATTAAAGATCTAAAATGAAGGAACAGATGATGTTCATGAATTAGAAGATTCTGTGTTGTTGTCAGTTATCACTATATTGATCTATAGCTTCAATACAACCACAATCAACATCCTAGCAAATTATTGGGGGAAGGGTGATGTTCACAAGCCAATTTTAAAAATTTATATGAAAATGTAAAGGGCAAGAATAGTCAGGCACTCTTGAAGAAGAATAACAAAATTTGGGGACTTATCATTTATCAAGATTATTATAAATTTATAGTTATTAAAACAGAATTATATTGGCACAAGGATAGAAAATAGATCAGTGGGACAGAGAGTCCAGAAACATATGGGCACCTGATTTATGACAAAGGTGACAGTGAGGAACAGTGGTGAAAGAATGCTCTTTTAAATAAATGGTGCTGGGTCACTTGGATATCAATATTGAAAAAAAAAAAAATTAACCTTGACTCTTCTCTCACATCATACACAAAAAGTCAGTTCCTGATGAACTGAAGATTTAAATGTGGACTTAGATAGACCATGTATCTAAATATGAAAAATGAAACAATGAAGCTTTTAAGAGAAAACAAAGGACCTTGGGGTAGACAGATATTTTTTGAACAGGACACAAAAAACACTAGCTATAAAGGAAAGAATTGATAAACTGAACTTCATTAAACTTAAGAACTTCTGTTTATCAAAAGACATCATTAAGAATGAAGAGGCGGGCTTCCCTGGTGGCACAGTGGTTGAGAGTCCGCCTGCCGATGCAGGGGACACAGGTTCTGCCCCGGTCCGGGAGGATCCCACATACCACGGAGCGGCTGGGCCCGTGAGCCATGGCCGCTGAGCCTGCACGTCCGGAGCCTGTGCTCCGCAACGGGAGAGGCCACAACAGTGAGAGGCCCGTGTACCGCAAAAAAAATAAAAAAAAAAAAAAAAGAATGAAGAGGCAAGCCACGGAGAGAGAGAAGATGTTTGCAATACAAATATCTGACAAAAGATTCATATCAGAATCTGTAGAGTTCCTACAGATCAATAAGAAAAAGTCACGTAAGCCAACAGAAAAAGGACATTTCACAAGAGAGATTATCCAAATAGCCAGCAATCATATGAGAAGGCACCATTAGACTTCACAGAAAGGCAAATTGAGATCACCATGTGATACCACTGCACAACCACCAGAATGGCTAAAATGAAAAAGAAAATACCAAGTGCTGACAATGATGTGGAGCTACTAGAACCCTCAAATACTGCTGGTGGGAATGTAAATCGGTACAATCACTTTAGAAAACCATTTGGCAGCTATCAACTAAAGCTGAGTATATGCATAACTCATAACCCAGCAATCCTACCCTAAGGCAAAAACCTAATAGAAATGTGTTCATATATTCACAAAAAGACATGTACAAGAATTTTCATAGCCTACTATTCATAACAACCCCAAACTGGAACAACCCAAAATCCATCAACAGTAGAAAAAATAGGCTGTGGTATATTCACCAATGGAATACTCTACAGCAATGAAAATAATCAACAACAAGGTGGGTTGGATCTCATAAATACAGGAGCAAAACAGAACATACTGTATAATTCCATTTATACAAAGTTCAAAACAGGCAAACGAATCCATGGTATCAGAAGTCAGGGGAGGGCCTCCCTGGTGGCGCAGTGGTTGAGAGTCCGCCTGCCGATGCAGGGGATACGGGTTCGTGCCCCGGTCTGGGAGGATCCCATATGCCGCGGAGCGGCTGGGCCCGTGAGCCATGGCCGCTGGGCCTGCGCATCCGGAGCCTGTGCTCCGCAACGGGGGAGGCCACAACAGTGAGAGGCCCGCATACCGCAAAAAAAGGAAAAAAAAAAAAAAAAAAAAAAAAAGAAGTCAGGGGAGTGGTTACTCTTGGGGGTAAGGTAATAACTGGAGGGGGCCATGGGAGGTACTTCTGGGATGTTGGTAATGTCCTCTGTTCCTTGAAATTGGTATTAGCATGTGGATTTGATTTAATCTGAAAATTCACTGATCTGAATTTGTCCATTTTTGCGTGTGTTGTCTTCAAAAAAGTTTACATTAAAAAATAATAATTGCGGGGAGGGGGGGGAGGGATAAATTAGGAGTTTGGGATTAACAGATACACACCACTATATATAAAATAGGTAAACAACAAGGATGTACTGTATAGCACAGGAAACTATGTTCAATATCTCGTAATAACCTATAATTAAAAGAATATGAAAAGAATATATATGTATATGTATGTATGTATAATGAGATCACTTTGCTGTACGCCTGAAACTAGCACAGTATTGTAAATCAAGTACAGTTCAATAAAAAAATAATAATTGCAAGTGTCTGAAGCACATTGAATACACAAAAATTCCAGGGGTTCATAATGATACTTAAAAGATAGAGAGAAAACAAAAACAAATCAAAACTGCATGTTTCACCATTGGAAGTAATGAGGGCATTATGCCCTTACTCTGAAAATTGACCATTAAAGGGAAAGCATTAAGCAATTTTCTTGCCTTTCCTGTATGCGCTGCATTTCAGGGTCACCAAATGGTCCTAGTTGACGAGAAAAAGTTCTTTACAGAAGAATCGTTACTAATGAATGTGGAAGGAATAACAGAACCATAAAAACACAATTTTGCAAGTCATAGTGAAATACAACAATTAGTTCAGGCCGCTATCATCAATGGATGAAGCTACTTAGATGAGATTTTGATAGAGCACTTCACAATTAGGCTGACCACTCCCCCCAGCCCACTAGTTCATCTCAGGCCGCTAGAGTGGGCCCCCAAGGCATGTGTGCCTCCTAGTATGACCCCCTAGGAAGAATACTGGGGCCCAGGACACTGCATTTCTAACAGCTCCCATGTGATGCCCAGGCTGCCAGTCATCAGACCACACTGAGAAGCAACTCTCTAAAATACGTTGGCAAAGGAAACAGAAAAAAGGGAGTGAGATAAATGCAGGACGTATGGCAAAATCCTCCTGTTTAGAGGATGCTCGCCAAAAAAGTTAAACCTGAATTTAATGAAGGCATTAGCGCTAACTTCCAAGTTTCGGGTAATGTAGGGGATTGAAGGACAAATCACATCGAGAGGAAGCAAACGCACAAACCCTGAAGATGTTCTGCAAGACAAGCAACTGAGCTCTGCAGTAAAGTGAAGATTTGAAACAGACACACAAACCTCAAAAATGAGCAAGGGGGTCACTCTAGACTAAGAAAGGCATAGCAACCACACGTGATGTGTGGGTCTTGTTTGGCTCTTGATTTGAACTGTTAGAAATAGACATTTTGAGACAGTCAGGAAGATTTGAGTTAAGAACTGGGTATTAGATGATACCAAAGAATTACTGTTAATTTTGTTGGGTGATGAGAACATTATGGCTGTGTAAGAAAACATCCCCAAGTACTTCAGAAATGCGTATTGAAGTCCTGAAGGGAGAAATGCCTGATGTTGGGGATTATCTTTCAAACAATGCTTCCGAAACATTAATGTGCAAACGAATCACCCAAGTATCTTCTTAAAAATGCAGATTCTGATTCAGTAGGTCAGGGAGTGGGGCTAAGATCCTAGTCTAACCGCCGCTAAGTGATGCCAGGTTGCTGTTGGTCCCCCAGACCAAAATGTGAGCAGCAAAGCTTCAAAATACTTTGGTAAAGGAAACAAAAAGGGACAGTGAAACATATAAATGCAGCAAGCGCGGCAAGATCTTGACAGTTGTGTCATCTGGGTGATGGGTATATTGGGTTTATTAATGTTATTTGCTTTATTTTTGTACATGCTTAAAAATTTGTTAAAAACCAACCTTCCAGGGACTTCCCTGGTGATCCAGTGGGTAAGACTCTGTGCTCCCAATGCAGGGGGCCTGGGCTCGATCCCTGGTTGGGAACTAAAACCCACATACACGCCACAACTAAGAGCCCACATGCCGCAACTAAAAGATCCTGTGTGCCGCAACTAAGACCCTGTGCAGCCAAAATAAATAAAACATTAAAAAAAAAAAAACAACAAAAAACCCAACCTTCCAAAGGCTGAAGGAGCAGGCACCCTGTGAGAGGGTAGTGTCCACTCTCTCCTCTCAATTCCCAGTCCCCCTCCCCAAGCCTGGCACAAAATAGACATCTGTACTTTATTCCTTTCCCTTTATACCTCTGCCTTGCCTGGAGTGATTGGTAGTGACTCATAAAAATATACCATGTGCTAAAATAAAACTTGTTTTAAAATAATGGGGCAGGTCAAAAAACTAAAAAGGGAGAACTACCCACTTCTTACAAGGGGCGACTGGAAGGCATTCTTTCCCCTTTTTACCATCTGTGTGACTTAAGAGACATGAATTGAAACCCCTGTGGTAAGTCCAGCCTCCTCCCCCGGCATCCATGGTACCTCCCTGCTCAGCCCAGTGCCCCCTCTGCCAGCTCTGCTCTCTGGTTCCTCGATACCCCACTTCCTGAACACCATCTGCATACCTCCTGCCGCAGGGCCTTTGCACAAGCAGTTCCCTCTGCCCAATGTGCCTTCCTCATCACTCTCCCACCTCTGCCCCATCCTTTGGGGCCCTGCCCCAGGAGCCAATCCAGATTCTCAGCCAGAGTACCCCAGTGGTCCCTGAGCTCCCTTGGCATCCTGTGGGGTCTCTGTCTGGCTCTGACTAAATCGTGTCTGGGTCAGAGTGATCTGTGATAAAGTCTGTCTCCCCAAAACTGTAATCTGATTTGAGTCATCCATGACACACCCCCAACCACTGAGTCCCGCTCAGCACAGTGCCAGGCCCAGATGAGGTATCCTGGAAACATCAAAGAGGGCCAGAGATTCCTGATCCCCTACCCCACCCCCCACATCCCCATTTGCTTTGTTCAACGGAGGGATCTTGGTGCAAGATTCCTGAGGGGAGGGAAAGGGGAGGAGATAAGCAGAGACCATTACAGCCACCTTCCTGGACCACCTGCTGTCCTCCAGGTACCATACTCAGGTGCTGAGGCTCAGAGAGGTCGGGTGATTGCTCGTGGCCCATCAGCAAATTGTAATTTGTGTCTGGGGCCCAGGTCTGCCTATTTCTAAAGCCTTTAATAAAAGCTGGAGGCACTGCGGCGGCAGGGGGCGGGGGGTATGGTGTAAACAGAGACCTGGCTCCCCATCGTGCCAGCAGCTCAGAGCTGGGGCAGACCTCTGGGTTATCGAGCTGGTCATTAGGTCAGTGAGAACACATTTATGTGTGTGTGTTCAGGAGTGTCACCGGGTCCGCTGAGCTTTCCCATAAGGCCAGCCAGTGCCTGGGGTCCACCAGGCGTGGGCCGCCTTGCTGGGGCTGACTTCCCCCAGGCCCTTGCCGTGGTCCCTCTGCTCAGGCTGTGCCTCCATCAGGGGACCCCCTCTCTTCCCACTTCCCACTTCGACTCAGAGGAGAGAGCATGAGCCCTGGAGGGAGACAGTCCTGAGTTCAAATCCTCGCTCTGCCACGGAGTCCCTGAAGGACCTTGGGCTTGTCACCTCACCCCAGTCTCCCCATCTGTGATGTGGGACCGTGCAGACTAGTGGGGCAAGGCCGGGCGCAGCATCTGACATCTTGCAGGCTCAGTATGTGGGTGCTAATGTCAGCGTTATAACCACAAGGGAGGCCTGCCACATTCTCTGACAGCCCTGCCCGCCAGCTCAAGCCCCCCTCTTGGGCTGCCAGGGGTGAGAGCCCTGCTGAACCAGAGTCTGTCACCACAGCGCCCACAGGGCCGCCTCTCCAAGCTGTCCCGGCCACACAGGCCTGCTGAGCCAGGGTCCCCTCCATCCTGTCAGCCACCGCTGCCTGCACCCACCCCCTATCTCCCCCATCACACCAGGCAGTTTAAATACACATTCTCACAGTACTGTCCTCGGTTTAGCAAACTGAACCCGGAGGGGTGGATGCAGGGCAGGGAATGGTTTGCCCGCACTTATACAAGGAGCCGGGCCATAGAGCTAGGACTAGATTCAGCCGTCCTGACGCCCAGTCCAGAGCACCCAGAAAGGTCTGCAGGCCGCCTGTCCCGTGGGGCAGCTTACCCTCCACCCACCCACCTGGGTCTTCCATGTTGAGCCTCATCATCTCAGCCCCAAACCTCATACCTCAGTCCCCCACCCCGGCTCCCTTCACAGGCTACCTAATAACCATGGCCGACAGGTCTGGGGCAGACAGTGCTGTGCTCTCTGCTAAAGTGCTTTTTCCTCCTAAACATTTCTCATAGGTGTCTCCCCTTCCCCCTGCCCTCCTGCCCCAACCCCCCTGGATGGGACCTCGGCAGTGGCTCCTCATGGGCCTGTCTGCCTCCCCTTTCTCCAGGACTCCGCCTTCCACACCACAGGCACGTCCCATTGTCACCTCCGGGCTAGGGGCCTGCTGACCTTCCCACTGCCCTCAGGGTGTGGCCCGAGCTCCCTCAGCCTGGCACTCTGGGCCCCCCCCACTCTCCACCAGCACCCTGACCACCCACGTGGCCCCCAGCTGCTCCCCAAGCCAGCCTCCCAGAGAAGGTCGGAGGCGTCTGGCTCCTGCGTGGACCGCTCTCCACACCCGGCTGGCCCACGAACACTGTGCTTGCCTTACCTCTGCCTGGGATGCCCTTTCCCCATCCCCTGTGTGCCACCTGAAGGCATTCTCAGTGGGCCCTCTGGCTGGGGACAGAGGGTCAGGGTCATTGTGTGCGTGTGGGCTGCTCCCCCCTAGGGCCCAGCGTGTCCTGGTTGTGGGGCACAGGCAACGTCAGAGCAGATAGCCTTCTGTTCCCACTCAAACCTCACCCTGCGTCTCCTTAAACACACTCCTCACACCCGGGTCTCTGTCCGTACTGTTTCTCCTGCACAGAAAGCCTCCCTTTCACCCCGCACCACCTGTCTGCACTTGCTAAGCACCTCCCCCATCCTCAGGGCCACCGTGGACACTACAGTCCCCCATCCTCAATGGCCAAGGTTTCCCAACACACACTTGCACTCAGGTCTGGGGTTGTGCCCCGGGCAGAGGCAGGTCTGACACCTCCCCACTCCCCCAGCAGGACCCAGCAGGGCCCCCGGCACCAGCCTGAAGTTGGTGCAACAGCAGAGCCGGCCCTGGACTGCTGGCTTGTGTACCACTGTAAGGTTTTACAGGCCACTAGCAGAGTTCCCTTCCTCACACGAGCGATGTAGACGCAACCTCTGAAACCCTGGGGGGAGAAGTGAGTGGCTGTGGTCACAGATGAGTCAGGGTGAAGACTGACCTGGGAACAGCAGGCTGCATGGTAGCAGGATGAGATGGGCAGCTCCAGGGTTTCAGTGTGTTTGTATCTGCATCTGACTGTCTCAGACAACTGATGTTATCTCATCTGCTCCCACTGACGAGAAGTGGGCATCACCACAGTGGGTGCTTGGGAAGGGTGGAAGGTCAGGCCAGGAACAGTTTGGATTGTCTCCAGCCTAGGGAGGTGCAGCCAGGCACAGGATGCAGGGCCCTGGGCCTGGGGTCACTGTCTGAGGGGTTCCTCCACCCTCCCTGGCATCTCCTCGTCACTTTCTCAGACTCTCTCCAGCCCTTAAGACTCAGTGCCAATCTCACTTCCTCCAGGAAGCTCTTCATGATTGGCCCATCCCTAAATCTCAGGACCTCACAGCTTGGAGCAGAACTGTCATCGTTCCATTTCTCCCACCCAGACTGGAGCTGCTGGGGCTCTGCTCTTAGCCCCAGCCCGTAGCATAGCCAAGGTGCGGGGTAAGTGATCTCATTGCAAGTCTGCTCTATCTTGCTCTCTGCTGTCCGTCAGCCTGGGGAGTGCCTTAGCCTCAGAAGGGGTTTGGTAAGTGTCATCTGGATTGACATTGTTGAAAAAGGTGCTGGGGTGATAACTGGTCTTTCCAGAGGCCACAGGAGACAGAGACAAGAGGCTCTGTCTTTCTAGACAGGAGACAAGGAGGCAGAGGCTTGGGCTTGAGTCCCGTTTCTACTAGTACTTGCTTGTAACTATGGCCAGTCATTACTCCTCTCTGGGCTTCAATCACCTCCTCTCTACTGGGATGGGGTGGACCAGGGTATGGACACACTTGGTGATGGGGGATCAAAGCCATAAGCCATAAAAAGTGTGAGACCTTCTCCACACACCATATGTAACTGAAAGTAAAGGGAAGTCTAAACTGTAAAATAAGGAAAAGGAAGTTCAACAAAGTTTTGATCTTTCCACGATGACTATTTTGATGTTTTTTAAATATCAAATATTAAAAGGTATCCAAAAATGTATGCTTTGCTCATGCCCCATGCATGTTTGGCCTGCCTCTTGGGTGATCTGGCCCCATGGTGGGTGCTAATTCTGAGCCCCCTCCCAGCCTGGCCTCAGCTCTCAGCCACTGTCTGGCGTTTACTAGCTGGCCCCCACCCATCCTTAGGGAGAACTCAGGCTCCCAGCAGCCCTGAAACTACACCTGCTTGATGTCCAGTCTCATTCTTCTGACCAGCTCCTGGCCAGCGCAGGAGGCCCCCAGGAAGCCTGCCAGATCACTACACAGGACCACCCTTGCCTCAGGCTGGATCTGAGCAGCACCCAGGGGCTCGCTGACCATGCTTATTCTCATCCCTGGGGCCTAGTGGCTGGGTGCAGGCTCCTGGCTTGGCTTGCCCCAAGGGGCTTCCATAGGAGTTTTAAAGGTCATACGGGACCCCAGGCAGTGGAGAGGGAGTGTCCCCTCCCCCATACAAGTTCTCTTAGGGGCCCTAACGTCAGGAACAGGAAGCAGGCCCCCCACATGCGTTCGCCGCACGGTCTCTCATCACTGCTCACCTGCGCACAGGGTCCTCACCTCCCTCAGCTGAACCAGGGGGCTCCGCTAGGTGGGTGGGCTGCACCAGCCTCCACACTCTGGGGACAAGCTTGGCACAGACCTGAGGGGCTGCCTGGAGTGGGTTCCAGGGGAGAGGGCCTGCGTGGGGAGGGGAGCTGGCGGGAGGAACAGGAGGCAGAACCCTGGAGTCCAAAGCCACATGCTGTCAGCAGCCAACAGAGCCTCAGAGGTCCTTCCTAGCCTGGGGGTCTGACCCACAGAGCAAGACGGGCTTCCAGGGGGAGTCCCCAGACTTTCTCTGACCTCAGGCTCTGAGCCCCACCAGAGACACGCAGATGGACAGGCTGTGCAGCCCCTCGGGGCAGGGGGTGAGGCTGACTTACTGGTCATGCAGAGCAGAGTATGGAAGAGCCACATCCTGGCTGGAGCAGAGGCAGCGGCGTGGGCCTCGACTTGCTCAGCTTCCCTCCGCGGCTCCAGGGCTCCGGCAGCCAGGAGGCGGGGACAGAGGCGCACACACAGGCAAGAACCACAGGCAGAGGCACTTTCAAGCAGACACAGACGCTCCACTTGTACACGGCTGGCTGCGTGGCTTCCTCAGCAGTTGTGGGCTGGGTCCTGGGAGCTTAGAGACACCTGCCAGCCCTGCCCCATCACCCACGCTTTGGTGGTGAGCCGAGGTTTGGCCTGGGAACAGAGCTGGATGATCTCAGCAGATGTGTGAGGTGCAGGAGCAGTATTAATCCAGCCGTTGTTTATCATCCATGTGGGTGGGTCCCAGCCCCATGCCCTGCCCTGGAACCCGCCACTACACACCCCATCCCAGCGCCTGGCCCAGGGTCCTTCCTACAGAAAGCACCCTCACAGCTCGGGGCTCTGGCACTCCGCCTGCGCACGCGAGGCCCTGAGACTGCGGAGGGTCAGGTGAGTGGAAAGACCCACGCGCTGCCTGAATCGCTGCCTCAGTGCAGCTTTGGTTGCATTCTCTTTAACACCTGACTACAGCCCATGATGTGGAACTAACCTAACAGAGCCCTGGGCTACCAGAACAACGGAACAAGTGAAACTCCATGCATCTTTCAGCACACCTTTGATCCAAGCCAGCAGCCCGAGGACACACTGCCGACGGCCTGCAGTCATATTTAAATGCCAACTTCACAATCTGTCCAATTTTCCCTGTGTCACCACGTCTGTCGCAGAAGGAAGTCTCTCCCGCGCCTCTGCTTCCCAGACTGTTGGCCGTGCAGAGCGGCGCTGTCCAGCAGAACTCGGCGATGAGGGTCCAACATGGGAGCCCCTAACCACGTGTGGCTACTGAGCCCTTGAAATGTCACCAGTCACTGAGGAACTGAGTTTTCAATTTTATTTAATTTTAATTAATTTACAATCAAAAAGGCAGGGGACTCTATGTCTCTCTCACATGAATGTCTGCATCTCCAGGGAGAGCACTTTGAAGAGTTAATATAAGTGTTAAAACACAGCAGACAATGGTGTTGACTTAATGACTAGATGAAAATCAATTTTACCCTGTTTCTCACAGTGAAAGCCTGCTTGGCCAAAGTTCTGTAAAGACTGATGTCACTTACAACATTCTTGCATCGTTTGCTTTGGTCTGACAAAATACCTCCAACTAGCACGATAGTCCCCTGATGTTACACGGTTGTTTGAATAGAGATTACGATTCACTGTTTTTCACAGTATATACCATCCAACAGAGAAGTTAAACAGATGAAAAAGCAAAGCTCCGGGTCTGATGAGTCGTCTGCCAGATCACTACGAAGATCATCCTAAGTTGGCTTAACCTCGTCATAGGCCAGGGTGCTGGCTGTCTTCCCACACTCAGGGCTCAGTGACTCTTTCCCTCCCTGTTCCCAGTGCCAGGGGCACTTGGCAGAGCAAGGAGGGGCTCCCCTCCCACCACTGGCCCAGAGCGGGAGAGAACAGACCCAGGCCGCAGAGCAGAGCTGCAGTAAGGACAGGCTGGAACCCACGACTGCAGCCTGCTGCAGGTTTCTGAGAGAAAACAGGACTTTGGTTTGGAGTGTGAACTTCAGGACATCTCTGGAGGCCAGGCAAAGTTGATGAGTGGATGCTGGAACAGGTGCAGGGCCGTTTTCTGCATCTTTGGAGACTTCCAGAATGCTGAATCATCCTGATCCATCTGAGGTGTATTTTCCAAGCTTGTTGGTGCCAGCACAGCAGACCCCTAATCACGAGCACGCAGGGGCCCTTCAAGCCCTTCTGACAGTAACTGCTGTCCCCACAAACCCAGACTTAAGGTCCTAAGTCAGAGCCAGGCTATATAATGCTCCCGGTTCACAGAGCCTAATGCAAGGCCAGGCATTCAGTAGCTACATCCAAAAGCAATGTGAAAATGGCTTCTTAACTCATTTTACTTTAAACAAATGGTAAGGGACCAACTTGAGGGAATTCTACAACATAACCGGACTGAACGCTTCAAAGACGTCAATATCATAAAAGGCAAAGAAAGGCAAAGGAATTACTCCACATTATAAGAGACTAAAGACAGGATATTAACTGTAGTGTGTGATCCTGGATTGTATCCTAGACCAGAAAAAAACATTATTGGGACAGTTGGCAAAACTGAAGCATGAACCATGGATTAGGTACTACTGTACTGATTAAAATTATACATTTCCTGAATTTGATAACAATACTCTGGTCATATGAGAGACTGTCCTTGTTCTTAGAAAATGTACACTAAAGTATTACATTTAGGGAGTAAAGGGATGCAATGTAGGCAAATAACTCTCAAACAGTTCGTGGTTGGTGGGGGACAAGGGGGTGAGGGGGGAGGGAGGGGAGGAAGAAAAGAATGAATAATGAAATGTGGCAAAATGTTCTTTGTTCTACCCTCAAAACTATTCTGTAATTGTTAAATTATTTCACAATGAACTGTTTTAAAAGTTAGGGGATGGAGGACACACGTTCAGCCTGAGCTAAAAGGACTAACTGCTTTGTCTGGAGAGTGGAGAGCACAAGTCACCAGGGGATGGGGGCTGTCCCCACAGGCCTGCCTCCTCGCCCCCAGACACAGGAGATACTTCTCATTACCCACTTGCCTTCTGAGTCCTAGGAGGCTGGGAGGAGGGCATTTGGAAGAGTGAGGATGTTACTGAGACTAGACACGGGACTGCAGCGCAGGACAGAGCTGGCAAAGGGGCACCGGGAAGACTGAAAAGCAGTCGTAATCACTCCCATTGACTGAGCGTCAGGAGGGGACGCAGACTCAGTGCCAAGGGCCTTCCACGCAAGCCCTCATCTGATCCTCACAGCCACCGTACTCGGTTATCCCGATTTTGCAGATGACGATGCTGGCTCAGAGACAGAGGTTAAGTAATCTGCCCAAGGCCATATGGCTAGTAAGTGGCCGAGGTGGACTCAATCAAATGGGTCTGTTTCCTCCAGAACCAGGACTCTGAACTACAAACCTTACTGCCTTCAGACCCATGGATCAAAATCCAGTCTGTGGGCTTTTAAAAAGCAGTGACCTCATTCCACAAACACACACTGGGACCCTTGCATTACTGGGTGCCATGGACTGAACTGTGTCCCCCTCCCCAAATTCATATGTTGACGCCATAACCCCCAATGTGACTACATTTGGAGATAGAGCCTTTAGGAGATAATTAAGATCAAAAAGGTAGGGCCCAGGACTTCCCTGGTGGCGCACTGATTAAGACTCTGTCTTGGGCTTCCCTGGTGGCGCAGTGGTTGAGAGTCCGCCTGACGATGCAGGGGACACGGGTTCGTGCCCCGGTCCGGGAAGATCCCACATGCCGCGGAGCGGCTGGGCCCGTGAGCCATGGCCGCTGGGCCTGCGCGTCCAGAGCCTGTGCTCCACAACGGGAGAGGCCACAGCAGTGAGAGGCCCGCGTACCGGAAAAAAAAAAAAAAAAAAAAAAAAGACTCTGTCTGCCAGTGCAGGGGACACAGGTTCGAGCCCTGGTTGGGGAAGAATCCACATGCCATGGAGCAACTAAGCCCGTGTGCCGCAACTACGGAGCCTGCACTCTAGAGCCCGCAAGCCACGACTACTGAGCCTGCGTGCCACAACTACTGAAGCCACGCGCCTAGAGCCCATGCTCTGCAACGAGAAGCCACCACAATGAGAAGCTCGTGCACCACAACGAAGAGTAGCCCCCGCTCACCGCAACTAGAGAAAGCTCACGCACGGCAATGAAGACCCAATGCAGACAAAAATAAATAAAATTAAATTTAAAAAAAAGGTAGGGCCCTAATCCAATAGGCTTGGTAGCTTGAGAAGAGGAAGAGACACCTCTCTCTCCAAGAACACGCACCAAGGAAAGGCCATGTGAGCACACAGTGAGATGCTGTCTGCAAGCCAGGAAGAGAGGCCTCGTGTGAACCCAACTACTAGCACCCTGATCCTGGACTTCTACCTTTAGACCATGAGAAAATAAATTTCTGTTATTTAAGCCACCCAGTCCATGGTATTTTGTTATAGCAGCCTGAGCTGATTAAGACACTGAGCTACCTCCTAAAAAATCTCCCAAGTAAAACACAGAATGGTGTGTGTGCGCACTGGGGAAGGGGGGCCGAGCGGGCAAGGGAGCAAGGGAGAGGATCTCCTTCTCCTTTCATAACGGAGGGCTGCGGCGGGGGTGTTGCACTGGCAAAACTGGTGGTTGGGGTGCAAGGGCTTAGGCCTCTTGCTTGCCCCCAACTCTTTCCCGTCCAACTTACACTCCTGATGCTCCTTGGGAAAGCTCAGCAAAGATCCTAGAACTCACATTAGCACTAGAAGGAAACCTGGAGGTCATCCCACTTGAGCCCTTCATCTGACAGGCAGGGACACTGAGGTCCCAAGAAGCGAAGGGACTCGCTTGGGTTTTTTTTCAAGTCTGCAGAAGAGATAGAACGAGTTCCCAAGGCTCCGGGCCCAGCCCCAGCCGTCACCCCAACTGACCTCCCCACAAAAGACATTCTACCTGAGCAAAAAAGTGCCGTCTCCTGCTCACGGGCCCTCTGACGAACTCTTGCCATTAAGAAGAGGTGACGCATTAAACACATGACAGCCCAGGAAGGGACGGGAAGGCCTTGTCACCTCTCCTGTCGATGGTGGGTCCCTTGCTCTAACCAACACTGGTCCCGAGGCAGGGGTGACACAGTCTGAGGTAACACAAAATCTCAACTACTGAAGAGTCTGTCATCCAGAGGGGGCCTCTGGAATTGCTCCAACAAAACCAGGTAAGAACCCCGGGTGCCGGGTGCTGACTTTGGTGGGTTAAAGACCACCCATACCCTAGAGTTGTATTTATAGCAGAGCAAAAGCCCCCTCCAATGCCTCACAACTATTTGAAATAAGCTTTTGAGCCAGCATTTCCCTAACTGCTCCCAGGAACATCCAAGTTCTGTGAAATGTTCATAGAATTTCATTTTTTTTAAAAAAGGCTACAGTATGATTTTTCTTCTAAGATTTATTTTATAAACATGTAAGAAAAGTTCTACATTATTATTGGTCAGACTACACAACAACAGTCTGCCTTGAAGCCAGTATGCTGCTCTCAGGTTCATCAAAGACATTCTGTCCTTTTAGTTCTTCAAAGAAAAAAATGGTTTGACTTCTAATTTACTTCTCATTGTGTAAGATTTAAAAGCAAATACTTGTACATCAACTTATTTGTGCAGCAATTAATTAATCTGTGAAGCCGTCATTTGCTGTTAACTTTCATCCAAATTGCCTGTTAGCATTTCACCATAACTTTAAAACTGCTCCGCGTGACGGTGGGAAGCCTACTTTAGGCAAAAGGGTTGTTGCCAGGAACGAGTTCTGTTTCTTTGGGTCTTCTTTGAGCTGCCGTCACTTCCTCACCAATTGGATCAGATGCTAAGAATCGGCCCAGCAGTCTCTCTTTGGGGCCTCTGATCCACCGCCGGCTTCCTTTCTTGGTCTCCTGGGTGCAGATGAATACTTTCTAAAAAATATTCTGGATTATCTACATGACTCTCCAGCAAATTCTTTATAACGCCAGGTAAGCTTCAGCTCAGATATAGCCAGATCATCAAAATTTGAATTTCATGGAGGTCTACTCAATGAGATTCTTTCTTATGCAAGTGCAATTTATGCACTTGCGAACAACCTTCCTCTTTTTTGAATCTGGTAGTCTCCGCTAGAAGCAGACTAGCCTGCAGACAAAGGTGCCAGGGCTAGGTTGGGTTCCCACAATTCATTCATTTGCCAAACACTTTTCAGGCACCATTTACTCTGGACTGGCCTGGGAGGAGGAACAGAGATAACGACATGAAGCAGCCTGCTCACAGGGGCTGCTAGCAGGGAAAACAAAACATGAAAATAAAGTGTTGTGTGTACAAGGCAGAAGCACGAGGACGAGCCTGTAAGAGGATGCCGGGGCTTCAGAGAATGGAGCTGTTCCAGCAGCTGGGGAATTTACACATCCAGCTATGTGTACAGGGTATCTGCCAGGTGCCAGGCACGGCACTCGGACTGGGGAACCCCATGACCAAGCCAGACGTGGCCCTGCTCTCACGGAGCTCACAGTCTAACATCAAGACAAAGTAGGAAGAGGGAACTGCGATCCAGGGTACCGGTGTGCTGGCTTGAGGGGGTACAGAGATTTGGCATTACATACATATTTCACTTAGGCAAACATAATGGTATTTGTCTGAAAAAGTTAGGGAAAAAAAAAAAGTCAAGGAAAACAATTTTAAGTCATTTGGGCCATTCCATCTGCCACTCCGCTCCCTGAGCAGACAGGCGGGAGGGCCAGAGGTGAGCTTGTGCCCCTGCTGCTCCTGTGGCCTGTCTCGGTTCCCAAGAGCCTCTTCAAAAGCGAACTGCTCGCCTGAGTGTGAGTCTAACACCTACAAATAAGTGTTGCTTGCATAACACGGCCCTATTTGCAGTCTAACCACTTCTGGTGCTCAGCTAAAGAAACAGTGACCTATTCCCGCACAGGCAGGAACCAGCCGCACTGCACCTCGCGATAATGGTCTTCAACCTGGCGCCTTCCTCAGGGTGTCCGAAAGGAATTTTGATTACACTCAATTTTTATCCTAGGCATGACTTTATAACCTAACCCTGGAATGTAACAAGACTCCTTCGTGGCAGTACCACGGCCACATAACAGGGCCAATAACCTTGCTCTGGAAGTTGCAGGTAGCTTCCTGGAGAGGTTTATAAGTCCTTGAGGATGAGGGAGAGGAGAAGGCAAAGCCGAAGTGGGATGAGGAGAGGACCAGGGGGTCACTGGGGGGAGGAACAGCACTGAGCAAAGTCTGGGAGGCTGGTGAGACCAAGATGCCTCCAGGAAACCAGTAAGCAGAAAGTAGAGGAGGATGGGGAGAAGAGGCTAGAGATACTGCCAGAGGCTAGATCCTGACCAGCCTTGTGAGTTATCAAAGGGGTTCAGAATTTATCCCATCGGCAGTGGTGATGCTTTTAGGCAGAGGAGTAATAGGAATAACCTTCGTAAGCATGTTCACCCTGAAGCACATGAAAAGATGCCCAACATCATTAGTCATCAAGGAAATGCAAATCAAAACCATAATGAGATACCAATTCACATCAAAACATAACAAGTCTTGACAAAGATGTGGGAAAACTGGAACCCTCCAGTTTTGCTGGGGGGAATGGAAAATGATGCAGCCACTTGGAAAAACAGTCTGGCAGCTCTTCAAAAGGTTAAAGATAGAGATACCAGAGGACCCAGCAATTCCACTCCTAGGTATATAACCCAAGAGTAATGAAAACATATGTCCATGTAAAAACTTGTACATGAATTTTCACAGCAGCATTATTCATAACAGCCAAAAAGTAGAAACAACCCACCGGTCCATCAACTGATGAATGGATAAACAAAATATGGTATATCCATACGATGGAACATTACTCAGCAATAAAAAGAAATGAAGTACTGATATATATTACAACATGGATGAACCTCGAAAATATGTTTAGTTAAAGAAACCAGTCACAAAGAGCCACAAAGTGTATGATTCCCATTTATATGAAATGTTCAGAATAGATAAATCCATAGAGACAAAAAGTAGTTAGTGGTTGCCAGTGGGGAAGAGGGAATGGGGTGCTGCGAATGGATGCAGGGTTTCTTTTTGATGATGAAAATATTCTAACATTGATTACGGCAATGGATGCACAACTCTGTGAATATACTAAAAGCCACTGAAGTGTACACTTTAAATGGGTGAACTGTATGCTATGTAAATTATATCTCAATAAAGCTGCTAATAACACCGAAAGTTCATCCCAGCTGCAGTGTGCAGAATGGAGAGGGAGAGAGAGGGGAGAGGAACCAGTAAAGAGGCTACTGCAGGGATGCAGAGGGAGAAGACAGTTTCTGACCTACGGAGAGGGACTCGTGGGGTCAGGCTAGAGGAGGCCAGGGGAGGAGAGGTTCCATTGTGTGCTGGGCTCCACAAGCTCTCCTGGGTAGTTGGCACCTCTCCCAAGGTGGAGAGTGAAAAACAGAGATGAGGTATCTGTAATTATTATCAAGCAGCAAAAACGTATCTAAAATCTCATATGTGTAAAGACTAAACCGACTGTCCATCTTTGCTCCCCAACTCCCAAGGAAGGGCCCGGGCTTCCAGAGCACTCGTAAGATGCTGCAAGATCTGAGTGCTTGAGTGGGCTGGAGAGTGAGAGGCTAAGGCCAATAACTTTGGGAAATAAAACTTAACGTCTTTAAAGGTAATTTTCTGGGCTCTGCGTGTTTGTGAGAACTGCAAGGCTGCTGAAGTAGGCATTTTTCTTGGTCACGTCAGTTTTAACAACACACCACCGCCCTTCCTGAAAGTCTTCCTTGATCCCTAGCAAAAGACTGGTGAGGGCTGAAAGGCCATGGGACAAGTGGGCCTGAACTACTGGTGGGAAAGGGTCATGACTGGGAAACACAAGGGAAAGTCTGAGAAGGGGAGTTTTCTGAACACTGCAGAGAGCATGTCAGTGGGGGCCCTGACCATGGGGACCTCTTTGTCTCACTAGTGGCCCAGAGACTGGAATGGGGTGGGGGTAGTCCCGTCCACAGCCTCATGCACACCCTCAGTTGTCTCCTTGACCCTCCCTGCACCTGTCTCAGACACTGGTGCTGGCCAGCCCGCTGCAGCCACCACTCTGAGACAGCAAAACACCATTAAGACGCACCAATGAAGCCAGCAGCTCTAGTACCAGCCCATTCATTTGCTAGAAGGGGAAACTGAGGCCCAGGCCCACGGAGCAGAGCCAGGGGTCGGCGTCTCTGACTCTACAGTCCCTGCACTTCTCACCTGACCAACCGCCCAGACCCTGGCCCCTCCTCAAGAACCTGGTTCCCAGCTGTGTGCTTCATGAGCAAAGAGCTGAGAAACCTCAGAAACCTTAGGTCTTAACTGGCAGAGAAACCAGAACCAGCTCTTTCCTAGAATCCCACTAGGAAGCTGAAACATATCATGGTTACATGCTCTCATCTTTCTACAGGGAGGGAAAAAGCAGGTTAACCAACAAAACATGGACAACACAGTTCTTGTTGCAAGTCTCAAGTCTCCCCGCCTTTCTTTATTAAACAAAGCGTTCGTTCCACCCTCCATCGCACCACGCTGCAATCAACTAATCATGTGACCACTAGCTCAGGCATGAGCAAAGATCTCTAGAACCCTGAGCTGCACTGGGTGCTGAACATTCCAGACAGGTGAGGGGTTGTGACACCACACAAGCAACACAGGCTTTATTCTCTTTAACTCCTAAGCTCTACTGAATTGAAGTAAAACACTATTTTTAAGCCTGCAGAGGAATACAACACTAAATACTTCAAAATAAAAATCAGACAGGAACACAAAATAATCTACCACCTTCTCATGGTAAAATAATCTGAAAGGAGTTTAGAAATAAATGAACTAAAATTTCTATAACTATTATCTTATTTGCCAGTTTTGAAGAAGTCTTCAAGTGCCAGAACTTGGAGACAGAAAGAATAAATATCAGTGTATCACTTCTGAAGTGATAATAAATGACAGGTTCCCATCTCAGGTGGATGGGTTTTTTTCCCTACAGCGGCCAAAAAGCAAGTTAAACTCTATGTACAACAGACAGACTATACAGTTGGGATCATTTAAAAATAATGAGGCTCCCCTCTTTGCCTTCTTCCGAAGTATATAATATATATTTAACAGCACATAAGAAGACATCACTTGAGCTTCCCTCGTAGCCAAAAGGAAATATTTTCACATATAAAAATTAAAAATTTAAACTTTTAAATCATTAATATTTTTTAAACATAATACAGACTTAAAAATTGTTCAACATGAACCCATGACCCCACCCCTAGCACAAAAATCCACCCCAAATCCCAAAGTCACAGTTTTTTGTTCCTAAAAATCCCACAGCACTGAACTTGATCTTCACTTCAAGCTGATCACTAACAAGGCCCCCTAACAGAAATCCCCAGGGAGGAACGAAGGGCGATCGACGCTGCGGCTCTTATCTACCTGGGCGGCACGGGTGCACCTCTGAGGTCAGGTCCATGAGATTCGGCCCCCACACTAGGATCCTGGAAGGGTGAGCTGGCAGCTTCCCTCATCTTCCCCCTCGAAGGCTGTCCAATAAGCACCTGGGAATTGACTTTTCTTGGGAAAAGGGTGCTGGTAACAGCTGTCAGGGCCAAGGCAATAGTGAGAAGTTCAGTTCTCTGCTCTTTGGATGAACTGTGTAAAACATTTCTTTTAAAAGACACAATGTTAAAAATATTAAGAAAAATGTCTACAAAATCTGGAGGGCTGCCTTTTCCTCAAAGGGTAAAGCTTGTGGGGTGGTGGGAAAAGAAGTGAGGGCCCAGAACTATAACTCTGCAGCAAAAGATTAGATAGATGCCCTTCAAAACATGTCACATTCTTAAGATGTCTTGCTGCAGTAGCAAGAGTGGAGGGTGACTGCGTGAGCAAGAACGGGAGGGGCACCAACTCCCGCATGGGGGGGTCCTACTGTGCACCCCACCCTGCAAAAGAATGTCAGGCTTTAGGGCAGCCGCCTTGGGCCCCAAGGGCATCAGGACTCTGCCTCTGAACCAGAGCTGCTTTCCCGACTAACTTCAATCTGGAGAGATGGTAAGTTATCTAACCGGCTCTTCTTTTGGCGAGACTGTTCTTTCTCCTTAATCAGAGCCCCCCATGCCCTTTGCAGCTCGGAGTCATCTTCCTCTGTGCCGGGCGCCCTGTGATCCACTTTCTTCGTGTTCTTTTCTTTGGTCTTGGGTGCAGATCCTAAGCGAGTCCATAAACTACCTGTTTGGGTGAGAAGGCATTTCAGCTCTGGCAGTCGATGCTGAGAAACAGGGGCACTGGCAACACCTGACGTGCAGGAAGCACGGGGCGGGGGGTGGGGGGGCCGTTGGGGGTTGTCCGTGGCACCTGCAACCATGGTGCAGCCTTGGGCAGATCCTCTCCTTTCCCTGGCTGCAGTCCCCTGCCTGCAGACTGAGAGAACTGGACCCAACGGGAGATTCTCTCAGCTCGGGGATATGCGCCCCCCCAACCCCATCCTACCCCATGCTAGGCACATCAGAATCACCTGGGAGGCTGCTTATACTACACCTGCCCCTGCCTGGTGAGACTCACCATCCCGTCCGTGTACAACTTCATTCTGCCAGGACTGGGCCATTCCCAGATCTTCCCAGCTACAATATTCTGCAAACTGACGGGCCTGCTACACTGTCAACTTTCAGATTCTGCTCACTCTCCATTAATTTTTCAAATATTAATATTCAACAATAGAGAAATACATAGAATTTCATAAGATAGCCACTCTGTAAGGCAATTAAAAGTTTTATTTATAAGGGCTTCCCTGGTGGCGCAGTGGTTGAGAGTCTGCCTGCCAATGCAGGGGACGCAGGTTCGTGCCCCAGTCCGGGAACATCCCACATGCCGCGGAGCGGCTCGGCCCATGAGCCATGGCCGCTGAGCCTGTGCATCCGGAGCCTGTGCCCCGCAATGGGAGAGGCCACAACAGTGAGAGGCCCATGTATTGCAAAAAAAAAAAAAAAAGTTTTATTTATAAAAGCTCTAAGAATGTGGAAAAATGACTATGATAAGATGATATATGAAAGTAGTAGTATATGTATATGGGCAAAGACTGGAATAGCATGAAACTAAAAAGTATTTGTGTTAAACAGAAAGAATCAGGGGTGAGGTTTTTTTCCCATTTTCTAAATTTTCCACACTGTTACCATTATGATGATGATGATGATGATGATGACGATGACTATAATGAAAGAGGAAAAATAATTTATTTTTGTCATATGCTATTTCCTGCCTTCTGCTAACAAAGTATTTCTGTGCTACACCCATTGTCTCTGCTCTTACCCAATTCCCTTCTCCATCCGTTTTCAGTGTTACCAACCTGATTTCTTCTCCCGAGTATCGGAGTAGAGGCCTTTAACATCTTGCCTGGGAACACCTAGCCTACTATGTACATCAGAAAAGGGCTCTCTCCGAAGGACTGGGTTACTACTAAAAGCCTTTTCCGGAGAATGTGGTCTTTTTCCTAATCGCTGGCGTATATCTAGAAAAAGAAAAAAAAGTACTACCGTGACCACGTGCATATGCTTTGCTATCTGTACTGTCAACCTGAGATCTCTGCAGGACCTAGTACCAAATCTCCCTGAGATTTGGACATGCGCTGGACATGGGGCCCAGCACAACCAGGCTTTTAAGAGCCTTCCCTCTACAGAGTCTGGATTCTCTGGGAAAATTCAAATGAGAATCCCCAGGGGCTCGCAGGGGGAAAAAAACCTTAGCTGACTGCTCCAGAAAGGAACTTCTCAGGCAGAATTGTCTGCTTTGTGTTTTCTGTAGTAGAATCAAGCAGAGCAAATAATTTACGAACATTTTGGCTGACAAGAAATACTGCAAGTTCCCTGAGGACAGAAGCCACAATCTCTGAACATATAAGAAGTTCTCAATAAACTATTACATTGAACAATAGTTGTAATGAGACTGACAAAAAGCAAAGGATCAGGGGCTTCCCTGGTGGTGCAGTGGTTGAGAGTCCGCCCGCCGATGCAGGGGACGCGGGTTCGTGCCCCGGTCCAGGAAGATCCTACATGCCTCGGAGCGGCTGGTCCCGTGAGCCATAGCCGCTGAGGCTGCGCATCTGGAGCCTGTGCTCCGCAACGGGAGAGGCCACAACAGTGAGAGGCCCGCGTACCACCAAAAAAAAAAAAGCAAAGGATCAAGGGAAGATGTCCCAAATCAAATTTGTTTTTCTCCAAGCCCCCCCGCCCCCAAATCTGCCTGTCCTCCTGAGCTCCCTCTCACAATAACAGCAACCACAAAAACACATTTATTAGCAAGTCCCTGTGCTGGGCTTTCACCCACCTTGCCTATGCTCTCTGAGGACAGCACCCCCATCTTTCAGCCCCTCAGGCTTGAGCCCCTTGGCTTCTCTCCCTTTCCTCCCGCACTTCCCAGCGCTGAGTCTTCTTCCTCTCCAAGGCTGACATTGGCATCAATTCTGCCTCCACCGTCCCTGATCTAGTTCAGGCCCTTGTTACTTACTTAACTCTCTATCACACCCTACACTGCCACCAAGTTACCTTTCTAAAATAGATATAAGATCAGGTTACTTCCCACCTCAAAAAAATTAGGTTTGCCAACTGAGATCCTATTTCCTCTCCGAGGCCTCCCTCCACAGCCACGTGCTCTGAGAAGCATCCCACAACAGATCTTCCCCCAACAGATCCACCTCCCCTCTCTGCTCCCACAGCCCACTGCTTACAGTGCCCTATCACAGCACTTACTCCATTCTGCTTCAGGTGGAATTACCTGAATGTGCGCCCTTATGTTTTTCCATCTGAGTTCTGTGATGACTTTGCATCCCCTGCAAAGACTTCTAACACTCCCAGCACCTAGCCCTGGCACATAGCAGGCATGGCCAAGTACCCACTATATGCGTGTTTACACATATAAACTAACCAGTTCAAACTCTTAACCATTTATACAACAACCCGACTTAATTTCTATTATCCTTATGTATAAAGTATACCAATGACATACAGAGTAAAATAATTGTTGGGGACAAAAATATTGAAAACGAGTATTGCAAAAGTCTGATTAAATTTCATGTCCTAAAGTTCCAATGCCTAACCCAAAATTTAGAAGTGATGAATCAGGACTACTAAATTGGTCCATAAATGACAGCGTTTTACCCAAGAAGCTACCCCTGTCTGCATTTGCTTTCTGGAACTCAGAATGAAGCCCAGATACACAACTCAACAATACCTGTTTTAGCACTGCTGCCAGGTGGCCGTGGACGTGTGTGTTGACGCTTTTCATCTAACAAATGTCGGACATCTGCAAATTTCTCAGGTGTTAATTTGTTACCAATTCGGTTTTTTATATTGCTTGTAGATAGAGTATCTGCCCTCATGGAGTTCCTTTAAAAAGGGGGATAGGGGAACAGTAAACCAACTTGAACTGTGGGAGAACACTCATACAACAGTCTCATACACTCTGGAAAAACAATTTAAGAAACCCAATCTAACATGGCCAACATTCACTTACAACACCATAAACCAGTAATTATTTGCTTACAAAAGCCAGGACCAGCCTGCTATAAAAAGGCTGCTTGGGGTTGAGCAGGCCCGAGTCTTCCAGGGTGGTTTCCACACATGGCATCTGCGAGCTATCGCAGAGCACGTACCTGCGAGCCCCCTCCTCCTGGGACATTCGCTAAGTAGAGGCCTGCAGAGGGCTGGAGGCCTCTGCTCACCCAGGCTGTGATCTGGCTGTAGTCTAGATACAACAGAGTCTACAACCCCTTTCGTTAAAGGACAGACGTCTCTGCCAAAGACCTCTCCCACCACGTCAGGGGACGAGTTCCATTATTCTGGCAGCATTTGCCACTGGAAAGTTCTCTGAAAACTAAAAATAAGGATGTGAACAAGGCCATACAAACCAACCAGCTTACAATTTTTTTCTTCCCTTTTCCCAAATACACCATCAAGAACTCTTAGAGAGCACCCCAGCCTCGAGCCCTCTCTGAGCCATGCATACGCGATCTGCCCTCAGGAATCTGCTCAGCTCCACTGGTCATCAAAGAACGCATATTAAAATAACTGTATTTTTTCGTCCATGAATAGCAAAAATCAGAGTGATAATACCTAAGGTTGGTGAATTATGAAGGCAACAGGTGGTCATTTGAGTAAAACCTTTTTGGAAGGAAATTTAGCAACATCACGTTTTAAAACACGTGCCTTGTCTTATGCAGTAACTAGAATTTATCTAGTTGGTGCAACAGTAAGAAAACAGAAATCCAGGGAATCCCCTGGCAGCCCAGTGGTTAGGGCACCACTCTTTCACTGCCGAGGGCCCAGGTTTGATCCCTGGTTGGGGAACTAAGATCCTGTGAGCCCCATGGCGCAGCCAAGGGAAAAAAACAAAAACAAAACAGAAATCTCCGTCAATAAGGGATTGGTTAAATAAACAATGACACTTTCAAACAATGGACTACATGCAGTTGAAAAATAGCAGATGTCTACACTATATTAAATGGAAAAAGCATATGTCAAAACGATATAAACAGTCTAACTTAATTTTTGTACAAATGTATCTATAATTTCTCTATGTGTTATGTATACACATAAAACTAGCAAGAAAGGGCTTCCCTGGTGGCGCAGTGGTTTAGAGTCCACCTGCCGATGCAGGGGACACGGGTTCGTGCCCCGGTCCGGGAAGATCCCACATGCCATGGAGGGGCTAGGCCCGTGAGCCATGGCTGCTGAGCCTGTGTGTCCAGAGCCTGTGCTCCGCAACGGGAGAGGCCACAACAGTGTGAGGCCCGCGTACCGCAAAAAAAAAAAAAAACTAGCAGGAAAGTAATTCACCCAATTGCTAACAGTCGTTCTCTTAGAAGAGGATGAGATTATAGGTGACTTCACTTTCTATATCGTCTATAGTTTTTATAACAAGGATCACCTCTTGTACATCTAAGAGGAAAAATCAGATGCTTTTATTCAAATTCTACAAAGGACTGAAATTAGAAAAGATAAAAGTGGATATAAAATTAAGAGGTATTAAGAAGAACTTAGTAATTTTTTAAATCAAATTAAAAGCGAGCACTGATAAAAAGAAAAAATATTTTTACCTGATATTCTTCAACTGAGATTCCACTTCATCAGCATACATCGTCATTTTCATGCTCTTCTTTGGTGAAGGAGTAGAAATCATTTTCAGTTCTAGATCATAGTCCATTTCATCCGAGTCTGAGCTGCTGGCACCGGACCGCCTCGATGTGCTCCGCTCCCGGGTCTGCTTGAGGGCTGGGAGCTCCTCCTGGTACTCCACCACCACCCTGTCATCAGCATCCATGTCCTGGTCCTCCTCTTCCTCCTCCTCCTCTTCCTCCTCTACAATGGGTTCCTCAGGAACATTCACTAGTCCTAAGGAATTTAACCAAAAAATATTAGGAAAAGCCCTAAAACTAACAAATCCAATTTTCTATTCTACATCAGTGACCTTTTTAAAAGATGGGATTCCCATCCTTAGAGTTTACTGGGGCGTTATCTATAATAGTGCTAATCTGGTTACCATTCTGATCCCTACAACAAAGAATGTCTAGGTGAAGCATGAACTAGCAGCCTGATGCAATATTACAAAGTTATCTAAAATACAGACCCTCATCATTATTCACAGATTCTGTATTTGTGAATTTGCCAATTTTATTTGTAACTCCAGAATCAAAACCCATGGCACTTTCGTGGTCATTTGTGGACATGCATAGGAGCAACAAAAAATTTGAGGCACCAGCCATGCACATTCCCAGCTGCGGGCAAACAAAGCCACATCTTTTTTGTTTCATCTCTCACACTGTAAACAAGTGTCCTTTTTGCAGTCCAGTGAGTGCTAACTTTTAACACTTGTGTGGCTTTTATTGGTGATTTCCCTGTTTAAAATAGCCTCTGAGCATAGTTCCAAAGCTGTCTAGTGTTCCTAAACACAAGAAGGCTGTGATGTGCCGTATGGAGAAAATACGTGTGTTAGATAAGCTTTGTTCGGGCATGAGTTACACTGCTGCTGGCCTTGAGTCCAATGTTAATGAATCAACAGTATGTAGTAAATGAGGTGTCTTTAAGCAGAAACACACATCAAAGTTATATATTGATCAGTTGACAAAAATAGTGTGATTAGAGTCTCTGAATGGTTTTCAATGATCACGGTGACTTTATAGAACATAACCGCCATGAATAATGAAATGTACCTTTAAAAGTCATGGAAAAATGTGTGTAAGTGGAATGCTTGAAGCAGAATATAAAATATATGTCCACAACAGTTGTCATAGTATTTATTGTGAAAAGAGACAAAGGAAAAATGTAAAATGAAATCGTTTGTTAATCTTGGAGTGCTAGAATTAGAGGCAATTTGTTTTTTAATATGAATATAAAGATTATATAATGAAAATATTTTAAAGTAACTGAAATTGGAAAAGCCTAACTGTGTATCAGAAAAGTATGTGCGTTAAGATGCAGATTTCAAATATACAAGTTTGGATATTCACATTACATTAAAATGTAGAGATTTCATCTCTCCCTGTCCCTATTACAATGATAAATGTGTACGCGTGTTATTCTGTGTTTGTATGCTGACTTGGCTGGTTCTACGAAGCATATAGAAGATTTTCACAGATCAGATTCAAAATAAACAAATCTTTATAAAACATAATGAAAATGGTTCTTTCACAATAAGCACCAAAAGGAAGGAAGGGAGGAAGGGAGGAAGGGAGGAAGGGAGGAAGGGAGGAAGGGAAGAGGGGAGGAGGGGAGGAAGGGAGGAAGGGAGGAAGGGAGGAAGGGAGGGAGGAAGAGAGGAAGGGAGGAAGGGAGGAGGGGAGGAAGGGAGGAGGGGAGGAGGGGAGGAGGGGAGGAGGGGAGGAGGGGAGGAGGGGAGGAGGGGAGGAGGGGAGGTAGGGAGGGTGGGGGGAGGGGGAGGGGAGGAGGGGAGGAGGGGAGGTGGGGAGGGTGGGGGGAGGGGAGGAGGGGAGGAGGGGAGGTAGGGAGGGTGGGGGGAGGGGGAGGGGAGGAGGGGAGGAGGGGAGGTAGGGAGGGTGGGGGGAGGGGAGGAGGGGAGGAGGGGAGGAAGGGAGGGTGGGGGGAGGGGAGGAGGGGAGGTAGGGAGGGTGGGGGGAGGGGGAGGGGGGAGGGGAGGAGGGGAGGAGGGGAGGAGGGGAGGTAGGGAGGGTGGGGGGAGGGAGGGGGAGAGAGAGGAAGAGAAAAAGAAAAAAAAGAAAAGAAAAAGGAAGAAACAAAATGAAACCCAAGTCATGATATCCCACCTTCCTGAGGCATTCACGTGCACAAGCCAGTAAGCACAGAACAGTAAACATAGCAGCTTGTTTTCATCAGACAAAGGAACGATAAAATCAACTCATCCAACAAAATAATTTAAAAAATTTGTTTTCATCAGACAAAGGAACGATAAAATCAACTCATCCAACAAAATAATTTAAAAAATTTTTTTTCACGCAGCTTTTGATATTAATAGGAAAATTAGATTCCTAAGAAAAGTTTTAATTTTTCCTACATCTTGCCTTTATTGTTAGAACAGCTTTTATAAAATCATTTGACCTCTTTGTATGGGCAATTTCAAATTAATTGTGACTTGACTTACTTTCCTATATGTTGGCAGAGGGTGAGGGCAAGGAAGAGAGGATGATAAAGTTTGGAACCTTAAGAGACTGTATTAAGAACAAAAATATGGTTTCAGGAGCCAAACATGTGTCTACCCAAGAGCTGAGCAGGCAACTACCGGAATGTCGGTGTTCATAGGATGTCAAGCCAACGTCGTCCCCAATCAGGGCTCTCTTCTTGATCACATCCCGCTGAATGCGACGGGAATGGTATCTTCGCTTCCTGCAACATTGCCAGCATAAGCACATAATCAGAAACCAACAGGAAGGGCCTTGAAATCCACTAGTTAATTTCAGCTACACCCTGACACAATGTTAGGTGCTGAAACAGAGATATTTCACATGAAACTGAAAGTCAGCATTCTCACACCATTTACCACAGTTAAAAATCTTGAATTCTTGCTTCTTGTTTTCCTTCACGTCCACATATGGTGTTGACATTCCACTGCAGAATACCAACTGAAGGATTATGAAAAGCTTACGTACTATTTAAACTATTGAATTTTAAGGTTTTGGACTCACCAAGAATTACTAAGAATTCCTTTCATGCCTCCGTAATTTGGATTCCCATATTTCATGTAATACTGACTTCTTCTCGCTGCTCCAAGTTCCTTTTTGTCATCTAAAAATTAATTACAACAGTTACCAAGGATTTCCTGTGAGTGTGAAGACAATGTTGAATGGGTTTAAAAAAAAAAAAAAAGAATGTTTTTCATGGCTGGGATCAGATCAGCACAATCTGCCAACAAAAGGGAAAGATGCACTATAAACACTCACTCTCTGAATGCCTCCTAACGCAGTGCCTTGTGGAGGGGGTGGAGCAAAATTCAGAGATGAGGGAGGTTAAGCTGCTGTTAGGGAGCTGACTTCATAGAGAAAATACTATTAACAACAATACAATATACTAGGTTCCAAGAAGCATAGGAGAGCATCAGTTATCACCAGTGTTCAGGAATCAAAAAGGCTTTTAGAAGAGGTGGCATTTTCACTGCCCCCTGAAAGATGATATTCATTTCTGAATGACAACACTCCAATAACACAGAATCAGGGTCAAAGAAACAGATTATACATAGGTCCATATATTTGGCAAACCATTTTTTTTCCAGTTTACCGTGACGTTCCTCAAAATGGCTTAAAGAAACCTGCACAGCACCATATATCCAGAATGCACACAAATGGTCCCTCGAATAAGTAAATGAAGAAAAGACCCCATTTATCAAGTTAAAATGCCAGTTAACAGGAAGAAAAGGTGGTCAGTGAGCACACCTATTTTCATAATATAAAGGTCTCTTGACAGCTCCCTGGGCACTCACTGAACGCAACAGATGAACACCAATGAGAATGTACCCAGTGCTAGAGATAAATTTGGTGGCACAAACCAGAATGTGCACCCTACAAAAACATACCCACCAGCTCCTTGGAGAAATGGCTGATTCCAGATCTGGGGCAGGGAAAGTACAAGTTGAGTCTGGCAAAACAAGATGTTTTATTGTGCCATAAAGTAAGAAAGATCTCAAAGAATCATGAAGGCGTGTCAAAAGAACAGTTTGAAGAGGCTCTACTGGCCAAATCCAAAATAATTTGTGAATCAAAATAATGATAGAATGGATGATAACCCATTGAATAAAACTCCATGAATCTAAACTGATATAAGTAAAAAAGATAAGTAAATACATAAACAAATGGGTAAAAAAGGGAAAGCTCTTCCTTACAGCAGACTGCCAACTAATAAATGAGAGAGCTAAAAAGTCATCAATGGATCTAAAGCTACTGCATGGAAGTTGGATGAGGAACAGGCTATTTACATAACCTCAAAGCATCTCCCCACAAACCTTTAAATTATAAATGGAAAAACAGTAACTTTATAGTGGAGAAACCTGGCAATCATTACCTTAAACAAGTGATAAAAGCTAACATCCTCAGGAAGGGGATAAATAAATACAATGTGCCTCCTGATATGATGCACTGAAAATGACACAATGTCACTTCTGTGGTATAAACGCACAATCCGAATTTAATTAGGAGACATCAGACAAACTAAGGGGCAGCCTATAAAATAATGAGCCTATCCTCTTTAAAAATGTCCCAGTCAAGGAAAACAAAGGAGTAGTTCCATATTCAGGAAGACTAAGGCGACATGGCAGACTTAAACACCCAGTTCTGGAGTGGATCCTAGTCCAGTGGGGGAGTAGTATAAAGAATAATCCAAATGTATTTGATAATCATCATTGTCATCAGCAGCAGCAGCATGACCTGTTGACACTTACACAGCACTCACTGTGTGCCAGGCAGTTTTTTTTTTCCCCAGGTAGTTTTAATATACAGAGTGGGGAGCTGGTACAGTCTGAATGTGGACTCCGAATTAGGTAACAGTATTGTATTAATGCTAAGTTCCCTGGTTTTGATAACTGTGTGTAAAACAAAGCCCTTGTTCTTCAGAAATACTTACTGAAGTATTCAGGGGTGAAGAGTTGTCATTTCCAATTAACTCTCAACTGACTCAACCACCCCCCACCCCCACCCCCACACACACATTATTAATGCGCACCAAAATCATTATGTGTAAAAAGCCTCATGAGTTGTTAAGAGACTTTTAATTCTTTAGAGAATTAGAGTTGAATGGCACCACTAGCAATGTCCAGAAAGATACTGCTGTGATTCATAAAATACAATTTTAAAGTTTTCATAGTTCAGATGATAAACTGGCTGCAAAGCACATGGGACAAGCCAGCTTTGACAGAAAATAACTTACTTTAGCTAGAAACCACAGAAGTATACAAATAACTGATATTCACTTTCAATGTGTGAAATTCCAGCTCAGGCAGCAAGTCATTGATTTTATAAGCACAAAATTTTATAGTTTGAAGGATCTTTGAGATTACTTGACCTAAGTTCTGATTCAAGAGAGGTGTCACTCAATAAAAACCACTTTGATTAAAAATAAAAATCAATACCAATTATCATTTACCTTTTGTAGCAAATCTCATGAATAACCTATTTCCTTTAGCAAGTTTGTTAGCTGGACGAAGATCATTTCTTAGCAGAGACTCTTCTTCTACCTGAGACAACGTGTCCAACTTAAGAAAAAAGAGCATTTTCGACATAAAAATTAAAGCCTTTTTCATATTCATTCAGCAGCAAAGTTACCATTGATTTAGAAAGCAGTCTACCTTTACTGATACCCATCAGCATTACCGCACCAGTTCCTCTGCAGGATGTCTAAGTCAGAGGTCTTCCCTGACCACCTTGTCTAAAAGAATCGTCTCCATCACTCTCTATCTGCTTACCCTTCTTTACTTTTCTTCACAGCACTCATCGCTTCCTGACATTATATTACATATCTGTGTATCAGTGTATTGTCTGTCTTCCCCACTAGAATGTAGGCTCCAACAGGGCAAGGACTTTGTTTTGCTTGATGCTATATCCCCAGCACCTAGAATTTGGTATATGGTAGGCACTTAATAATTTTAAAATGAATTCACTTTAATATTTCCAACAATAGTACATACGCCATTAGGAAATATGCCATTACTTGCTACTCCTTAATTTTACTGATTTGATAGCATTTCAAAGGATTTCTCAATAAAACCATTTCCTTTCATACAGAAGTGTGAGTACTAAGATCTCAAGATGAATCATTCATTATAGGCACACGAACTTAAAGGCCAAGAGCCTGGTGCCTCCTCGGGAGGTATAATGGTGAAAGCCAGAGGAAGAACACAACGTACTGTATTAAGTCTTTAAGGCTTAAATACCAAGACAGTAAGCAGTTGTTTACAGTGAAACCTTACAGACACCTTTGCCCTCTCACTGACCTCTACATCACTTGAGTTCTCATCTTCAACTTCTCCTTCTTCAGCCTCATCGTCATCGGAACTGTCTTCCTGCTTGTCTAAAATGGAACGTGAGGGACAAGATGAATCTTAACTCCATCTCATACATGCTAAGTCTAATATTTTCTCCTCCTCTTTACTAATGATCCAAAGCATCATAGCGTATTTCAGAAATAACTGGTGATGAGATGCTATATAACACTGCACAGAAACTCAAGTTGTAAAGGACAGGACTTTTAGCCCCAAAGTCCCTCCTTTGTGGTCAGTTACCTTTTTTACTTTTCTCAGATGACTTGTCCTCATTGGCATCCCTGCTTCTTATCTTATCCAGGGCTGGCAGGGAACTCATATTGATAAGGGCTCGTGTGGCTGTCATTTCATCCAACCAAACCACATTACCTAAAATAAGATAACACGTTACATCACATCCAAATGGATAAGTTTCTTCAGAACAGAGACCACATCATATTCATTGCTAAAGTCTCATTCAGCTATGGACTAGCATCAGTAAATGTACACACCAACTAATGAAAGGAACTATAGAACCTGGTAGTAAAACTTCTCTGATAAAATCAACCTAGAGCTGCATTCCCAAACTGGGCCCCACAAAATAATGGTCAAGTACTCCATGAAAAAGGGTTCTGTATATTAAAACTGCCTGGCATACACTGGGTGTTATACGTTAAGTGTTAGCAGTTCTTGATGATGATGATGATGGTGAAAATTCTCAAATAAATTTAGATTATCCTTTATTCTACTGCCCCCTACATGGAAGCCCTCTGCTGTTCCTTGTTATCCAGACATGCTAAATGATGTTTCCCTACTGTGAAGTGTGGGTGATGATGGCATCCATGGGATATATAGAATGGAGGCATGACAGCCACCTGGCCTTATAGCAATCAATTTAATTTGCTTCTTTAAGAGAATTTAGCAAGAAAAGGTTTTTGAGAAGTTTAACTTTAAAGCAGCATTTCTCAAACTTATGTTACTCCTGTATCTCAGTTTGGGAAATGAAGGTCTAAAGATTCTCATCTTTGTTAATAATATGCCACGTGGTCCTGAGCAAATAACCTCCCGCTTCTGTTTCTCAGTTTCTGATGTACAATACGAGATAGTTGAACTGGATGATTCTAAGGGTTCCTCTGACTCTAACATCCCTTAGCTACAGTTTTAATTAGCTAAATCAGGTGATAGTAAATCCAGCCCACCACCTGCTATCACTGATTCATTCATCCATCCACCCATCACCCATCCATTTATCTATTTATACTTGTACCGGCTTTATGTAGTTATAACTAACGTATGATAAACTACACACCTGCCACCTGTTTTTGTAAACAAAGTTCTACAGAGAACAGCCAGGCTCATTCAGTTATATTGTCTATGGCTGCTTTCACGCTACAACAGCAAAGCTGGGTAGATTCCACAGAGACTGTATGGCCTGCAAAGCCTACAATATTTATCATCCAGCCCTTTATAAAAAAAGGCTTGCCATGCCCTGATTTGGATGGTCTAAGTTAAGAAAAAAGAAAAAAGGAGAAAAACTTTTACTCAGCCATGCTTCTTCTTCTTTCAATGAATTAACATCTAAGAAAGCAGCTGGGGAAAGCAGGTCAGCACACTGACAGAAAGTAAAGCCAGACTAGAAGTGAGTCAAGAAGCCAGCAGAGTGGGTACCAAAGGTCAGGCCAGACTTGGAGAGGGGACGCAAGTTAAAAATTACAGTTAGCTCACAAGTGGAACAGCCCCCAGATTAGGGCCAGCAGATGAAGCTCCAGAAAACACAGTCCAAAGCAAGCAGAGATGAGAGGTCTGGCATTGTGTCAGAGGGTTCTGGTCTAGCTCTAGGTCAGAGATAGCCCTCTGAAAAGCTGTATGGCAAGTTGCAATGACAAAGTCTAAAGCCCTGAAAATGCAGCCCCAAGTCTATGCAGTTGGACCCACCCCTTTGTTGGGAAACTGTGGGTGTTAAGAGAGGCCTCAGTCATGTACCCGGGACTCAGCTGCCAACAACCAACCTCCTAGAGGCCGGATCACCACCTCTGAGCTGACTTAGAATACGCATGGAGTATGATCTGGCAGACTGGTTAACGCACTCTGGTTCTCAGCAGTGGGCAATTTTTTCTCTCCTAGGCTAAAGGCAGAGGTTAGACATAGTCTGGCCAAAATCATTCACGATTTGAGATGGCAAAAGTTCTTTTAAAATCATAAACAAAAGCATATTCAAGTAACCTGGGTTACTTACAGGAGGTATCATCCAACCATTCAATGTGGGCCGGAGGATATTCTTTAAAATAGGAAAAGACATCCTGGGTACTCATCTCATCTACGCCGCAAATGTAGATAGTCTCCAGTCTCACTTTGGGGATTGCTAGAAAAACAAGACACCTGCTGTTGGACAATCCACCAGTAGCCCATTGTAACAGTTCAGATAATAGGTATTTTAAAAAGAAATATGCTGAAAGAGATAATAATTATTTCAAAAGAAAATGAGACTTGACAGTAAGGTAAACTATTTTAATTTTTATCACACAGCAATAGCATTAAACAAATGACTATTCAGAATGGGCTTATCAGGCTGAGGAAGATTAAACAAATGGTGTTGATAATATACATGATACCTCATCTCAAAATGACCTGTAATAATAAAAGCAATACCGAATTCAACAGGGTTATTCATTGAACTTGATACACTGATTCTAAAAATTTTTAAAGATATGTCAATGAGAAATGTGTGATAGTCAAGACAGTTCTGAAAAGAAGAAGAGACGCTGCCCCTGGATGTAAAGCAAAGTATGAAAGTAGAGCAAAGCAATCCTACAAATCAATAGAAAATGACAGCCTCAAATAAAAATGGGCAAAGGACATGAGCAGGCAATTCACACAAAAAGAAACAGAAAAGGCCAATAAACATGAAGAGATGGTTGACCTCACTACTAACAGGATAATCCACCTTAAAACAAGATATCAGTTTTCACTGACCAGGTTTTTTTGTTTGTTTGTTTAATTTATTTATTTTTGGCTGCATTAGGTCTTCGTTGCTGTACATGGGCTTTCTCTACTTGCGGTGAGTGGGGGCTACTCTTCGTTGCGGTGCGTGGGCTTCTCATTGCGGTGGCTTCTCTTGTTGCGGAGCACACGCGCTAGGCGTGAGGGCTTCAGTAGTTGTGGCACATGGGCTCAGTAGTTGTGGCTCACAGGCTCTAGAACACAGGCTCAGTAGTTGTGGCGCACAGGCTTAGTTGCTCTGCAGCATGTGGGATCTTCCCGGACCAGGGCTTGAACCCGGGTTCCCTACATTGGCAGGCGGATTCTTAACCACTGTGCTATCAGGGAAGCCCACTGACTGTTTTAATTCATGTCTTTTAGTATCAATTGGTGGCAGTGTGGAGGAAAGAGCTGCTCCCTCTGCTGGTGGGAGTGTGAACTGGCACAGCCACTCTGAAGGGCAACTAGGAGTGTCTATTACAAACGTAATTTAGCACTTGCCCTATATGCGTAGGAATTATCTTCAGTATCTATCCTAAACACACATGGGTTCACAGAGTGGTTCACACAAAGATGTTTGTTGCAGCACTATTTTAATAACCCAGTAGCTATCAGAGTAATAAATTATGGTTTATCCATATTATAGAATATTAAGCAGTTAAAAACAATGAGATAATTTATTATATACCATGGAAAGATTCTAAGACACATTACTGGGTGAAAAAAAGCTGCAGAAAAATACATACATTAAAAAAATTAAAACATAAATATCGCCATATATTTTCTAAGGGTATATATTTGTGTACAAATACATAGAAGAAAGTCTGGAATAATTCACTCCACACCAATAAAAGCTGTTACCTCTGGGAAGGAAGAAACGTTGAAGGCTGTGGTCTAAAGGAACCTCAGCCTTACCAAAATTGTGTTAATTTTTTACTAAATACTTTCAGCACATTATTTCATTTAATCTTTTTAATTGTGAAATATGCAAATATAGCAACAAAGAAAAAATATTTTAAAAATACCTGTATATCCACCACCTAGCTTTACGCTTAAATTCTTAAAAAGATTTGAGGCAAATAAAACACTACATATAAAACTAGGGCCTGGGCTTCCCTGGTGGTGCAGTGGTTAAGAATCCGCCTGCCAATGCAGGGGACACGGGTTTGAGCCCTGGTCTGGGAAGATCTCACATGCCACGGAGCAACTAAGCCCATGCGCCACAACTACTGAACCTGCGCTCTAGAGCCTGTGAGCCACAACTACTGAGCCTGTGAGCCACAGCTCCTGAAGCCCGGGTGCCTAGAGCACATGCCCTGAAACAAGAGAAGCCACTGCAATGAGAAGCCCGCACACCGCAATGAAGAGTAGCCCCCACTCGCCGCAACTAGAGAAAGCCCATGCACAGCAATGAAGACCCAATGCAGCCAAAAATAAATTAATTAAATAAATAAATTTAAAAACAACAAAAAAAACCCCTAGGGCCTGGGTAAGCTCTCCACATCCCTTCTCTCCCCGACTTCTCCAAAGTAGTTCTGTCAAGAAGCCAGCATCTGGGACTTCCCTGGTGGTGCAGTGGTTAAGATCCGCCTGCCAATGCAGGGGACACAGGTTCGAGCCCTGGTCCGGGAAGATCCCACATGCCACGGAGCAACTAAGCCCGTGCACCATAACTACTGAGCTTGCGTGCCGCAATTACTGAAGCCCGTGCACCTAGAGCCTGTGCTCCACAACAAGACAAGCCACTGCAATGAGAAGCCTGCGCAACGAAGAGTAGCCCCTTGGGGCTTCCCTGGTGGCGCAGTGGTTGAGAATCTGCCTGCTAATGCAGGGGACACGGGTTCGAGCCCTGGTCTGGGAGGATCCCACATGCCGCGGAGCAACTAGGCCCATGAGCCACAACTACTGAGCCTGCGCTCCACAACAAGAGAGGCCGCGATAGTGAGAGGCCCATGCACTGTGATGAAGACTGGCCCCCACTTACCACAACTAGAGAAAGCCCTCGCACAGAAACGAAGACCCAACACAGCAAAAATAAATAAATTAATTAAAAAAAAAAAAGAGTAGCCCCTGCTCGCTGCAACTAGAGAAAGCCCACGCGCAGCAATGAAGACACAACACAGCCAAAAAAAAAAAAATTAATTAAAAAAAAAAAAGAATTCAGCATCCATTACTCCTAAATATGTTTTTATACGTCATATATTTTATTTAAAACAAATGAACTTGAAATACATGTGAATACTTTCAGATAAAAGTTTTTAATTTTTTTTTTGTCATTTTGAAGAGTAAAAGACAGGTTTAATGGGAGCCCATTAGGTGTGGCCAGAATAAATCAGGTAAGTATCTTCCTGCCAACTCAGATTCATGAAGACAGAGATACCATCAAGACTTATGAATCCTGGGACTTCCCTGGTGGTCCAGTGGTTAAGAATCTGTGCTTCCACTGCTGAGGGGATGAGTTCAATCCCTGCTCAGGGAACTAAGATCCCGCAGGCCGCATGGTACGGCCAAAACAAAGACTTATGAATCCTTAGCAAGTCCTTATTAGTGACCAGCAGTGCAACAATGAACAGAACCCCAAATGAGATGGATGTCCACACTGGACATGCAGAGTAACTCTACCACGCAGGATGGGAAACTGAAGAGGTAGCCCAGGGGACCTTCTCAGTTCTTCAAGCTAAAAGCCATGATTTTGGAGCAAAAAATCCTATGGGAAGTAAAGAGATGGTTTTGAAGAGGGTAAACAACAAGGAGAGCTCCTGGTGAGGGTAGAGGAATCAGACTGAGGAGCAGGCAGAAGAAAATCTTGTAGGAGATGCTGATATGAAGGATTTAATCATATATGAGACAAGCTTAAGATATGATGGAAGGAGTCCGCCTGCCGATGCAGGGGACGCGGGTTTGTGCCCCGGTCCGGGAGGATCCCACATGCCACGGAGCGGCTGGGCCCGTGAGCCATGGCCACTGAGCCTGTGCATCCGGAGCCTGTGCTCCGCAGCGGGAAAGGCCACAACGGTGAGAGGCCCGCGTATCGCAAAAAAAAAAAAAAAAGAAGGTTTGACGGAAGCCTGCCAATGTCACTGCTTAAAATAAAACAAAGCAACAAAGAAGGCGCCTAGATTTATGCCCAGATGATGAGAAAGGACTAATTGCTGAGGTGGCAGTGAACAAATGAACTGGGGAATGAGAAATGGGCATTTACTGAGTGTTGACTACAAGCAAGGTGGTGAGGGAATCATCTTGGATTTTCCAACACGAAAGAAGACAATGAATGACAGGTCGTAGGACACAAACCTCAAGTCTTTAGGAAAGCAGATTTCTGAAAATCCAGAGAAAAAGTAGCCAATTTCAAAGCCTCAGATTAGAATGATCAAAAAATCTGGAAGACACTAAATATAGTAACTCAGAGGATGAGAGGTGATCCCAAGAAAAGAGAAAGCAACAAAGCTTAGGTGAGCACAACTCACCAAAGAACACATATGGGAGACAGATAAAGGGTAAATTACCAATATAAGAGAAGAAATGTAAGAAATGTACGAATCTGAAAGACTATACATCAGGCTCTATAATAACATGGAAAATGCTGATGACAGACTGTCAAGTGAAAAGGAAGAAAGCAGTAGGACTACAAAGGGAAAAGCAAAAATAAAGTCCATACCCAGAAAAGATTAGAAGGAAATGCACAAAATGTTGACAATGACCGCATCTGGGTGGTGCACTGTGGGCAACTTTTCTTCTTAGTTTACTTTCCAAATTTTCTTTGGTGGACATGAATTGTTTGTCTAATATCTAATGAAGAAAAGGTTACAGTCCAGAGCAAATAGCCTCATCAAAAATGCCAGTGGGGGGCTTCCCTGGTGGCGCAGTGGTTGAGAGTCTGCCTGCCTGGTGTAGGGGACACGGATTCGTGCCCCGGACCGGGAAGATCCCAAATGCCGCGGAGTGGCTGGGCCCGTGAGCCATGGCCGCTGAGCCTGCGCGTCTGGAGCCTGCGCGTCCGGAGCCTGTGCTCCGCAACGGGAGAGGCCACAAGAGTGAGAGGCCCGCGTACCACACACACACAAAAAAAAGCCAATGAGGGACTTCCCCGGTGGTCCAGTGGTTAGGACTCGGCGCTTTCACTGCCATGGCCCCGGGTTCAATCCCAGGTCAGGGAACTAAGATGCCACAAGCCAAGCGGCATGGCCAAAAAAAAAAAAAAGAAAAGAAAAGAAAAAAAAGCCAATGGTTGTTTTTTTTTCCCAAGTGTTTGGAGCAACGTTGCTTTGGGAAAATGATGCAGGAAAAAGGGCAGAACTGTTGATCTATTTTGCTGTACTACTAAAGGGCAGTAGAATAGCTATCCTTAAGTAAGAACTAAAACCCAAGAGAGGTGACAAGGGCTTTAGAAATAGTTTTAATAGATTTAAATCTTCTAATCTAGAATTACACCCCACTGTACTAACCAAAACACAAAGCAGTGATTTCAGAATTAGGCAGTAATCTCTAAAAAGTTGCAGGGAAGGAACGAGGTACCTTAAAGCCTTGAGAAGGACTAATTCTGTACTGATTTTCAGAAAAGAGGAAAAGAGAAATTCCCAAACGATGCAAAAGATTGTCATTCTCTGAAATTTTAAAAAAATAGCTTATCAGACAGAATCTCTGATCCCTTAAGAAACCAAGTCTTTCCCATAGGAAATGACATGAATTCACTAAGAAGCAAGCCAGCTAACCTCTTTTCTTTTTTGATTGGATTAGCAGGCCAAGAAATTCAAAGAATGCCACAGACATGTTCTATCTCAAGTTTATTAAGGCATGTAATCTAGTTCCCCATGACAATAAAATGATAGGTGGGCCTGATAATAGAATAAGACTGTAATTCATGGATCTGTGTGTCATGGCACGATAGGGATTATCCTGTTTGACATTTACCAACAACTGGCTAAAGATGCAGAAGCCATGCATACCAAAGTGAGGAGTGTAGCTAAAATGTTGAAAGGCAGAGTCAAGATGAAAATTAACTCTGCAGGCTGAAATGGAGTCTTGAAGTCAAGATGTAATTTAATAGGGATAAGTAAAAAGGCAACTTTTTAAAATGTCTCAAGTACAAGATGAGAAAGACTGTTTTGATAGGTGCAATTCCTGAGGGAAAGAACTGATGCTT